>NC_081413.1:402879302-403190136 GCF_030272615.1 Cryptomeria japonica | reverse complement strand
TCTTGTGTAAGAAGAAATTTTTAATTCCATGTCATCTCGCAACTCTCCAAACATCCTCATGTAATCATCTCTTTGTCTCCTTGTCAAAGCTAATTGATCATGTAATTCCTGAGCCTTGTCTCTTTCTTTGCCATAATAATCTTTATAGACTTTACATTTCCTAGACATTTCCACTAACTGAGACTCAATTCGATCAAATTTTATCCTTGAACTTCTGTGTGGGAACATGCCACCTCAAACAGAATTTGTACAACATCTCTGCAACTTCCAATGATTTCCTAAAATTCATTAAATTAAGGATCAACACTTGATGCTCTCTTTTACATTTTTCTATCATCTTTTCTTGTAAATTTGTTTCAGTAAAACCTTCCTTAGGACCATTATCATCTCCTTTAGCCATCCTTTCTACATGTATCTCCACAAGCTCCTCTGGAAGATGATCAACAACATTAGTAGCAACTAAATTACTCTGAATTAAGTACTTTACAAATGCCTCTTCAATAACATCTTTTTCATAAGAAACATGATTGTGATATGAATCACCAATAGTCTGCACACTGTTAGGCTTCCTGATTATTTCAAGTACCTGCTATTCAATAATTTCATCATCATCAGCTACCTCATCAAAGCCTTTCTGTACCTTCTGAGAAACATCCTATACTATCTTCTTCTCTTATTCTTCATCATCACTGTCAATAGTTACCAACTCAATGTCCTTCTTCAAAACCACTCTTCTAAATTTTAGAACCAAAGGCAAAAGCCTCTGCAGATAGCTTCCTTCACTTCTTCACCCTTTTGTCTGGTTCCATCATTTAGAACTTTCCTAGAATATCTTCTTTCATTCCAAACCTTTCTACATTTGAATCCTTTGACATTTTCAATTTTTTTTTGCTAAACTCATACATTCATTTTTCAGACACTTCATAGGGTAACGAGATTACCCAAGAAACTCTTAGAACCATGACTTCCAAAAAGAAATTGTTTTTATCTACTAGAAATACAATGTCATTTCCATACCAATCTATAACCTTAGAAGGAATCTGGTTCCTCAAAATCAAAACACTTATGAGCTTCTCAAAGAAATTTCGACACAATTTTGAACTATCATCCACCCCATCTAAATAACCTTTAATCTACGACCCAACAATTGTTGTTTCTCCAAGAAACATCTTTAGCATTGGGCAAAGCATTCAGAAAATAGAATACTAAATAGACAATTAGAGAACCATACTAGAGTGGATACATTTCACTCTTTGACATTTTGATGTTGTCTAGCAATTGTCAACGTAGAATTTTGTACAGATCATATTCTACATTTTCCTTAACCATCCTATACATCACATGCACTTCAATGGATGCACAAGAACCTTATCTGTTTCTATAATAAACTTTGTACGATATTCTCATTGTCACATACCTAACGTATACATCCTTTATTGTATTGATCTTTAAAGCTCTTTCATTTGAAATCACCCCGGTCAAATGATTCACCTCAATATTCTTCATAGGTTTTAGCATAGGTACTTCTCCAGTCATGCACAACCTTGTCACAATTTGTTACACCTGCTTCGAAATCGGATATGTCTATCAAGCCAAATAAATTCACCATGAATTAGAAACTGCTAAGAACAATTCTTATAACTTCTTCATTATCAATCATCAGAAAATAGTTCCAAGTATCCAAACCCTTGTGCCCTAGACTACCAAATTCATTCTTCAACCTTTGCAAATTATCAACCAAATAATTTTGCTTGAAAGCCTAATCTTCTCATGATTGTATTCTTCTATATCAACACAAATGCACTAAAAAACATTTTCCTTGAGAATAACATGATCATCGACACTCGAAAAAGATCCAACCAAATCTACATCCATCAGAATAAATGGTTTCAATTCATATTCAAGTCTAGGTTCATCATTGATACTTACAATTTTTGCCATTCTGCCAAATCATTGCTCTGTAATCTTTTCCTAACTCATTCATTTGAATTCACTCCTTTTCTCCTCTTCACTTCTCAAATTGCAAGTGCACAAATGATCGTAATCATAGAAATAAATAGTCACTTAATTAGGTTTTCAAAAAGATGATACACTATTTGTCGAACCATCAAAAATCACATCCGGACCACAAGGTATGCTTAGAACCTCCAAAAAATATTCATACATATTTGCCATGCTCAGAAGAAACTCAACATCAGACCAAGAGGGGATCAAAAGATGTTTTCATTAAAGCTCCCCCTCAGACCTTGTAGTCTGAGTCAATTACCAAAAGAAGGAACTACATCCATAGCGGATGTCAAACCACCTTCAACATTTCCTTCAGTCCTTTCTTATGATTTCTTCACCCACAAGAACTTTCTTTTTTCTTTAGAGTCCACTACACTCTTCGAACCAATAGTCTTTTCATTAATACTTTTATAAAATTTTGCAATATGCCAAACAAGGCTATAGTTATAGCATACCAGACCATTCTACATCATGTTCCCATTTTCATTTCTTCTAAAGTTCTTACTCATCCTGCATCCAATGACTTTGTGCCCATATCCATTGCAACACATAGCAATATCTATTGAAACATCTGACATATATGCTTGTATTCATTCTGCTTCTACATTCACTAGTTGTGTGTCCAAATTTGTTGCAATAATGACAATTTCCATTGAAATAATAACTCCTTATCTGATTTCTACACTCATCTGCTTTGTGCCCTGTTGCATTACATGAAAAACAATTTCCTTTGACAGATAAATACTTGGAAGAAACAGGAGGAGGTCTCTGTTTTATCATAGACATTCTAAAATTTCAGTTAGAAATGAAATTTTTCTTATCATCAACAACATTCTTCATTTCTTTGCCTTATTCTTCATTTATCTTTGAGCATTCGCCAAACTCTTCATTATTCTGAAATTGCAAGACAAATTTATAAATCAGATTTTCACCTTTCAAACTTAAGCCATTACTAATCTAATCTTTAGCATCTTTGAGTTCCTTTTTCAAATTCATCACTTCTTCTAATTTTGAACATTCTTTAGTCTTCTCATCAAGCTTTGTTTCATATTCATTAATAACTTTCTTTCCTTTGTCTAATAAACCCCTTAAGAGTGAAGTCTTCTCAATTGTCTTCTTATATTTGTCTTTGCACTCATCCACATAATCCAATGTAGATCTTAGTTCTCCTTCCATATCAACAACTCCTTCAACATCATCCCAATCACCTTGTTCTAAAGAATCCATATCATTCAACTCTTCTTCAAACATAGGGTTCAAGACTCTGAATCTACCTCAAGCACTTAAGCTTACTCAAGGGGAACCTTGCTCTAATACCAATTATTGAACACACACCGAATGTTGAGGGGGGGGGGGGGGGGGGGGTGAATCAAGATTAACTAAAATTTCAGACTTCAATCTTACATCAATAGGTTTACTTCAAACATGCACATTAAAGAGTACAAAATGATAACATAATAAAACATTCGGACATGAACACTGATATTTATACGTGGAAAACCCAAATTAGAGAAAACTACGATGAGCGCTAAATCACAAAAATGATCCACTATATAGAAATGATTTACAAAAGAGAGAGCTCATTGCTCCGGACTTGATGACCAAGGCTAACTGCTCTTGGGGCAAGATACAAAAAGAGGAATTGCACACTGATGCTAACTAGAACAGTGTAAGATACAACATTATAACTTTTAAAAAAATAATTGTATGAACAAAGGCATCTCTGTATGCTAATTATAATATTTGTTATAGCACAAATTCTGACCTTACTCAAATATTTGGACCTCCAAACCTTTGAATCACGACTCTTATGTCAACGGTCACCTTTATACTGTAATCCCTTTTGATGTAGCAACTTTAATCACATCGATATCCTTGCATCAAGCCGCGCATAAATACACCATTGTATTACACACATACCCACTACACTTTTTCTTTTCAACAAATCATCACATATATACAAGTCTGAAACAAAAAAATCCTCACCAAGTCGACCAAAAGAAATATTGTAATGTGTATGTGATGCAAGAGCATCCCTGGTTCACATAAATCTTGCATCAACCAAAAAAACATTTTCCTTTCCGTTTTGTTTGCAGTTTCAGTTTTCCTTTCTGTGTGTCCCGGTTTTGGCTCACCAGATCCTGTGGAGTTGGATTCTAATTGAAGACTTGACCATCTTTCTTTCTTTTAGATCGCATCTCATTTGGATCACTTTCCGATAAGATATCGCTACCGGTTTTCATGACAGTTCCTTTGTTACCAGTTGTTCCTTTGTTACCGATTGCCTGAGACCTATTTTGGTGATCTACCGGAACCCATTCCGAAGCTTGCAGAGCCTTGAGCATTGATTTTGATGTTCCTTGGTGTGTAGTCGACCTTTTCCTGTGATCTACATTTTATCCTTTGGATTTTCTGGAGGAATCTCTTGGCAGAGGCCGACCTTGTTCATTTTGCATGTTAGGTCTTGTTCTTCGGGTTTCAATCCTTTTTGGGCCGACTGGATCCTTTGAATCGATATATATATATATATATATTTATATTTATATTTGTAATCATGCTTTAGAATGCAATAAATTGAGAATCAATCAAAGTATCAGATAGATAGATCTTTCGATTCAAGGTCCCAGTTGTGACCTATTCTACCAGGCCTATGTGCTAGTATGTTGTAACCCGGTTGTTACCGGTTGGATGTAATCAAATTTCATGCAATAAAACTATTTGTTCTGCATTTCTTCCATCATATCTATGTATTTTCGTTCTGTTTACTCTTGCTGACCGGTCCAGATTGATCTCTTTGAGGTCCCTCCTCACCGGTGACTGTTTCAAGTGGTATCAGAGCGAAGTTTCATTCCAGAAGTTGTGTGTCCTAAATTTTGTTGTAGGGTGGCGGATTGCAGATCCGACCTGCAATTGCAGAGGACTAGCATGAATCGATGGCACAAAGAGGAACTAGGAATGGTGGAGCGTGTGGGAATGCAGACCCTCCTGTGATGGAGATGTTGCGAGGAATAGCAACCTGGTTAGAAGCTGCAGAGACATCCTAGAGAAGAGGTCGACATATTGAAGATGTAAGTGAAGATGAAGGAGAAGAAGCCTCGGTAGAACAAGTGAACCTACCGGCGGTTGATCCAGACGAAGAAACATTTTTGAGGGTTTTAAGTAGGGTGAACACTAAACCTCATTTTACTCTACCAAAATATGATGGGAAGTTAGATTCAGATGAATAGATGGATTGGATCTCAGAGATGGAGAAGTATTTTGATTTTGAAAACACCGCAGAAGAGAGGAAGGTGAAATATGTCTGTACCCAGTTGAAAGGTCATGCATATCTTTGGTAGGACCATTTGCAAGTTGATACACAAAGAAGAGGTAAAGAAAAGATTAAGACATGAGATCGAATGATTGCTAAGTTGAAATCAAAGTTTATCCCAACAAATTATCAAGTGGATTTGTTCCGGAAGTTACAGAGCCTGAGACAAAAGGAATCTAGTGTGAAGGAGTACACTGAAGCATTTTACAAATTGAACATCAGATCCGGACATGTTGATGAAAGAAGTTGAACAAATTGCAAGATATTTGAATGGATTGCAGATGTCTATACAACATGAACTCGGTATGATCAAATTGGAGAGTGTTGAAGAGGCTTCCCAGTATGTACTAAGGCTGAACAGAAATTAAATAAAAGATATGAGCAGAGACAAAGAGGTAAAGGTGGAAGGTTTACCACAGGAATATTTCAAGGAGGAACAGGATATACCGGAGGAAGAGGAACTGGTACAGATCAGAGCAAGGACAAGGAAGTGAGAAAAGAAGGTAATTCATACTGGAAGGATGATAGAAATTTCTATCAGAGGAGAGAACCAGATGCTTACCAGAATGATAACTTTGAAAGAAAAGACAAGAGGACATTTAGAGGAACCTGCTTTAAGTGTGGAGGAGAAGGACACTGTGCATTTGAATGTAGGAATATAGAGGCTACCAGAAGAGCAGTAGTGGTGGAAGAAAACCCCACTGGATCAGATAATAAACTGGAAGATGGAGAACTATTGATGATGAGGAGAGCTTTATGTCATGTCGGAGGAGATGAAGAACCCTTGCAGAGGTTGAATTTACTCAAGACCAGATGTAAGGTATTCGGTAAGTGTTGTAAAGTTGTTATTGATAGTGGTAGTTTAGATAATCTTGTTTTATAAGAGATGGTGAATAAGTTGAAATTGGAGAGATTGAAAGACCCTAAGCCTTATTAGATAGCATGGAATCAGGATGAACATAGGTTGTTAGTAACTAAACAATGTTTGGTAAAATTAAAAATTGGGAATTATCATGATGAAGTTTTGTGTGATATTATGCCTATGGATATTTGTCATCTTTTATTGGGAAGACCTTGGCAGTTTGATAGACAGGCAATCAATGATGGGAGGAAGAATACATACACTATTGTGGCCAATGGGATGAAGCAAACCTTGTTACCTTTAGAGGAACCTTTGAAGAATGAATTTTGTACAAATGCCAGAATCTGTTTAGTAGATGGAAGGAAATTCATGGATGGACTGAGACATGAGAATGTGTGTTTTGCCTTAGTTTCTAAGAAGACTGAGAGACTGGAACCAGAAGAAGAACACTCAGAAGAGATAAGAGATTTGCTGACAGAGTATGAGGACATCATTTCAGATAATGTACCTAGTGGATTACCACCTGTTAAAAGTATTAGTCATTGCATGGACTTGATTCCCGGAGATAGTTTGCCTAACAAAGCTGCACACCAGTTGACACCGACAGAGAATGAAAAACTGAATGGACAAGTGTAGGAGTTGTTGAAGAAAGCTTTGATCAAGGAGAGTTTGAGCCCTTGTGCAGTACCAATAGTATTAGCACCTAAGAAGAATGGAGAATGAAGGATGTGTACTGATTCAAGAGCAATAAACAAGATCATAGTGAAATATTGGTTTCCTTTACCTAGGATGGATGACATAATGTACTATTTGAGTGGACCACAATACTTTACAAAGATAGATTTGAAGAGTGAATATCATCAGATCGGGATCAAAGAAGGTGATGAGTGGAAGACAACATTTAAGACAAATGAAGGACTATATGAATGGTTGGTGATGCCTTTTGGATTGACTAATGCATCGAGTACTTTCATGGAAGTGGTGAGATTGCACATATTACCTAAGAGCATAGTTTCAGATAGAGACACTAAGTTTGTTGGCTATTTTTGGAGAACACTTTGGAAGAAGAAGAAGATGGATTTGAAGTTCAGTTCTACTTTTCATCCACAGACAGATGGACAGACAAAAGTTGTTAACCAAAGTTTGGGAAATTTGTTGAGATGTTTAGTGGGAGATAAAACTAGAAGTTCGGATTTGATCCTTGCACAAGTAGAATTTGCCTACAACAATTCAATGAATAGAAGTACCAAAAAAACATCTTTTGAGATTGTTACTAGAGTGCATCCTAGAGGAATAGCAGAATTGAGAGACATTAGCAGTGAAGATCGGAAGAGTTCAGAATCAGAAGATTTTGCAGATCACATAGCAACATTGCATATTCAGGTTAAGCAGCATTTGGATGACATGAACAACAAATATAAGGAGAAGGAAAATGAGAAGAGGAGACATAAGAAATTTGAAGTTGGCAATGAAGTGATGGTATATTTAAGAAAAGAGAGATTCTCAGTTGGAACTTATAATAAGTTGCAGATGAAGAATTTTGGACCCTGTAAGATTTTGAGGAAGTTTAGTTCTGGAAATGCATATGAAGTGGAGCTACTGGATAATTTAAGTATTTTACCTATATTCAACATTGCAGATCTTCATGAGTACCATGAACTAGAATTCAGTGAGGACAGTGATGTAGACCTTGAGAAACAATTTCCCCAGAAGGAACTGGATCAGATTGAATAGATTTTGGATAGTAGGATTGGGCGTAGTACCCAGAACAATCAATACAAAGAATATCTTGTGAAGTGGAAGAGCAGACCAGTTGAAGATTCATCTTGGATTTCTCAGGAAGAGGTACACCACCTTGGTTTCGCTCTCTCCCTAGCAAAGTGAGAGGCTCACTTGTTCATTAACCCCAAATGTCTGATGCAGGAGCATCCCTGGTTCACAACAATCTTGCATGAACCAAAAGAACATTTTCCTTTCCGTTTTGTTTGCAGTTTCAGTTTTCCTTTCTGTGTGTCCCGGTTTTGGCTTACCAGATCTTGTGGAGTTGGATTCTACTTGAAGACTTGATCATCTTTCTTTCTTTCAGACCGCATCTCATTTGGATCACTTTTTGGCAAGATATCGCTACCGGTTTTCACGATAGTTTCTTGTTACTCATTGCCTGAGACCTATTTTGGTGATCTACCGAAACCCATTGAAGCTTGCGGAGCCTTGAGTGTTGATTTCGATGTTCCTTGGCATGTGGCCAACTTTTTCCCACGATCTACGTTTCATCCTTTGGATTTTCTAGAGGAATCTCTTGGCGGAGGGCAACCTTGTTCATTTTGCACGCTAGGTCTTGTTCTTCGGGTGTCAATCCTTTTTGGGCTGACTAGATCCTTTGGATCGATATATATATTTGTAATCATGCTTTAGAATGTAATCAATTGATAATCAATCAGAGTATCAGATAGATAGATCTTTCGATTCAAGGTCCCGGTTGTGACCTATTATACTAGGCTTTTGTGCCAGTATGTTGTAACCCGATTGTTACTGGTTGGATGTAATCAAATTTCATGCAATAAAACTATTTGTTCTGCATTGCCTCCATCATATATGTGTGTTTATGTTGTGTTTACCCTTGCTAACTGGTCCAGATTGATCTCTTTGAGGTCCCTCCTCACCGATGGCTGCTTCAATATGCACATTTCTGACCCAAGATATACAACCAGACCAAAATATGAAACACGTAGAACATAATCTGGACCAAACCAAACCAATCGTGCAACACCGAACTAAAAGAACACTTCACACACAATCATCGAACCAATATATGTTACATCTAACTTCAATAACATAAACCAACACCTGTACCAATCATATCATTTTACAATTGCAAAAGTTCGAACCAAAACAAGTAACACTTGGACCACAAAAATCAAGCTTCCAACTATCCTCGTCATAAAAAACACGCTGGTATCAATTAGATTAATTGCCAACGCAACTTTTCCACATCCAAACCATAGTTCCAATCAATAGTGTCCTTCGGTCCAAAAACATAACCACAAATACTTCAACACCTGCAACTAACTTTGTTGATGTCTCGACTAGAACCCATCTAGACCACACTGTTTGATATCAATGACAACAAAGCTTATATCTGTAACATTTCAAATCAATTAGGCAAAAGAGTTTGGGTCATAGTCTCTCTAGGATAAAATAAGGCAAGGGAATAAATATACAAAATGAGTAATACCTTGGGTTGTTGATTATTCAAGGAAGAAATGAATCTCTCATCTTAAGAGTATATTTGCATGTAATATCACCAAAGAAAAATTCAATAATATCATATGTATGGTAGAGATGGTTAATTAATGCATTAGTATGAAATATTTAAGTTCTGAGATATATTAATAAAATGAAATCAATATTTACATAACTATACATATGCATATGTGTGTAAATATAAATGTTAATAGAATAAAATTTAATTACAAAATATTAAAGACAAATAACATCAAAATAAACAAAACACCTTGGTTACGATTTGAGTGGTGCAAGAAACATGGGTTATCCATGTAAAAAAATAATGATAATAAATAAATGGGTATGTGGCTTGGTGAAAATTAAGTAGTATTTGTTTCATGGTTTAATATTGACACTCCTTTATCTAATAAATACATATCTAGATTCATTATCTTAATATTACTAAATAGGGTAAGTAGTTATTCAATATGTGTAACCATACATTACTTACTTAATGAAAGGTCATGATAGGGAGGATAGCTATCAATTATAATAGTTGTGTTTCAAACCGCAACTTGGAAGGGATGTAAACATGAATATCCCTAGCTCAATATATTTAAACCAAGTGGATTACAATAAATGACCAGGTAAGCAAGATAAAACCTTGCCATGTGATACTAATGTTGCTTAAAGATGATCGTTGACACCGAGGTGAGATGATATTCACCATTTAGTGGATCTATTAAAGAGGGTTGATATGTTTAGAATCCTATGTCGACTCTAGGTTGTAGGAGAGGTCAATAGTCTCTAAAACAAACAAAACTAAACTTGAAGAGTATCTCAAGTCTTTAAAATTACTCTCCCCCTCTTCTTGTGAGTATAGAATTATTTATGCCAATTCAAAAAGACCACTAAGAGATCATGTTATAGGCATTATGTATGCATGGCCTCTTAGCCATAATTCAACATATCTTTTTGTTTTTTGTTTTTAGAAATAAAAATTAGTCTAATTTTTTTATAAAAACTTTGCGCATTAAATAAACAATCAAACAAATAAAAAGTAGTTGCCTTCAAACTAGTATTATCATTAATCAATTTATTGTCCAAATCTAAAAATAAAAGTACATGTTTAGAATTCATTTAAGCAAGTTTCCTTAGCCTTTTCCCAATTATGTATGGGTTCTATCACCTAGTGGCATATTACACTCATTTTAGTGATCAAACCCTTACAATGTTTACAATTCCTTTTAGAAAGTTTCCTTAGCCTTTTCCCAATAATAAACATCATGTAAGCGTTGCATGTTGTCTAACTTATTTTCTTATATTGTCTAGGCCTATGTCAAGTTGGATGGCAAATAACATCCTTGTTAATTTAAGTCATATGAAAATCTCACAATCATTAAATTTTCATTAATCTTTTGTGGTGCAATATTTGTTCTATTTATTTTTCTCTTTGGTATGCTAATAGCTATGATCACTATCATACATTTATTGAAGCAACACTTCTTTTGTAGCATTATAGCCAACTATCCACATACAATTGGACTATATTGTTTTATTTATTTCATCTTTCTTTTATTTTCAACTCCATCCTTAACAACAATCTCTACAGGTTCTCTTTTTCTAATACTTTTAGAGCTTTTTGGCAGTATTACTTAACTCCTCTTTATAGTTTTGACAATTATCTAGTCTCTTTTTTTCATAGTTTAAAGAATCATTTTTTTTAATTAATATGAAATGGATAAATAATTAAATAAATTAATAGAAAATAGGTATGTAATAGGCAATGTTAGAATAATGTGTATTTTTTAGGTGTCTACAAGAAGCGTAACTTTGAGGAACACACATTGTTGAATAGTAGGCAACAATCCTTTAGTAGGAATTTTTTTTAGCTCAATACTAAAACTTTGATAGTGCATCTAAATTAACAAGGATTGGAATGCAATTACATAGTCATTAGATCTTTGTTTACAATAAAAAATATAAACTAGTGACCTTCAAACTAGTATTGACATTAACCAATTCATTGTCCAAATCTAAAAATCAGTGTACAAGTCCATAGAGAAGTGAATATAACCATTTAATAACAAAAGATTTTAAAGTTGGGACATCTTAATTTTGTCTGAAACCACATACTTTTGAGAAGGATTTTAGTTAAAGAGGGTTAGATCAAACCCCCTTGGATATAACCCCTCTAGTCTTAAATCATACATGCTATGGGGTCTCCTCTGCACCTATCAAAATGTTGACAAAAAATCACTTTTACTTTACCTTTTGGGGGGTCAAATGAATTCATTTAGAAGTTATGTTTTGTATGTATGTAGCCCTTATTATAAGATTTCCAAAAAAGAGAATTTTAAATATATTTAATTTCATTAAATTATATTTATTTTACATTTCTTGTGAATGTAAGTTTTTCATCGAACATTAAGGTCTTTGTTTCACACATGAAAAAAATAGAAAAATAGAGAAAAAAATCTAATAAATATCTTTTCCTTGGGTATTAATATCCTCATTTCAACCAGAAAAAAAGTTAATTCAAATGCATATAAAAAAGTAATGCATGACGGCATACAACTTTGTCCAAATTATAATTAATATGACTTCAAAAATTAATTAAAAATTATGTATGCAACAAAAAATTATGAAAAAATATACATGTACTAGATATTGATGTGATACATCTATAATTTTAAAAATTGCAATTTTATCTTTTCTATAAAAATGTTATGCATTATGACATAAACATCACTTTTAAAAAATGTTCACACACACACACACACACACACACACACACACACACACACACACACACACACACACACACACACACACACACACACACACACACACACACACACACACACACAGATTCTACACAAAAAAATATCACAAATCAATATTTCTATTCATCTTCACATTCTTAACGACTGAGCTTCTATAAGTCTCGAAAAGTGAAGAGTTGTGCAAAATGCTAATTTCATTGTCTTGATTTGGCCAAAAAGTGGGAACCATTATTGTGGGTGACCTGTTACTTATCATCACACACATAATCCAAGTGTAGAATTGAAAGATCTCAAGCATATCATAAGATACCCTTTTCCATTATATATCTCAAATCTAGAGTTGATAAATCCATCAAAAAAATGGATGAGATACAATCTAAAAAGGAATTCTATTATGCTCGTTCTCACAATATATGTCCTAATTTTTTCCCAACAAGAAAGGTACCAAACTTTATTTCCATCTCATCATACCTCTAAGGAGATTTTCAAAGGCTATATTGAGCCACATTAAGAGTAGAAGACGGAAATGATAACATGAGAAATGATAGGTGGAATATAAATAGGTGGAAATAAAAATAGAGGTAGCTACATGAGTAGTGGGGTAAAAAGTAGGCACAACATGAGAAGTTAGAATAATATGAGCTGGTTGAACATAAAATATAGTCACAAAAAGAGGTTGATTATGAGAAGTAGACACATATGACATACAAAAACTAAGAGAGAACTAAGAGAAACAATGGAAGAAGACTTGGTGATGAGAGAGATGAAACCCGCCATTCAAAGAAATTGATGAATTTGGCTTTGGCTTATTCCTAATAGTAGTTCCATTCCATGTGGCTTACTAATCAACAAGTTGCGAAAAACATCAACCAACATAAATAGATTAGAATAACTGCATAATTTTGTAAGACCCAAAGAAATAATTTACGTATCTAGATTCATATATTTTTTGTCCATTTATTCCATGTAGTAATCATGATCAAATGATTCTTCTCATTAGAATAAGAAATATTTTGTAATTTCTCAATCATACTATCTCCAACTTGAATCAAAGCCTTGCTAGGGTTTAATCTAAGATCTTTCCATAGTAAAAATGAGGAGGGGATTAGACCTTGACATATTTTAAAAATATCAAATCCTACAATTCAATAAAGATTAAAAACACTTGTAACTAGTTTAAATAACAAAAAGAAGAATCAAGCTCTAAAGCCAAAACCTAGGGTGTATAAGCTTTAAAATAGATTTCACACCAAAGTAAAGAAATAAAAGGATCCACTTTTAGATTATTAAGATTGAATAATTGATTAAGTTAATTAAAACACAATTGACCTAGATAAGTAGTTGAGTATTATAAATAATACTAAAATATGTTATTGTACAACCTGAGTTGGCCTAGTGCTCTCGAAAGAGAGGTCACAAGTTCAAATCCCACAAGATGGTAGGGTATGTACACCTTATTAGCTTCGGCCCATTATCAATAAAAAAAAAATACTAAAATATGTTACAAAATTGACAAAGATGGATTGGGGTGCTTAGCTTTAAATGTGATGAGAGGATGTTTTATTATAATTCACACTTTGTATTTAAATATTGATTTATTCTATTATAGATATAAACATGAAGCTTTGATGTACTCATAATGAGCTTGATTCTATTCTTTTTTAATCCAACACCTACAACTTTAATTCTCTTTTTTTATTTTAAACTTTATACAAGATCTTAAACTTTGCATATTTCATATTTTGAATATTTAAATCACCTTTAATTTTTGTGTATGATGGTACTTAGAAGCAGGTCATAAAAAATTTCCATGTTAAGGAAAGGAAGTTAACTAGCTTCCCATATTGTGCCTTAGTCATTAGATCCATTATAAGTTTTGGAGAAAGTTAGAAGGAAAACTAAGTAGAAAATTATTATGCCTATCTTATGATGTTAGATATTGAAGCAATGCTCTCTAAAGTGATTATTGCATGATCAAATACAAGATAATGAATGATCTAAGATGAAAATGAGGGTTTTGTCCTTTTATAAAACATCGTAGTTTACAAATTTGAATATTTTGAGCCAAATTCAATGAACAAGTGTTTGTTGGAGGCAAGAGGATTGTTAGTAGTAGCTAGTATAACAACCAAAACTCACCACACTTGGGCACAAAAATAATATGGAGCATAAGTCGAACTAGGGCTGGTAGGAATAATTAGCTAATAGACTATTCTAGGTGGTGAACCCACCAGATTTGTTTGACGTTTGATGTTTGATGCTAGAAAATTTCCAGGCATCAAAATCCAATTGCTAATTAATTTTCATGAAAGTGTTTATATTTATGGATACATCAAATTCCCTACCACATGGTCTTTTATAACATATTTCACTAGGTAAGTTGCCTCATCATATTGGTAAACATCATTTTATTTTACAACTACAAAAATGTTGATGTTATGCAGGTCATAAGTACGCTTATGGAGTAGCAGGTTGATCATGCTTTTTGGCTTGTCGATATTGACAAAATCTACCACAAGATTTTGAACTGTAAATGCTTAGATAAAAAATGTTGGAAACAAGTGCATTGGAGGTCGCCCATATCAATCCACGTCAACACTACCCTAAAGCTCACTGCCTCTTGTCAACCTTTAAATCCAGATTGCCATACGTCAGACATAATCTCAATTTTTGCACAACATTGAAGGTTTGGGTGAACACTTTTATTTGTTCCTAAAATTATCTACAACGACATGGTAGAGTGAGTAGGTTTCTCTTAGAGAGATTTTCTTCTATTAATTGTTGGGATTATTTTTTGGGGACTAATGCTTACTCTTGATATAGAGCTTGCCTGTGTGTAGAGAATGATAATCTCTGAAGATATTTGCAACTTCCTGTAGATAAAGAAAGGTTCCAAAATAAAGGTAAGCGATAGAAATTTAAATCACTTATACTCACAAACTAAGAGTTTATTTTTTACACTCTTTGATTTATTTCAAATATGGAAAACCTTAATTCTATGGTGGGTTCTTCTTAGGGAGTATGAGGAAAATCATTATACCTAATGGTACTATAATTTTTTGTAATGATGCAGTTTTAGAAGTACATCAACTATGGTAATTAAAACATGTTCATGCATCATGGGAATCTCGATGAGCTTCTCATGACTATTGATTTCCCTCAATGAAAGACTTAGAGGCCCAGCTAGAACAATCATGGAATTGCAAGAAGTTCACCTTGGTAATGGAGGCCAATACCTAACGTCTTCAAGATCTGAGGAAGAATTAAGTAAATAAAATAACCCCAAGAATAAATACTAATTATAAATTATTATTTTTAGTATCAATATGCAATGGATATCACTAATATAAATCCAAAATACTCTAATATATTTATAAAAAGAAATTTTATATTAGTACTATATATGAAGGAGTTTAAAGCTTTTTGTAAATAGGGAAGGCTTGTGAAGAAAAAGTAAGGGAGTTTAGATTACTTTTTTTGGATTTTCATAGTCATAGTTAAAATTTTATGTGTGATTGTTTATTTTTAATCTCATTGTATCAAAATAAGTTTCAACATATAGAAAGAAAAAAATTTGAGAATAATCTTAAAAAAATTATGACTAGGAAATTTTTAATAATTTAGTAACAAATAAATTATTTAGAAAATAAAATTGCCCATTTAGGTTTGCAAATTTTTGAGAATTTTTTTGTTCCTCTCTAAAGCCTAAATGGACATTTCAAGATATTCTTACAGATTAAAATTAAAAAAAAATAAAATTGTTATTTACTATAGATGATAATTTAATTTATTTTTCCAAATCATAAATTCTTATTTCAAGTACTTATTTAACATTTTTAATTTGAAAACAAATAGTTTCTACTTCAAAATTAAAATAATTTTTTGAAACTAATTTAGCATTAATTACAAAAGTTATTTAAATTGTATATTATTTTAATATTAAATTTTAAAATATTGTTATGCTCAAACTTAATAAGTTGTATTCTCACTTTTAATTACTAACAACTTGAGAAATTTTAAAATACGTTAATAATAATAAAATTCAAAAACATTCATGAGAAAACAAAGTAAGTAATTTAGACAAGTGGGTCAATGAAACAAAATATTAGATTTAAGTAAACGAGAAGAAGTAAAATAACAACTCACTTTTCAATTTTGTTGTAGATTTAGGAATTTTGTGCATAAAGAATTGGAAGTGAGTTTCGTATTTGATTCCATGAGCTTAGCATCTTCCTCAAACAATTTTACTATTTTGTGTTATGTCAATCTATTTAAATTATGCATTGCATTTTTTAAAGTTTTTTGTTTTAGCTTTATTTATAGTTATTTACATTACTAAGTATATTTTGCTATCAGTGTAACCATTGCACCTCATAAGGTGTAAGTGCCAATCATATTTTGTAGGGACATGTCCCCAATCGTATGTATATGTATAAGAAAATATGATGATAAAAGAAAGTAAGTAGTAAGAAAGAGATGAGAGACTACAATACATTATGCCTATAGTTATTGCAACCAAATATACACACACACACCAAAAGTTGATGGTTATGATATGCATGAGTGTTTAATTTATTTGTGATGCATTCTTGAATGCTATTGAGATTTTTCATGTTAGTATTTTATACTAAAAAACCTTTGATCATTCTCCTACTATAGTCACTAGGGTATAAATAAACACTCAATATCATTATGGCTTAGAACTCCAGTAAATGCTCCCAATTTTCTTACTAACATTTGGTTGAATTTTTGGGACCCTAGTAAAGAAGTAAAGAATAGATCATAGAACTAAGTAAAATTTATGGAGAAAATAAATGCATTAAGGACGATGATATAAGAAAGAAATATTTTTTAATAATTTTTGGCTGATCCCCTAGGTCTTAGACTTGTGAGAAGGGATTAGGCACCTAGGGGATAGTGAATGGAAAGTAGGAGATCTTGAAAGAGATCCATACAAATATTGAAAGAGATCCCTACAAATATTTGATAACTCAAAGTAGGTTTACTATAAGTACCATGGGATGCATAAAAGAACTAATGAAACATCAAATCATTAAACACCCATGACTAAAGGAGACAAAATAAATTAAGAGAGGTTGGAGAGGAAGTCCAATTGACAACATAGTTGAACATGGAAGATAGGTGACAAACATTGTTGTGATGACCCTAAAAGTATATGCAACACTAGTGGAAGAAAATAAGGTCCATCAAGAACACACACCATTTAGAGGTACCCGCAATGAAACTAGCCAATTAGAGGAGCAAGGACCACAAAAAAAATCAACCTTCTCTAGAAAGGCCACCATCATCCATCACAACTTCCCTAATGTAGTATATCAAATATTTTCTAGCATAATAAAAATAAATTCAACCATTGCAAGACCACAACTTCTCTAAATACCACTCAAAGGTTCACAGATCAAACTAACTAGCATATATCCTCTATATAAGATTTAATTAGGAGATAAATTCAACATCACAATGGTAGAAGAGACATTAAAAACATGTTGAAAGTGCAAAACAACTTGAAGATTCCATTGCTACCATCCATAATATAATACAATGATTGCATAGAGATGAAACCTTATTATTATGGTAACAACTAAGACAACTAATAGATGAGGTTTGGATAGAGATGGACAACTAGGATGTTACTATTAAAAAAAGGTCTTTTAGAAATGAAAAAATAGAATGGAAGAGGTAAGGAGGAAGTGCATCTCTCACACAGAATTAGAAATTAAGATAAACACTTTGCAAAATACTATGAACAACATCAATACCCTCTATAACTTGTGTCTTCAATGACCTAAACTTATCAAAGGGATGAGGAACCAAATAGATCAAATATAAGCACATTTATACTATAGGTAGCTAGTACTTATGACCCAATGCAAGATGTTGATGGAATAATAAGGTCATGGGTGGAGATGATGCATACTCATCTTCAATAATTGTTGGATTAAATAGAATTTGATCAAAGCCTAAATCAAATAGATCTAGGATGTGATAAGCTTAAAAATGACACATATAATTGGATTAGTTGGGGCTACAAAGAATATAATACAAAAAATTCAAATCCCAACCAATATTGTAGAGGCAAAGGAAACATTGATTCAAACCCAGAATTAGATTCAAGAATCATTAAGAATTAATCTTTACTTGGTAAAGTTAATTTCCTTTTACTTAGTTAATTGTAGGAATATTCCCAAGGAATCTCTACAAGTCATTGTATTATTTGAGTTCTCATATGTGTGAGCATAACTCATATATTTTACTCCTAATATGTGGAATATGTGAGCTTATGTGCAGATTCCTCCTTTTGAGGATTGTGACACTTTGCACATACATAAAATGATAGATGAAATCCTTAGACTTGGGGGTTACATTTGCAACTCCACTCTCACCTCTATATATTTGAGTTGCCTCTCTCATTTCTTCCATGAAGCATTCTATGCTAATCTCTCTCTCTCTCTCTCTCTCTCTCTCTCTCTCTCTCTCTCTCTCTCTCTCTCTCTCTCTCTCTCTCTCTCTCTCTCTCTCTCTCTCTCTCTCACACACACACACACACACACACACACACACACACACATTGTAAATTCTTTAGGCTTTATGACATCTCCATAATATTGGGTTTTTTTTCTTTGTCTTTCCCCCCTTACAAACCTTGTGTCTCCTTCTTGGATCTTGGTGTGCATGCTCTAAATTTTGGCTTCTCAAACTTTATAGTAATATATACCTTCAAAAAAAAATTCAGTAATTAGTTTATTTATAGTACTTCATGTTATTTTCCTTTCAAGTTTTGTAGTAAGCAAAGAACCAATGAGACATCACATTCACACAATTGAAGGTGATATACAAGAATATCATGCTCGTTAATTAACCAATTTTGCATGTCTTGAGGATAATAAATAGTTTCCAAGGAGGGATGATGTTGGTATTAGCTAGTACAATAACTCAAACTCATCACACTTAGCTACAAGAAGAATGCAAAGCATAAGGTTAACTAGGCAAGGGACACATCCCAAATCATATGTATGTGTATAAGAAACTACAATGATGAAAGAAAATAAGAAAGAGTAAGAAAGAGATAAAAGAGAAAAGGACATTATATCTATAATTATTTGCAACCCCGCACACACACACACACACACACACACACCCAACATTGATGGTTATGATATGTATGAGTGTTTAAATTCTACATAGTGTATTTTTTTTATTGTTATTAAGATATCACATATTACTATTTTATACTGCAAAACATCTTATCATTCTCCTATTATAGTTATTAGGGTATAAATACAACACTCAAGATTCTTCAGGCTCAAAACTCCAATTTGTGTCCCACTCTTCTTGGTAACAATGCTATTCTTTGGAGTTGTTGTCCGCTCTGCAAGTTCCCGCTCTGCAAGTTCAAATTTCAAACCTTCGTCGTTTATGGTGGTGTCTGCTGGTGGGGATCTCCCCCCACCACCCGCGGTCCCCTATCTGGACCTTGCATTGCTGACACTATCTGCCACATCCTTTGTCGGTCCCACTGTGGTTCCTCCTTCCATTCCGACAGTGCCTCAATTTGACGGTTCTCCTTTAGAGAGCCCCCAAGACATGGGCATAGCTTCAGATTCTGACCCTATTCCTGTCATGCTAGTTGTTCTATCCTCGGAGCCTCCAGCTGGCAACGCGAATCTCAAAGGATGGAAGAACATGCTAGTCAGAAAGTCTGAGACTGTGGACCCCAACTTTGTCCCAATCTACTCACAATCCGAGGAGGGAACATCTTTTGATCTTCCTGATGTTGTTTTAGACAGCATTTTATAGAACATGGCGAACACTCTGGTGGGGAAGTTCTTCTCCCTATGCCCCACATTGGAGATGGTCCAAAAATGGATTAAGGACAAATCTGAAGGGGAGTGTTTCTGTTAGTGCTATGCCTGGAGCCCTCTTCCTTTTCAAATTCATTGTCAAGGAGGATGTTGCCCTTGTCCTCTCTGGTTGCTATTCCTATGGCCGTAACAACCTCTCTCTCTGTCATTGGAAGGCTGGCTTTGACCCTGTGGCAAACTTGCAAAAAACTGCATCAGTATGGGTTTGTCTCCCGGGGCTCCCCCTTGAATACTAGGATGAATCCATCTTCAAATGGATTGGGAACTCATTTGGTCACTTTGTAGGTGTTGATGAAATCACCAAATCCAAATCGTGCTTGGTCTATGCTCTCTTTTGTGTCCAAGCTACTGTGAGCATGAACCTCCCCAACTTCATAACCCTCAAATCCAAGCTGGGTAGCTGGACTCAAGCTTTGGTTTATGAAAATGCTACCCTCTTCTACCAGAAGTACCACAAATCCGGGCATGTTATCTCTCAATGCAAGGCCCCAATAGCCCCACTCCTCAAGCTTAAGGGCTTGGCCCTGGGGGAGGACTCAGTGCCAAATGCTCCTATTATTCACCATGAACTTGCTGTGGGGCCTTTTATCACCCCTACTCCTGGCCCAGACCTGCCTCCCTTGGTTGTTGAGAACCCGATTATAGAAGAATATCCATTTGTTGAGAGTATCAACAACCTTCTCCAATCTCCTGTAAAGATTGTGGAGGGAGCCTCTATTTCGGCCCAGATGGTCCTGTGCATTTCCCCGACGACCAGCTTGGTTTCTCTGGCTGATCAATTGGAAGATGGTGAGATTGCGAGGGACCCCTCTCTCATCCCGGAGACAGCTTGCTCCCCGTTGGTGGCTCCCTCCCTGAACCAGGGCTTACCCTCTCCTGGTGTCACTGGTGCGTCATCTAGTGGTTGCATGACCCCTGCTGATGAGGGCTAGATTACTCAAAGACGCAAGACCAAGATTGCTAAGCCTGATGTGGGGACAGATCTCAAAGCGAGATGACTGTCGCATAGACTATTAGAACAAAAGGAAGCAGTAAGGGATATTGTCAATGGCAGGCAGAGGACCTTGGAGACGATCATAAAAGGTAAGAAAATGAAGGTCCTCTCTTGGAACATGAGGGGCCTGAACAACCCCCAAAAGCAATATTCTCTTAAAAAATGTATTTTTAAAAATAAAATTAGGGTCCTTCTTCTCCAAGAAGTTAAGATGTCTTTGTCCTCATTCTCCATGGTGGCTGGGAAAATCTAGTCGGGTGCTAAGTTTGTTATTAGTGAGGCTACTGGAGCCTCTGGTGGTTTGGTCACCATGTGGGACCCCCCCATATTTTTGGCAGTTTTATCTCCTCCTCAGCCAACCTTTTGGTTTCTGAACTCTCCTCCCCGATGGACTCCTGCATCCTTGTTAATGTTTATGCCCCTAATGTCCGATCTGGTAGATTAATGCTCTAGAACGATATAACTGCTCTAATACAAAATAATGCCAATGCTCACTGGCTGATTGCGGGTGATTTCAACTCCCCTTTGATTCCCTCTGAGAAGTTGGGAGGCCTTCCTGAATACACTGACAACATGATTGATCTAGCTAACTTCATTGGCAGGAATGGGTTAATGGATGTGGAACTATCAGGGCAAAAATTCACTTGGCCCAATCTTAGGAAGGGAAAGGATCTTATCCAGGTCAGACTTAACAGATTTTCCATCTTGGGTAATTGGGGAATTGGTCCAGCCTTGAAGCTCATTACCCTCCCCAGAACAGTCTCTGACCACAACCCCTTGCTCCTATGGAATACCACTAATGCTGCTAGGATGAAGTATCCTTTTCGATATGAAATTATGTGGAACTCTCATCCTGAGTTCAAGGACTGCATTAAAAGATGGTGGAGTACAAACATATCTGGTACTCCTATGTTCAGGATTGCCCAGAAGCTCAACTTGGTCAAAAGAAATGTCTGGGGCTGGAACAAATACACATTTGGGGATATCTTCAAGCAAAAAAAGGAGCTCAATAGTAAACTGACTGCTATACAAGAGCATATGGACCAAGGTGACTCCCTTGAAGCCACCCATATGGAGGAGGTTGCCCTCCGTAGAAAATGGAAGGAAAATTCCCACAAAGAGGAACTATATTGGAAACAGAAATCCAGGGTTCAATGGCTCAAAGAGGGTGATAAAAATACTACTTTCTTCCACATATCTGCTTCTATCCACAGGCGTATAAATCACATCTCTTCCCTCATGGACGAGAACAATATGGTAGTTAACGACGTTGATAGTTTGGGCCGTTTGACTACCAATTACTTTGCCACCTTATTTCGGGATGATGATGACCAGGGGCCCCATGTTGGGGAGGACCTTCTTAACTTCCTCCCACCACCCCTCTCGGTGGAAGATAACAACCTCGTCTTGGCCCCTGCCTCTAAGGAGGAAGTCAAGTCTGCTAGTTTTGCTATGGGCCCCTTTAAAGCCCTGGGTCTTGATGGTTTCCCCCCAGCTTTTTTTCAAGAATTCTGGGATGTGGTGGGCCCTGATGTTGTTTTGGCTACTAGATATTTTTTCAGATCGAGAAGGCTCCTCAACAAAATCAATCACACCTTCATTTCTCTTGTTCCTAAAACTCGGGAGGCATCTTCTCTCAAGGACTTCCGCCCCAACAGCCTTTGCAACACTATTTATAAAATCTTCAGCAAAGTTCTTGTCAATAGGCTCAAACCTTTTTTGGATCCTTTGATTAGCCCTTCCCGGAAGGGTTTTGTTCTTGGCCGACATATTCTTGATGTGGTCATCTCTACTATGAGATTATACACTCCATGGATAAATGTCATCAGGTGGGGATGGTTCTCAAGCTCGACATCTCCAAGGCTTATGATAGGGTTAATTGGAACTTCCTCTTCAAAGTTCTCAGAGCTATGGGGTTTGGAGACAAACTTATCAAACTTATTGGGGAATGCATATCTCCTGTCACCTATGTTGTGCTGCTAAACGGGAACCCCTTGGAGAAGTTCAGGGCCTCCAGAGGGCTACGACAAGGGGATCCTCTATTCCCCTACCTTTTCATCATCCTTGCTGAAGTGTTGGCCTCTAACTTGAACTCTTTGGTTCACAGGGGTACTATGCTAGGTATCAAGCCTGCCTCTACGACGCCTCCCAATGTTCTACAACAATTTGTTGATGATATGATCCTTTTTGGTGTCTCCTCTGTTTGGGAAGCTAAGGCCTGGAAATCCTTTCTTAACGCCTATGCTCTGGCTTCTGGCCAACACATTAACTATGATAAGAGCAACATTTACTTATTTCACACTAATGCCAAACTCCAAGATAAAGTCTACAAAATCGTTGGTTGTCAAAAGGCCTCCCTCCATGGCACCTATCTTGGTCTCCCCCTGACTATTAAGGATGTCTCTAATTCCTTTTGGATCTCTATCCTTGAAAGAATGCAAAAAAAGTTGGTTGGCTGGAAAGGTAGATTCCTGAGTAGTGCTGGGAAGTTACAGCAGCTTCCTCCTCCCTCCAAGGGATCCCCGTGTACTTTCTCTCCTTGTTCAAGATTTCTGTGGCTATGGCTGCTAAGCTGGAAAAAATTCAAAAGACTTTCCTCTAAAGGAGAATGGAAGAAAAGAAGAGGCTTGCCTTGGTGGGCTGGGACAAAGTTTGTCTTCCCAAGGTCATGGGCGACTTGGGAACCCGTAAGATCTCAAGATTCAATAAGGCCCTTATGGCTAAAATTGCTTGGAAGCTTCTGAACAAGGATACAGATTGGAGCAGGATCATCAGGGCTAAGTACATGGGTAATGCAAATTTTTCCTCTGTCTTGAAAGAGGAGGACCTTCCCAGGGGTTCCAAAATTTGGAATAACATCTTGAGCTGCAGGGACCCTTTATCTCATGGTTCGAGGTGGATTATTGGAAATGGCAGGAACATTCTTTTCTGGGAAGATTGCTGGTTAGGGGAGAGACCCCTTGCTTCTTCCCCCTCCCTAAGACAGTTACAGGATGCCACCAAAGGCTTGTTTGGTGAAAGGGTTAGTGACTTCTTCAACAATTGCACTTGGAGGGCCTTGGAGGATTGTTGTGCTGACCTCCCCTTCCCCTTTCTTGTTGCTAGAGAGCTCTAAAAGATTTTGGTTGGTATATTCCTACCCCTGATCCCTAGGGATGACAGACTTATTTGGAAGTGGGACCCCTCTAGAGACTTTTCTGTCAGGATTGCCTACACCAGTTTACTCAGGCAACCTATTGTCTCCTCTATCTAGAAAGAGGTTTGGAATCCCCAACTCCTCCCCAAGGTCAATTTCTTCTGGTGGATTACCCTCCTCAACAAAATTTTGACCCAAGACAACTTGGTCAAGAGGGGATTTCATTTCCCTAACAGATGCATCCTCTGCAAAGAAAATGAAGAAAGCCCAGCCCATCGCTTCCTTCATTGTGCCTTCACTCGGGAGCTTTGGGGGATGGTCTATAGTAAACTTAATATCAGTTGGGTAATGAATGACAATCTGATAAATCCGTGTCAGGAGTTTTGGGGCCCCTCTTCTAACCCCCTTATCCAACAACCGTGGAAGTAGATCCCCCCCATGTAAGCTGGTGTATCTAGAAGGAACAAAATGACAGGATATTCAGAGACAAAGAGACCTCTGTGGAAACGATGTTTGCTCGGTTCCTCAATCTGATTCTTGAGAACATCTTTGTTTCTAAAACTCGAATGGCATCCAAACCCCCCTCTACCTGGGACTAGGGAATTGCTAGATGCTAGAACATCCCCCCCTCGTTCTCTCTTGTTGACTCCTCTAAAAGACTTCTAAGACAACGCACAATCTAGTTCCCCCCGGCTATAAATTTTAAACTCAATTTTGATGGGGCTGCTAGGGGGGGCCTAGTTGGTGGTGGTGGGGTGATCAGATCCCATCTGGGGGTCCTCGTTGTTTCTTATGCAGGCAACTTGAATGGTCATTCCTCTAATCAGGTTGAAGCGATGGCCTTAGCCTGGGGAATCCGCATTGCCCTCTACATGGGAATCAAAATTATGGACATTAAGGGGGACTCCATGATCATCATTAATGTTGTCAAAGGGCGGAATAAGCTTAATTGGACAATTGAGGGAACCATCACGGACACCTTGAGGCTCATCTTTGGGCTTGACTCGTTCAGAGTTATGCATATCTACAGAGAAGGCAACCGCGTGGCGGATGCCATTGGCCTTAACCTCTCAGGACTAAGATGTTGGAGGAGTCACAAATCTCTTCCAGACCATGTTAACTTCCTCCTCTAAGAAGAGAAAATCCAGAATCCCCACTAATGATTGAGTGGCTTCTAAATGCTTCCCTCCCCCTCCTCTTTTCCCTCGGGACTGTCTGGAGGTGGTGGTCTCATATTTCAAATAATGAGAATATTCCTCAAATCCCTTCTGATGAGGTGGTGACTCATTCGGCCAGGCTGGTGATGACACACGTGTTGTTGTGCTGGCATTTCACCTGGGCTTGCAAAGCCATGATGAAGTACGACTGGATTAGAAACGTGTTGGCTACCGCCGGTATTTGCTGGCTCTTAATCTCTCGTAACCAGCAAATCATTACTAAAAGTGACTTCTTGTTTTCCCATGTGCCCAACTTCATTTCTTATTTATTGACGCTGGGCTCACACATTCCCCATTTTCTCTTCCTGGCTTGCTTCTCGAAGAGTCTCTGCAACTTCCTCTATTTCATGACTAAGGAAGCTTTGTTGGCGGACAAAATGGGGGGAGACAGAGTGAGATATGAACTGGACAATCCAAATGATTTTAAAAATGACCCTCTCATTTGGAATTTCTATGTTGAAGGTGGAATTGTTGATTTTATGGATTGCCTGAAGGGCCATGATGAGCAACTCTCAACTGCTTTCACCTCCTCTTGATCTGGGAGGAGGGTCTCGGTTGGTGGCATTGCCTTTGATGTCTCTGAGGAGACTATTGCCCAAGCTACAAAGCTGACCCTGGATGGCCATCGCTGGAAGCATACCAGTCATGTTGCAAATAGTGAGGGTTTGAAACGGTTTTTCTATAACCACGAGGAACCTGTCAAGCTGCAAGGTGGGTTTTCTCGAGAGGATCTCAAGCACTCGTGGAACATGATCTGCCTCACGATCGTGAAATACTTCACTCTCAAAGGCAGGTATAAGGTATTCTACTACTACCATTTGCCCCTCCTCAATCACTTCCACAATAATGATTTGCTTTGTCTACAGTTTTATTTACTGCACTCTTTAGAGAGCTCTGTTAAGGACACCATGGACCCTAAGCATGGGGATAAGCCTCCTTTCCTCCTCCACCAGGGTCTTATATATAGGTTGTATAAATGCCATGAGGCTCTCTGCCCCCCTAGGAATCTTTCACTCTCTCAGCCCCCCATGCCGACTCCTCAGCAGCTCACGACCCTATCTTTGGCTTTCCCTAGATTCTTCCAATATCCCTAGGAGGGCTTTGCCACGACCACCATGTCCATGCCTGCCTGTGCCTCAACTATTTTTGTATCGACAGTCTCCCCTAGCTTAACTCTTCCTACCTCCCCCAATGCTTCTCGCTCCCTGTCCAAGGGCAAAAGCAAAACCCTCGCTAAACACAAACACATTGTCTATAAAGGCAATTCTTCCAGTGAGGACGCTGAAAATGATGACCCTTCCCTAGATTCAGAGGTTAAAAGGAGATCCTCCAGACTTGCTTCCAAAGGTCGCAGGAAGAAGACCTCGATTATTGAGAATCTGGACTCTGAGGAGGACCCCATTGGGGACAAGAAGGAGGAGGGCCCTAATACTATGGAGGCCCCTGATGGGGATGCTGATAATATTAATATGACTAGGGACCCCATAGTCCCGACCACTGTTGGTGTTGTTGACATGACTACCCCTGAAAGGAAAACCTAGGAACTCATTGATGATAAAGATATGACCCCTATGAACATGGACACTGAGGGTCTTGTGGGTGTGGATATCCCTGACAACAATGTTCTGGATCCCAAAAATTTGGATACGGATTTAAACTTGGTTGAACAGGTGATGCATTCTATCCCTTTGATGGAACTCGTTAAGGATACTGATAACTCCATTGCTGGTGGCGAGCCCAAAGAGATTGCTGAAACTACTGATGACTTGGCTCCTGGGAACCCCCAGGAGGCCCCTACTCTGCAACAAATGGAAAAGATGAGCACGAATGTGCCGGACATCACACAGAGAATCGAAAACCTCGGCCTGTTATCGATCTACAGTCTATCAAGGAGGAGGTTAAACAACTCAAGAACAAGATGGAGACTTGGGAAGCCCAAATGGTGGGCCTGAACAAATTCCATATGCAGGTGTTACACAGCTCTGCACTCACCCTCTCTCTGTTGAGGGAACACTATGCTGACATTGATGAGGACAAGCAGGAGGCTAGGGACCTCTACAAATTCCTGTCTAACGAATGGAGAAGTACTATGGAGGCCACTGGGGTGCACAAGGCACCCTTGTAGTTTGTTTTATTTTCCTGCTATTGTTTTTGATTATTAAAAAGACTTGGTTCCTTTTTGATGCTAGTTGCTGTTAATTGCTGTTATAGTGCTGTTTCTGCGCTATGATTTTTGATAGTTTTGCTATGTAAAGGGTCAGTGCCCTTGTTCTCACTGCCTTTTTAATAAAAAACAATGCTATTCTTTTATACAATATCCTAAAATATAAATATTGGTGGACAATGACTAGTTAGAGGTAAGTGGACTTGGACCCATTATTAATTTTGATTTAGGTAAATAGGGATCAATCCTATTTGGAGTCATAATTGTATTCAAGATTGTACCTACAATTTCAAAACACAATAACAAACATAAAAGCTAGCTCTAAACTATTAGTTAATTTTTTTTGTCAATCAAGATGAAAAGTAAATACCAACTCTTACGTATAACTATACCATTTAATTGCTAAATTATTGCATTAATAACTAAAGATGTTATCACCTTAAAAATAGAAAGGTGAGCCACCTCTTAAGATGAATCCCAAGTGATTCCATAGTAGGAAGCCTTCTCAAGTGCTTTTGAAGCATCATAGAAGTGTAGTTTGATTGTCTCTCTTTCATTGATTTTATATTTGTATCTATCTAGAGGAAAGGTTTAATTGAATATATATATATATATATATATATATATATATATATATATATATATATATATATATATATATATATATATATATATGATTGAAAATTTTATATCATTCAAAAGATTGTTTTGCTATCTACAAGAAAATCACAAATCAATGCTAATACCTCTTTGACTAAAATCAAAACCCGAAACTATCCATCATACCCAAATTAGGAAATACACATTTCTAACTTCATCTTTTATATATTATATTTGAAAAAAAATGAAATTTGATAAATCTGAAAATAAAAAAAACATTCAATCACACTCACCCATAAAACTTGAAACATATATTCTAAGTAAAAAGCAGTCCAAACATTAAGAATAAAAAGAAAATAAAATATAATACATTTTGAAAAGGAAATCGTCACCCGAAATATACAGGCTCTCATTTACCAACAAAACAGCACAAAGAGCATTCGTCGACATTTTGTTGCAAGCATACATTTGATAGCAATGTGGAAATAGAAACTAGAAATGAAGCATTCATAAAATGGTGGAGGTTATTTGCTTGCATGAGGAAGGAGGCACCAGTAGTAGCAACGAAGGGTCCAATAATCATAATAGTAAGAAGGGGGAGAGTAGAAACGGCAGCAGAAACATAGCAAGTGTTGTTGTAAAAGCATTATGTGTTGCAGGAGGGTTTTTCTTCATGCGAAAACTCACAAAGTCTACTGCTCCAGTCCGAGTCGATCATTCTAGGATTGTTGCAGAAGCTCTTTCTGGTGAAAAGGTTTGAATTTGCTCCAGTCTGAAGTGAATAATTAGTATAATTTAGGTTTTCAATGCTGTTTTTTAAACGAATATAGTGATTTTTTTTAGTTTTCAAGTGAGCAAGCAGCGCGGGATCCCATGACCTACTTCAATCACAGGTATGCTTATTATTGCTGTGACAAACTAGGGGAAATTTTAGTGACTGTTGTTTGTTCATTGGACTTTTTCTCAAAAATTCCAGTTTTATTTGCCAATTGAAGACGAAAATACGCTTCAATTTTTTGTAAAACATCATCTAAGTGTTGTGGTGTAATGGTGCATTAGGGTAATCCAGGTACACATTCTTGCTCTGCAGCAAGGCTGCCCATACCCTGGAGGACATGTAGTATGAAAACAAGAGAATTTTGCAAGTGTACAACTCAGGCTTGTAACCAGTTAGCATACAGTCACACTCACATGCCTAAACAAGGAAGCCTCAGTCTGGCTACCAAAATTAAAAAACAAAGATTTTTTTTTCTTTCTTTGGAGTTCTCAAACCTTTCGTATAATCAAATGTAGAAGAAATTTTAACGTTCATGAGGCTAAAAATAATCTATGGGACCGGCCTCCTGATCAAACTGACTTTTGCAAATCCATCCTTTTCTTATACAAGGTGATGATGAACGTCCCCAATTTCTCTACAAACTCCTTACTGAATAAATTATACCAGGAGCCAGCTGTCCAAGTATCCACATAACTGTCCCTGCTGTCCTTGAAGGCATCACACTCCAAAATGAAATGCGTTTCTGTTTCCATGTGTTCGGAAGTACAAAAAATACATACTCTTTCTTCCCAAATTTCTTTTGGCCTTTTCCAATGTTTGGTTTCACAATGGAGTTGATGAGAGTTAGTTCTTAATTGAGCAAGGAGAATTTTGACTCTCCACGGAATATTAGCGCCTATGTATGCCTTTGATGATGGTCAAAAGTGGGATTGAACTCATTGATATAATAATTCTTCTTTCTCCCTAGCCCTATACCCCACACATTTTTGTAGAACTTTTTCATCACAAAAGTTTTTATTTCTTTACTAGCCGTGGGGCACATATTAAAAAATATATTCCATTTACTCATCCATATTTTGTTTTGCTGCATCCAAGTCTTCTTTCTTTTTGTAATGTCCCCTTTTGGGATTTACCTAATTTAGCCTTGAAATAACAATTTTAACTTAAAGTGAGAGTTATAATATATTAATAAATATAATTTTATCAAAACTGAATACTATTCATTATAATATTTAACTTAAGATTCTAAGACTAGTTTGGAAGATAGAGCTTATCTTGATAGCTTCCTCGGATTTGTATACTTGACATATATGCCTCAATGTTATAAATTGTTGCTACATATGATTTTCTTATAGATTAGTCTCAGTTTGGTGTATAGATTTTATATATATTATCTGATTCATTCCACTGTCTTCATATAATTGTCTTCTTATATCATATTCAGTTCTATTATATAAATTATTAATACCCCATTGCCCAAAAGCATTAATTATATTTAGTGGCTGTGAGGGCAGACAGATCTGACATGCATTAGATCTGGTCTGCCATGGCATATGAAATTAAGAATGGCTGTCATACGTATTGCAGTCTATATTAATATTAGTATTAAATTCTGCATAAAAACATTATCAGACTTCATATATTAAGCATACGTCTTAAGCACATCACCGTACATACCACCAAGAACAAAGGATGTTTTCTACCTCCAAACCTTCTAACCCTTCCAACTGGTATATGGAATAATATAAAAACCAATCCCTGTCCCCTGACTTGCGGTTTGATACTCTTTTATATCCTTTGGAGCAAACGGTTGTGTCTCTTCTTGAAATGAGGACACATTCTTAACTTATTGCACTTTTTCATAAACAATGATATTTGCCTTAAATTGCATCTTCTCACTAATCGTATTTGTTATGTGGACAAGCTGTGTTGGTATGTTTAATCGCTATCATTTTACTTAACTCGTGTTTAGCTAATTTTGGTGATTGATCAATGTAAACATTATTTAATGTGACATAACATACTTCCTTGGAGGCAATATCATATTTGCTTTGCCAGTTCGAACCAATAAGGATTGCCGTTAATCTTATCTTTGATGGACTTAATCATTTATCCTCTTAATCTGAAGTAATCGACCTCTCATATCTCCTCAAAGATAATATTACGGGGCTTGATTCCTCCTTGCTTGTATTGTTTCCTGCCCATAACTGCGTCGCCGTAATGTCATGGTTTGGGTTTAGACGATAATCATGTGGTGCTTGATTCTGAATCTTGATGCCACGTCAATCCATGTTTACTATATGATGAAGATATTAATCAATTATATTGGTTAACAAATGTTCTTTATGTTGATAATGTCGATTTGAACTTGTAATGTGGTGAAATGTGAATGAGAGATCAAGAAGAAAACTACCCTTTCCCTCCAAGGAGAGATGAGAGTTTCAGTACGGATTTCCCTTCAAACACTTTTCACCTAGTTACATTGGAAGAGGAGAGGAGAATTCACTAGATTCAACCTTCAAAGATGAAGATGGAATTCTGAATGAAATGAGAATGATAAGTTGATCCCCTCTTCCTTATTTGAAATGGAAAGGAATTGATTGAATTATGTAGTGCAAAAGTGACAAAGAACTGATTATAACTTGAGATTGGAGTATGGGATGAAGTTGTGCACCTGGATTTGACAGTAATATGTCGAGACGAAGTCACCCTGCGAATTTGAGGAAAAGTTGCCCGGACTATGGCGGGAATGTACATGGTCCTCCGAAAAATCCGCGAAACGAAAAGGGTTTTTCCGTCTCTGTAAATGGAGCTTGAATCCGAAAGTACAGCTGCGCACATGCAACCTACACACATAAAAGAGAGGAAAATGGGTTGGGATTGGGGGTTTACCTTTAGGTCAAACCCCAGTTTTGGAATTGACCTAGTAATGAAAGAATGTACTTGCAAGTAGATGTAAATGAAAGACTGAATTGTAAATCACCTCAAGGGAGGTTGTGATAGCAATGTTGATAGAAATGCTTGTGTGGAATTGAATGTTGGAATCAATCTCCTCTTCAATGGTTGAATCCTTGACTGGAATGCAACACCTAGCCTTGAAGGGAGACTTGAGAATGCTCAATGCTGGAAAAGAATTCTTGAATGCTTGAATGCTCTTGAATGCTTGATCTCATGTAAACTTCCCACTCATCCAACTCATTGAACTTCAACCTTTGCAAATGAGAGGACAAATGCCCCCTAATTACATGCTGCTGATTTGATTTTCGTCATAGGCTGACATCGGGGGAGTTTTCTCGCTCACTGCACAACCTACAATGCAACCCTAGGAAGGGTCCTGCCCCAAAATAGGGCAGGGACAGGGGCGCCACGCCCCTGTCCTACCCTTTTCTCTAGGGCAGAGTGCGGACAGGGTGGTGCGGAGGCCGAGAAAGAAGCTGATTCTGAGGGTTGAGCAGTCTCTGGTCTTTGATCAGGCTAGAGGATTCGATCCCGCGTGCCTGAGGACCCTAATGCAGTCGAAAATTGCTAGGGTCGCAATTTTATGACACTACAAAACTTTACTTCCAAATTCGTCTCCCTAGGAGACTTCCCGAATTTGGACATGCTCATATGGACTTAATCCAGATTGGATGGGGACATTACACTTTTGCACAATATGTCCCTAAAAATAACATTGGAAGTTTGCAAATTTATAGACTTGAAGAGTAAAAAAAATATTTGCTAAGTTTGCAATGTCATTGGAGTGGTTGTTGCTCCCAGCAAGAAGTTTATGTAAGATCATCCAAAGGAGAAGTTGGTGTAAGATCATCCAAATGATTTTTCTATTAGAAATTATTCGCAATAGAAAGCAATTATACCTCAACAAAGAGAGAAGCTCTAGGAATGGTATATTCCTTGCAATAATTTAGGTATACCGTATTATTGGTTGACTGTAGTATTTGAATTTTATATCACCAAGCATTAAAATATTTGGCCAACAAGAATCGGTTGGGTTAAAGAATATTAAGAAGCCTTAATGCTCTTTTAAGAATAGCAATTGAAGGTTATAGTAAGGCTTGGTGGGGATAATGTGGGGCTAGTTCATCTAGGTAGAGTTCAAATTGGAGATGAACCTGGAGAGCTGGAGGACGATTTCTCTGATTGGCCACTTTTTACAGTCAAAGTAGTTTCTGATTACATGGATTAGGTTGCAGCACGTTTGCAGATTATAGAAATGACAAGTCATTATGATTACATTAAATTAGAAAGGAAGCAGCGTGTAGCTAGAGGGTTGAACGAAGTTATCATTTATAGTTTTTTCTATAAATTGACAAACATGAGATGCTGTGAAGATGATCATGGATCATGACAATGCAATGATGTTGAAGCACATGGAATTGCAAGTAGAGACTTTGCAGGTGAGCAAACTGCAAGAAAAGATCTACAAGCTAGCTGATGGTGGCTAACCTTATTTGGGATGCACACAACTTTGGTAAATACCATGATCTTTGTCAAATAGTGTGAAGACCTAATTGTTAGCTTGAATTGGGTTGTGCACTAAAAACTTAGGGCAGCCTTTGGAAGACCTTTGCACCAACATAATCATCCCCAAGGGAGTAGATATCAACCCTGAAGCAGTAGTCTCAGCCAAGGTCCACAAACATTTCAAAGTCCTCAATCTGTATAAGATGTTAGATTATAAAGAAATGCTTTGTATTACCATTATTTGTAGCATTCATGTGCAACAATTTATATGACTATGCATGAACGTTAATAGAAAGATAACATAACAAACAACATGAACACAAAATATGACTTTAATTCTTGGATCAAATTGTGCTACCAAAGGCATATGAAGGTAAAGTCGTGTGCAATGATATTTTCTTAGGTGCCCAACAAATCTCCTGCTATGACAATTGGCACTATTCTCTTGATATGTATAACATTTGCAGACTCCTTTATATTGTACCATGGTTCAAATTTCTATGTTTGCACCATTAAGTGTATCCCTCAAGTGTGTAATGTCCCCTTCCAATTTGCCTTAGAATTTGCCCTAAAATCACAATTGCAACAAATTAGGGTTAGGGTTACATCTTACCAAATAAATATTTTTTCAATAATGCAAACTTGAATTTGAATCTTGCAATCACAACATGACAACATATGCAAACACACACACACACACATATACACACACACATATTAGGCTCATCAATCATTATCATAGTTTATTGATAATACTATTAAGTACATTAGAGTTTGGAGGAAGAGACATGATGAGTCCGCTCGAAGCCATTTCTACACCAAGCCCAAGGGGTTGTCTCAGTCTACCGCAATCCTCTTGCTTGCTTGGCAGCTTGTACTTGCTTTCACCATTCATGTCTCATCTTCCTGAAGACACATGTCCTCTTGTAGGATCGGGGGGAGGTTGTAAGGTGGTTACTCGACTCTGTAAGTGGCCTCTTTGTGTTAGGCCGCAATGGTCCTACTAGGACAGCCTCCTTACGAGCCTGCTTGCCACCCACATTTTACTAAGCACACCTTATATTCTATCATATGAACATATACTTAAACTTTCTCTATTATGCATAAGCAACATGCATATACATAAGACAATGTTTGGCAGAAATATTATGTATACTACCTGTTGGTGTGCGTTTTATCACCCACCGAATACAGAATAAAATGTCCAAGGACACTCTACCCTCTCTTGAACAAAATCACTACATATGCTAAGATTGCATGAAGATCATACAACGACTCCAAGGTTTATATGTGCAAACAAGTGGCTTTACGTTGGATAGAGCTTCCTTAGTGATGTTTGCTGAAATACAAGGGGGACTTACGCTCAACTGATATGATTCACAAGTCAGGACTGAGACGGATTTGACAATAGATTTTATCTTTTTTTTGAGGAGTTTTCAATTTTGGATTTCAAAAAAATGATAAAAAGGAGAAAGGTTTAGAAGTTATATGCTATTCCCAAGAACTTGAGAGACGTTAAAGATTAGGTGAAACTAACATCAATAATTTGCTTCGCCACACTAAGGACAACTACACAAAGTAGGTGCAATCTTCAAGGGTTGTGCTAAAGATTTTCACCAATCTATACTATCAAATCTTTCATTCATCTAACAACTTTGTAAAGCAAATCTATTCTATGCTGAAGAAAACATGAAACCATGCAACCAAGTGATAACAATATGGATTCAAAGCAAAATGCAAATGAACTTTTATTATCAAAATAGTTCTTAGCAACAATCTAGTTTATATGGAGCTCTGAAAACAAATGAAAGGCCGAGATCAATCTAATAAGATCAATAGTCAAGATCAAAACATAACTACCCTATTTAGGGTTTACCATAATAGCAATAAGAACAAATGCATGAAAGACAAGTGGCGGGAAGAGCTATTTTTGAGGAAGGTGCATCTTTATCCTCTTTCCCCAACAGCATGTTCGATGAATCTGGACACAATAGGGCTGATCTCTTCCATGATGACATGTGGCGGCATATTCACCTTTAACTCCATTCCATCTAGGTCATTTGCATACGTGGCAAAATAATTCTCCCATTCCAACTCTTGTTTTTGGAAGGCATCCCAGATGGACAAGAAATTCGATGCCTTAGTCAAATTCTGTTTCAGGATTGGTTCGGTGATGGCGAAGAAATTCTCCTGAGTCTTGAGCTTTAGATTTTCCACTTGCATATCATTTTCCTAAATGGTTTCTTTCCCAAGTATATCTGGGGCCACAAGGAAAATCTTGTTCTGAATTTCTCTAATCTCCTCCTCAACTTTGATACCATTAGCCTTCACTTTTTCCAAGACTTCACTTTGTGCAACTAATGCCTAGTACCATGCGTTGAAATCATATACAGCCCCTGCTACAATTACCTGTTCATCAATTAATTCCTGCTTAGGGATTCCTTTCAACACCCTTAGGCATGGGATTACTCTATCCAGGAATATCATGAAGTGCTTCCCATGTTTCTGCCATGTTTGCAATTCTGGAGAGCAAAGAAGAAGTCTGTCCGTATGTCAACATCATTTTTTACACTAATGTGGCAGCTTTCTCACTATTGTTTGCCATCCATTCTTTGGCCTCTTTATCTGTCACCCTTCCCTCTTTGAAGTCTCCAATTGTTTCCTGTGGAAGAGTCAAAAGTGGAGTGGCCACTTGTAATATCCCTTGCCCAAACTGACTGATTTTGGCTCAAGGAATATTGTCAAACACTTTGTATGCTGTCTTCTCTATTCTGTTTTTTGTATTTCGGATTGTTTGATACACTTTGAAAGTTGCCAAGAAATTTAGGAAGTTCACCAATGATGTTGACAATACCTCTTACAATGAACTAGTATGCGAGTGCAGTTCTTTTTGGTATTTTCAATGCATTTACATGAAAATTAGATATGGATTGCATACCTACAGCCAACTGACATTTCGACAAACAATTGGCATGCAACTATTATGCTGATCATATATGCTATTAAAAGGACATTTCGTCAAACAAATGGTATGCAACATATATCTTCTTTATTGAATTCATTCCTAAGTACAATGTTGCTATGGATTTGCCAAGACTAATTGGCTTACAAAAAGACTACAGCAATGCCAAAACTGATTCTAAGTTATCACTTACAACAGAAAAATTATATGCCTAAGATTTCAATACTAGCTACTAATAGTTGCAAGAGGAACCTGATAATAGTGATGCTCGATGATGGAGAGGAAAGTTGCAATCGGAATCAAGCACAAATACTGTAGCGCGACACTGTTCACGTGCACTGTTCATGCGCACTGTTCACGTGCACTGTTCATGCACACTGTAGCAGCAAGAACAAACTTGCAATCTGCTCTTAAAACCTTGAATAATTTGTTGATAATCTCTCCCAACAAGAATGATATAACTCCATGTGCCAAAGAAGGATGATTCACAACCAATTATAAATGTTCTCCAACAATAAACTTCAAACCCTTGTAGAAAACTTCACCAATTTGCACAAATGAAAGAACTGAAGTATTCTTTCCCACACCTGCATTAATTCAGGTGTTATTTCACACCTTCAAAATTGCTATCAATAGGAAGTTTTCGTTTCCTATGATCAAAGAAGAAAATTGCGAAAGCCCTAGGCTCCACAATAAAAATCAATCAAAATACCATTCATCAACTGGATGTCGAGAATGAACTCTTGCCTTTCCTTTTATTCTTTCCTTAAGAGAGCTCAAACACCTTCCTAGCCAATGTGGGATAAAAGATTTATTCCCACATTAAATTATTCACTTAACGCACTTTATTATATTAAAGTGACTTTATTATTATAAAGTTACTTTAGAACTTTATAATAATATTAAAATATTAAATAAATCACTCAAGTCACTTAAACTTTAATATCTCTTGATGTACTTGTCTGATTGCTAAACCATCTGAGCCAGGAGTCGTCTCTCCCTGTTCTCCATGTGATTGGATGCCTGTCTAAAAATAGAAACCTTGAATAGTGACTTACTATAAATAGTAAGTATATGGAACTGAGTCTAGAAATAGCTGCAAAGGCCCAATCAAGGTTGACACTGCCAATAAGCTCTGCTCAGGTGTCTTTCTATTAATAGGAACCCTGACTCTCCCAAAATAGTAACTTACTATAAATAGTAAGTGTGCCAATCTGAGTCAAAAAACCTGTGCAAAGGCCAAAACCTGAATCCAGCTGAAGAGTAATGTCTCTAATCACCAAGTAACTGCCACACGAGGCCCTCTATCAATAATTGTTAGCCTACGAGGGTCAAATGATAGGCTAATTCTTACAAACTCTGATGCTCGCAAAATGGGGACATTACACCACTGCATCTCCTTGATCAACAGGATTGATGAAATGTTGAATATACTTCTTCAGATGCTCAATTTCCTTCTTGCACTCCCTTTTCTTCCCTATTTCCTTTTCTAGTCTTGCCTTGATGGAAGTGACTGAATTGTCCAAGTCCTCAACTTCTTGACCCTTGGTGGTTGGACCCAAGTTGATAGTGGTAATTTCATACTCTTGAGGAGTAATGTCTTCTTTTGCTTTATCAACCTTTGGCACAACAATCTGAATTGAACGACAACCCGTTTCATCCCTTTGAATCGTGGAAAACCTCTTGGCTGTCTTCTTTACTGCGACCTTCTCTAATTTGGCCAACAAATCAGCTGTGTCATCTTCTTTTTGAACTTCCATAGGCGCTTTTATTTCATTCTTTCTTTTAACCAATTAGGAATTGTGGGCTGCTCAATACCTTCCTCTACCTGATTACTTTCCTCACATGGATTATCCTCCACCCCTTGAAGAGCGGAAATCATCCCCTCTTGGAATCCCTCGTCTAGGATATCCACCTCATCATTCTCTAACTCAAGTATTTTTGTGTTTGAAGGAGATGGGGGTTCTTGTTCCTCCTACTGTATTGATTCAATATTCTCTTCATGGATTGGAGAAGGAATCCTTATCTCGGCCAGTGATTCATCCTCAAGAATCAATATGCTGTCCAAATTCCTAGATGTAGCAGAACGGGAGGGGGCTGATTTTTGCCTCTTTTCAGCAGGTTCCTCATTCACAATTTTCTTCCCCTTTGACCTTGCACAGTCATCAACTGCTTCCTTTTTCTTGAATTAATGCTTTCAATTGTCCCGACACTTCGAGACGTTCCTTCAGTAGAATAATATGATTTTGTTACTCCCATTAAGTTATAAGTGAGAGTCATATTCTTTTGCTTCAACTCTTGGATTTGTTGATCAACCCACCACTGTGAATACTTGACAACTGGCTGCATTAGGGTGGCTAAATCTGCGAGTTTTGGTTCCGACCATTTCACAGGAGGAAGAGGCCTATTTTCATCAAAGCGTGGTTGAGTGTACTCTCCATCTTCCTCTAGCTGGTTAGGTACACGGAAAAACTCGGTTGTTCTGATCAAACTTATAGGTAGTCTGGACCATAGTCTTTTCCTGACATCAAATTCGTCCGCAACATTTGCCCAAAAGTCCTCAAGATCCACTCTGTGCTTGTACTTCTCTCCATTTACCAATCCAATGTGATTGTGGGGGTCAAAATTAGCTCTAGATCGATAGAAAATGAATAGATACCACCACATCTCCACCCTTGCACCTTTAGTTGCTTGTGCCGTTGAGCATGATTCCAACATATTTCCAATGAAGAATGGAAAGGAAATGGCAGTTTTGTGCTTTGCACTTTGGAAGCCCTCATATGTTTCCAATTGCCTAAGAACTTCAAGCAATATCATTCGATTGGTGGGATAAATTGGAGGTCGGTAAGGACATCTGGTAAATCCCTAGACTCTTACACATGTGAATCTCGGATACTGGATAAACTAGGATCCATATTTGCTTATCTAGTCATTGGCTTCCTGAGTAAGCCTCTGATGAGTTCCTCCTTGCATTATCCTAGCGATGTACATAAAAAATGCATCATTCACTTGTTTGAAGTGAGCCTTCTCATGAAGTTGCAGCTGTGGGTAACAGTTGTATGCTTTGAATTCATTCTCGCCATTACCTACGACACCCTTGCAAATCAATCCGGTGTATTTATAATTCTTGCCAGCAGGTAAATAATGTAGGAACTCATGTAAAAGGACCTTGTCCTTTCCAAATTTCTCATTTGTTCATCTAAGTTATTGCTAATTATCCTAGCCCAATTGAACATTTTGACCCCTGAAGTAATCTCATCTATAAAGTAATACATCCAAGTTTCAAAAGGTGCACCCTGAGGGCTGCCCATAACAATATTTGGCAGCAAAATAATGTCCCCACAATCCTCCTTGAAATCAGTGCGGAGTAGCTTCTTTGGCATCTTTTTATAAGTGGGCTTCGGCTTCTCCAGCCATAGCTTATTGACAGTTGTCACACAAGGCTCAAGCTGGTCCTCAAATTATTTTGGTTTCTTCCTTGGTTTTGAATGAAGTCTGGTTGTAACTTGGGATCCCGAATGCTTCCTAGATGGCCAATTCTTTGAGATAAGTCAACACTCTCTCGTCCGATGCAATGATTTGCCTTTCTTGGACATTATAATGCATAGCACATTCAACCATCAGCTTAGCGCATTCCACAGCTGGTGGAAATCTAGTTGCCTAGACAATACCATTCCTCATCATTCATCAAGCAATTGGTGTGGGTAAGTATCCATCCAGCCCATACATTCTCCTTCTAAAATCCTTGAAATCTACGTGGCCAAGGTTGGTGTCTCCAACCTTTTTCCATTTTGAGGTGATTTTGGACTCAAACTGCATTCCCTTACTGGCAAACTTCATTTGGACTTTTCTCGAGAGCCCTCCCTGAGTGGTCATCTACTACCTGCAAGATTACACGGAAAATTAACATTACTTTCAATACACTTCAAAATTTTAACCCTGGTCTTGGACTCTTTTGTCCTAAAATTTGACCTTCAGCCTTGTTGACGTGTTTTTTATTACCGCGTGTAACACAGAATAAAGTCACCAACGGTCACCTTATCCTCTCTTGATCAAGATTAGTCCGTATGCTAGGATTACTTAAAGTTCAAACGGCTAATTCCAAGGTTCCTTCAGTGCGTGGACGTGACTCAGTTGTTTGATGGGTTTGCTGATAACCCAAGGGGCCTTACGTATGTTGAAGAAACTTATGCAAGCTCAAGGATTTTTGTACAGATGATTTGCAATGAAGGCTCTAGTTTTGGATCTTTTGGATTTTGAATTATGCGGAAAGTAAATAGGAATAGGGCAGAGGAGAACTAGACTAAAAGTAATCTAATTCTATGAACAAAGAGATGGGATAACTTGCGCAAAATCCAACCACGCTTCGCTTTGCCAGCAACGCACAACTACACGAAGGCGGTGCAATCTTCAAAGGGTGTGTTAAAGATTTTCAAATCATCAAGAGAAACCATCAAATCGAACAATCTCTTTTGATAATCGAAGTTAAACATACACATATAACGGAGGCTCAGGCTAACTTTGCATGGTATGCAACAATCAGCTGCACACCAAAAGTATGAGCACGAATTTTGCAACAAGCGATCCTATCAAATCCAGTTTGTCTAACAGCATGAAAACAAATCTAATCTATGAAGAGAATGAGACCATGCGAGCTCCAAAACAACACAAGAACACACCAACAATTGAACAATGTATTAAGTGTTTGCTTCAAAAACTCTTAGCAACAATCTCTAATGGTAGTCTCTCCTGATTACAAATGAGGGGGGCACCCCCTTATATAGGCCTCAAGCCACGATTACATGCAAAACCCTAATTAGGGTTTGCCCTAAAGATTCCCCACTCAAGGTGCAACAAAGTGGGAATCGGTAATTAATAACCCTTTTTGCCCATTTACAATAAATTTAAAAGAGCCTAAAATAGCGCCCACTAGCACATTAAATGTGCCCCATGATGTTGATTATGCCCAGAATATAACTGACGCCATCATAAATGCCCATCATTCTCCAAGTGACGGTGACATGCACGAAGAATCTGTCATAAAACCATAATGAGAAGGCGACATGCAATAAGATTCCCTATCCGGTGGTGGCATGCATTGACTGGTCCCACGCCTAGTCAATACTCCTTCAGCAATAAGTACGCCATCACTATTCAGTCAAAAGACTTTCGTCCAAAAATGGACGACCATTATCTCGTTCATTTATGGCGTATGCAATGAATCTACCAACGACAGCTTCCAGTTCTCCGATGGAGACACTTGGCACATTCTCAATGTTGAACTCCATCAAGGCAATTTCTTCTTCGCTTCTAGAAAAGAAGCTTTCCCCCTCTGCCATGACTTCCTGCGTTTTCTTCATCATACCGGAGACTGAAGAAATATTTGCAAAATGTTCCTTAGGGAACGAGCCGACAAAGAAGAAATTGTGCAACTGGGATTTCAAGGAGTTCACCGTTATTCCTCCGTCACTGAGTTTCCTTGAAAATAAAGCTTCCATGGCACTAAGGATTTCTTCCTGTATCCCTTTGATAGACTCCTTCAAGGTGACAGAGTCAATGCTGAATTTGTCAAGGGTGTTCTTTCCCGAACAGATAGCGTAGAACCATCGGGGGAAATCATAAGCTTCATTCTCTTGGATCACTTTCCCGTCCACCAGAGTTTGCCTTGGAGTCTTTGTCAGAGCCCTGAGTCGGGAAATGGTTAAGTCTTGGTAAACATCTATGTCCTCCCATAGTCCTACTGCTGTCTCTAATCTGCTTAGGAGGGTCACAAACTTCGAATGAAGCTGAGCTAGATCCTCAACGAATTTTCTTGCCTCAGCATAGACATCCTCTACCCATTCCCGGGAATTTTGTGCCATTGCTCTAATAAGTTCTACATCATCAACTACTTCCTTGGGAAGGAAGGGAGGAGGAGTGGATGAAGGACCTGCTTCCCTGAGGGGTCTTTTGAAACTCCTAACGTATTCGCATAGGAATCTATTTTCCTCTCTCAGCCGCTTACATTTTGCCTTTGATTTCAGCAACTTCTCCTTCATGGCTAAGGAGGAATCTTCAAAATCCCCCACAACTTGACCGATGCAAGCATGGCCAAGATCAACTTGTCTGATGACGTAATCCTCTTGTCTAATCTCACTCCTATCCTTATCCACTGCAGGTTCAGCGATGTGCAAGGTCCGGGATCCAAATTCTTCCCTAACCGCCTTGGAAAACTTCTGGGGGGCCTTTCTTTCCGGTGGCCGATCCATCCTCTTCAATAATTCTTCTAACTTCTGAGCAGGATTGGTTCCTCCTTCTGCTTCATTCCCCAATCTGCCTATCAACCAATCTGGCGTGGGGATGGAATGACTATGATCGTCTGCATGCTCCTGTTCCTGAGATTCCTCCTCCATTTCACCAAGGATAGTCTCCACGAAGCTATCCTGGTGAACTTCTTCCTGGTGCGAGGGATTTTCTTGCCTCTGACTTCTTGGTTGATGATGGCCATGCGAAGCATTGATGCTGAGTATATCAGGCGCTGGAACGTTCCCTGGAAGTGGGCCTGTGGGATGTGGAAACATCTCCACTTCCCGTACGCTTGAGGAGCTAACTGGTGAATGCTCCCTTCCTGTCCTTGCTCTCTTTTGTGGAGGTTCCTCTTGCTGGGCTTCTTGTTGAACCTCGTGTGGGTTTTCCTGCTGGATATCCTTCATCTTTGTTGCCCTTGGCCTCTTTGGGGCATTTTTTCCTTTGTCCATCCGGGCTTCCTTTCCTGTCTGAACCTGTGAAGAGCTTTCAGTTGCCTCACTGTGGGAATCTAGATTTCCCATTAGCTGGTATGTTAGATGAATATTTTCTTCCACCAACTTCCTTGTTTGCTTGTCAATCCAGTGCTTAGTGAATTTTAGCACTGGTCTAGCTAAGATGTTCAAATCATCTACCTCAGGCTCTGACCAATCTAGCAACTGGATAGGTTGATCCTTTACTTTCTCGAATTCGGGTTGCGTCAAATTTGAATCTTCCTTCACCTGATCCGGTACCTGATGAATTTCGCTTATTCTGATGGTGTCGAGGGGCAGTCTAGAATGCATTCTTCTCTTGACCTCAAGGTCATCCTCGACACTTGCCCAGTAATCCTCTAAGTGAAATCTGTGTATGAATTTGACACCGGCAACCTTCTTAATCTGACTGTAAGGATCATATTGGCCCCTGGATGTGTAAAATGGTAGGCGATAGAATGCTAATTCCCCTGCTGCACTTTCAGCGGCCTCCAAACCTGGGCATATCTCCATGAAATCCCCCAAGACAATTGGAAATTCAATAGATTGCTTCTTCTTCTTCTTCTGCAGCTGATCATAGGCAGTTAACTGCCTCATGAGCTCGAGCAATACAAGCTTGTCCGACGGATATTTGGGCAATTTGTAAGACTGGAAGGAGAACCCTTGCGTCCTGATGTAGGTGAATTTGGGGAATTGCAGGAACGCAGTGCCATACCTTTGGACCAAGGCACTTGCTTGTGGTGATAACCTCATGTGCAACTTGTTCTGCATAAGTCGTGTCAGGTACATGGTGAAGGTGTCATTTGCCAACCTGTAAGAGCTAACATTGGAGAGATGTAGCTGGGGGTAACACTCATGTACTTTTAACTGAGCTGGTCCGCAACCCATGATTCCTTTTGCTGGCAGCCCATCGAATCCTTCCCTTCGTGCAAGCATATAGAACAGGTAGGAGCTCATGAAAAAGGACTGGTACCTTTTCTCTTTCAGGTTCTTCAATTGTTCATGTAGGTAGTGACTGATCAATCTAGCCCAGTCGATCAACGTATTTGAATTCATGATCTCGCCTATGTAGAAGAACATCCAGGCCTCAAAGTTCACCGAATGTGGGCATCCCATTACTCTGCTTAGCATTTTTATCAAGTCAACATACTCCTGCTTGAACTCGAAGATTGTGAGAGTTTTGGGCATCTTGGAAGCGTGCACTCTCGGCTTCAGCAACCACTGCTTGTTGATCAAATCAGTGCACCTGGCAGGGCCTGCTTCATATACTGCCCGAGCTCCGCTGCTGGTCCTATACGTCATGGAATAATGAGAAGGGATTCCGAAAGCTTCACCAATTAACTCTGGAGTCAATGTTGCCAGCAGCTTGCCATCTGGCGTTGAGATTGTTTTCCGCTCCAGATTGTAATATGTTGCACATTCCAAGACCAAGTCTGGGCACTGAATAGCAGGAGGAAAACCAGCTGCCGCCACAATCCCACTTTTCACCATTCTGACAGCTGTTGGGGATGAATTGTGCCCTGCTGTTCCGAACATTCGGATCTTGAATGCAGCCAAGTTGAACATGCCTAGATTAGCATCGCTGATTTCATCCCATCTTGAATTCAACCGAGAATGAGGAAGAAAACTCTTCATCTCTGCTTTGATCAATGCCTGCCTGGAGATAGTAGCTGCCTTGCTTGGTTCCGACATCTTGGAAGCACTTCGAAATGATGAAAATAGAGACCAAGTATGAATATTCTTCACTTCTCCACTTCTTCTTTCCTGAATCTTGCACGTGAGAAATGAAATGCCTTTCCCAACTTATATAGAATTCTCAAGAGGCATTAATTTAGTAATTGCATTCATATGCGTCATACTTTCCCCAATCACTACGCCATGCAAAGGCAACTTCCCATGCGAATGAGTTCCAATTTAGAATTTTCCTTAAATGCTCCAAGTCATGCGTCATACTTGGAAGATTCTTTTGCCAACTCGCTGATTTTCATTCTTTCCAATTTTGGAGGGAGATCGAAGGATTTTCTCAGGATTTGCTCGATTTTATTCTAACTTGTCATCTCCCGCTTTCGAAGGAATTTTCATGCCTCTTTTCCACATCCCTATTTTTTAGGGATCTTCCTAAAATTTAGGAGTCAGGTTCATTGGATGGGGAATTTCATCCCGATTCCGAATCTATAAAATTTTCCACACTTGGTCGAGATTTGGTGTCTAAAAATAGCATATTCAAAATTCGTGTGAGGGGAATTTTGCTTTTTTTCCTCCTTGACTCCTTGGATTCCATGCCTTGGGCGAAATTTCAATTTTTTAGTCTTGGGTGGAATTTTCACCATGTCCATGGATTCATGGATTTTCCACCTCTCCTTGGGATCTTCAATTCAGCGCTTTACTCCAGACTTGGGTGCATTTTCACCATGTCTATGGATTCATTGATTTTCTACCTCTCCTTGGCATCTTCAATTCAGCGCCTGCCTCCAGACTGTTGGCGGCATTATTGTACACGGGAATAAGATTAGTTAATTGTGTAATTGTTTTGGTTAGTCGGCAACCGAGGGGTGGTACAATAATGCCGCCAACACAGACTTGGGCGCATTTTCACCATGTCCATGGATTCATGGATTTTTCCACCTCTCCTTGGCATCTTCAATTCAGAGCCTGACTCCAGACTTGGGCGCATTTTCACCATGTTTATGGATTCATGGATTTTTTCTTCTCTCCTTGGCATCTTCATTTTGGCGCCCCAGTCCAGACTTGGGTGCATTTTCACCATGTCCATGGATTCATGGATATTTCCTCCTCTCCTTGGCATCTTCATTTTGGCGCCCCAGTCCAGACTTGGGCGCATTTTCACCATGTCCATGGATTCATGGATTTTCCACCTCTCCTTGGCATCTTCAATTCAACACCTGACTCCAGACTTGGGCACATTTTCACCATGTCCATGGATTCATGGATTTTTCCTCCTCTCCTTGGCATCTTCATTTTGGTGCCCCAGTCCAGACTTGGGTGCATTTTCACCATGTCCATGGATTCATGGATTTTCCACCTCTCCTTGGCATCTTCAATTCAGCGCCTGACTCCAGACTTGGGCACATTTTCACCATGTCCATGGATTCATGGATTTTTCCACCTCTCCTTGGCATCTTCAATTCAACGCCTGACTCCAGACTTGGGCGCATTTTCACCATGTCCATGGATTTTTCCTCCATTTAATCTCCCAGACTTAGAATATTTTGACCTCCTGAGATTTTGAAGTGTTTTCCTGAGCTTTCCATTTTAGGCATGGATTTCCAGCACTTGACCCATTTCTGGCTATCTTTGTTTGCTATCTGACTTTCCGGAATTAGAAATGTTTGCGAACGCCTGATCCTTGTCGCCTTGTCTGACTGACCCTGCCAGTACTGACTTTCCAAAAATAGAAACTTTCCAGGTGTCAATGTTAGATCCTTAGACAGGGTGTAGGAATGACTTACTATAAATAGAAACTTACTAAAAATAGTAAGTTTGATTTTTGGCAAAATGGCGACATTCCGGGACTCGAAAAAATCCCTAAAAAATAGGGACTTTCCAAAAATAGAAAGTTGCTCCATTTGGGCTCAAATTTTACTGGGAGGTCCCTTGAAGGGTCCTGATTCCAGTCCTATGCTTAGTTTTCCCGAAACCCTAACAGGAACCCCTAAAATCTAGGATAGAAGGTAAAACCCTAGAAAAAGGACAAAACAAGCCCTAGACTTTATAGAATTCGCTCAACAGAGAAGTAGATTAACTCTAATTGAGCCCCCGAACATCCGCAACGCGAAGAGACTGCTACCACCACACACAAAAACCAAGACCAAACGACTAAATAGGGCTTAAAAGCTAGGGGGTCCCTATCTGGGATGGGGTGATGTGTGATTAGGTCACAACAAGCCTGTCATAAGATTAAAAATCTATGAAAAATCAGACTGTAATGCGGAAGAAATTTGCTCAACACTTAAACAAAATCCATGAAAATAAGTGTTTGAGACAAAAATAATGAATAAAATCGGTCAAAAAATCAGATTTTGAATTTTCGAAATTTAAACTTTTGTGTGATTTTTTAATGAAAATGTGCCTTCACTTCTGAAAATTCTTGATTGATTCCTTCCTGTACTTAGAAAATTCACTTTTTATCTTAAAAAATCTTCCTTCCTTGACCTTGGGAGAGAAAAAAAACCTTTCACTTTCAAACCTGAGAAAGAATGAGAATGAAAATGACAAGTCGAAATTGATATAAGGTTGAAGAATTTGATCATTTTAGCATCTTTACATTCTTGGGTAGATTCATCGAACCTAGCCTTCTTCTCATCCTCCTTGAAATGGCAATCCTCTCAAAAGACTTAGAAAGAAAGTTTATAATTTTGCTCTTGGCGCCACTTCACACTTAGCCATGTATGTTTTGAGAAAATTTCTCTAAGTGTTGGGCGAATTTTTGAAAAAAAATATTTAAGTGTTTAGGCGAATTTTCTTCTTGACTTTCAAACTTGGTCAAACCTTTGCTTAGATCGGACTTTACCATATGTTAGGACATTACATTTATGACCATGGCGGACTTCATGTGGCCTTAGGCCATTCCTTCTCCTTGCTTTGGTGGACTTTGAATGTTTCCATGCCATTTCTAACATTTTGGCGGACTTCACGTGCTTGTATGCAGGGCGGACTATGTGTGATTTCATGCCATGTTTATACCTTCTTGGGCGGAGTTCATGTGCTTGTATGCAGGGCGGACTTTGTGTGATTTCATGCCATGTTTATATACCTTCTTGGGCGGACTTGACCACTTGCCATGCCAATTTCTTCTAAGTGTCAAGGCGGACTTGATGTGTCTTCATGCTAAAGTTAGCTTTTCCTTGGCAGAGTTGGCTAGGTGTTATGCCACTTTGATATTTTTTCTAGGCAGATTTGACACTTAGTCAAGACAATTTCAACTTGTGGCATGGCGGACTTCACCCTTGGTTAAGACATCTTGATTTGCTTGGGCAGAATCTAGCATGGCACAAGACACTGTCATCTCCCTTCATGGCGGACTTGACACTTGGTAAAGCCAATTGCACAATATGTCTAGGTGGACTTTGCCATTGCCTAGGACATTGTCTTTTCCATCATGGTGGAATTTATGCTGGCCTGAGACTTGGCCTTCTCCATTTAGAAACTTTTCTTTGCCATTTACTCTTGATGGATTTCTCGATGATTTTTCATGATTTCTTCACCTTGGAGGTACAAATTTTCACTCTAAAGATAGGAACTGACCAAACCCTAGATCCCCTTTCCAAAAATAGAAAAAGCAAGGTTCCCTAAAAAATGGGAAAAACTTTCTAAAAATAGCAATTTTGGGGATTGTGCCCAAAGTGCCAAAAACGAAACTTCCTAAAAAATAGGAAAATGCAAACTTTCCAAAAATAGAAAGTTGTCCAAATTGACCCAAGTCAATTGCATTCTTCATCCTTCAGGCCTTCTAAGCACTTTGATGGTGTCCAAACACTGTTTTGATGATTGACTCTTTGATTGACTTGGGATGACCACTCAAAAACTCTAACTCTAGACTCTCAAAGATTGGCGGTTAAGAACCCTAAAAAACAAAAACTGGGGGTCCCCATTTGCAATGGGGCGATGTGTGAAAAGGTCACAACACTACCACGTTACAAGTGTGGTTGCCGTTGCACCAAAAGATCGATATGTTAATGCCCAATACAACCACTAGACTTATAGAATCCACAGGAGATGGTTAAGCCATGTCACAAACCCGAGCACTACGCTGCACATCACAAGGAGACCAAGGGTGCACACCTTGCAACAATCCCCCCCCCCCAGCGCAAGCGAGGGGTTTGAACCTGTGACCAAGCTCTGATACCACTTGTTACAAGTGTGGTTGCTGTTGCACCAAAAGATCGATCTATCCATTCCTTTTTACTTCCATTAATCCCTCCTTGTTTCACATGCTCCCTTCTTTCTTCTTCCTCCCCCATCCCCCTTTCAAATAGGTTCTCTTTTCCCTTTTATCTCATGTTTGAGGGAGTCACAACTTTTCATTTCATGCCTTTTGACCATTCATTAAACTTAATTAAATTTTAATTTTTTTCTTGTATATTTTAATTTTATTTTTATTCTTTTGTATTTTAATTTTTTATTATTATTTATAATTAAACCTTATTCAAAGAGGGGACATTTCAAAGTGTGCAATGAATTGAACTCAACTGCTGATAGCACTAAGAAAGTGGTGCTTTCCAGTTTCCCACGCAGTCCAATCACACCCAAAATAAAAAACCTTACAATGAATACATTTCATGCAGTGGGAATATTGTACCATATTTAATCTGGAATCCCAAAATACTATCATCTTTCCCCTACTGCCATGTGTTAGAATGTCTAAGACCATCACTCCAATGGCAACCATAATTTATCCTCAATCTAAGTGACAATCAGTGAGAGATCTATAATGCATGAGAAATCTGGAAAAAGTATATCAAATGAACGAAATTATGCACGTGAAAATCATCAAAACTCAGAATAACACTATTTCATGAGAGATTTTGAAATCTGCATGCTGATATATTAAACTAACAAGATCTGAAAACTTCGCAATGCAAATAAAAATATCCACTTGATCTCCTTTTTCTAGTGAATATCAATTTGGGCCTTGTAAAGCTGCATCTTCAAGATTAAATCTAGAGCATAATCTTCCATAGTTGACATTCTCCACAATTGTATATAATAGAAGATAAGGTCCTAGCAGTTGAACCAAAATGTTTGCTTAATTTAGGTTTTACGCTTAGACCTTAGGCTAGCACTTAAAGGTCTATGCACCAATATACTTTTCCAATGTAGTTGATATCAACCCCCAAATGAGTAGTCTCACATGAAGTATACAAATAACCCAAAGGGTCTCCATTTGTGTAAAATGTTCGGCTACAGAAAAATGATTTATAATACCACTATTCATATTTCTAATGTGCAACCATCAACACAACCTTGCATGAACATCAACATAACAATAACATGAACATAAACCATGTGGAGCTCCATTAACACATCAAATGCATACATGAAGGCCACACACTAGAGTTACCCTAAAACACACTAAAGTTACCCTTTCTTGTGCTAGCATTTTAATTTGTGCCTTGTTGTGCAACACAAAACAAAACAGTGTGTAAGGTAAAACCTTTCTTTGAATTAGTATGGGAAGATCCCTTTTGCAAAATGTCAAGGAAATTATATATTTGATATTTTCCTAATCAAAAACTTGAAAACTAAGACCCAGAACTAGCAGGGATATCTTTGAGTGTGCAAAAATATGCAAATTTAAAGCAAACCTATCTTTTTTGTTCTTAGGCTAGGGCACAACGCGAATCGGCACTTTTACATAGACCAGATTTTCTGTTTTTGATTAATACTAGAAATTTAATCTGCAGAAAGCAAATATACAATCACTTCTTCGAGCTAAAATCAGAGAGTAGAAGAAAGCAAGCACATGTGAAAGTTGAAGCTAGGAAGGCACTTACATATGAATTGACAAATAAAGAAATTGCATACAAAGCTACACTTAACTATCTCATTGAAAATTGAGGTTAGGACAGCAGATACATACAAATTGACAAATAAAAAATTGCACAAAAAGCTACACTTAACTATTTCAATGAAAACAGCAATATAAAGCTTGTGGAATTTCACAAAGTTCATCAATTCATAAAGCACAAGTTGACACAAAATATTTCTTTGAAAAACAATCCTAGCAGTTAGAAGAGATTTGTTTACAAAGTTTTGCATAAAAGATAAATAAAAAGCCAACTATAGTTCTTATGCTATCAATAGTTCACTTGCAAATGAAGCAAGCTCAATGTACAAGTTGGTTTGCAAATTCAATATCCAAGTCAAGAAATTTTCAGATAGATTCTTGATAAGGACAGGTATCTCTATAAATAGACCTTCTAGAAGGTCATTTAAAAACAAAACGCCTATAAATGTTTCTTCTAGAAGACATCTTGAAATAGCTATTTTCCCAAAATAGTGATGGCTATAAATAGCTAATCTGAGAGTTGGCTTTTGTCAATGATCTGATGAAGTTTTCCTGCTTTGACCATAAGGGATCTTCTAAGAAGTCCTGAAACTCGATGAACAATGTTGGTGACTTAAGTCCGATTCCTTCCTTGGAAACTTGTGCAATTCAGTATCCTGTACCTATATCTCGTCCACAATGAATTTTAGTGCTGATCCTTGAACAATTGTGATGAAACTTAAAGAATTTCTGGTCAACTAGATGCTGAGAAAGTTGCTGCAATGGCGTTCTTTCTTATGCTTGGACTTCTCCATGTAGAGGTTATGCTTTTGAGTTTCTGCACTGTTTGTCATAATTTGATGTTCAACTTTGTCACTTAACTGTCTCTCTCCAAATTCGCTTTTGGGCCTTCAAGAGCAATTTTCATGACCCTTAGATTTCATAATGCACTTTTTTCAAATCTGTCACTGACAGCTTGTTACTCAACCACCTAGGGGTGCACTTGAGCACTTGGGAGTAGGGATACACAGGGACACATTTTTGGGGGTTTTCTGGCTGACCCTGTATCTGCCATGTTTCATGATGCCTCATAAATTTCCCCAGGCCATCCCCAATATCCCTTGTATGTCCGGAAACATCCTGGAAACAACACTCAGCCTTCCCTGGACAGCAACCACTATTTAAAAAAGAACTTCAAAATTATTATGCATTTCTTTTTTCAAATTATAATATAAGCACAGCTATTAACACAACTAAAGCCTCCACTTAATGATTCATTAAAAAGGACATGGCTAGATAGAAGTAAACTGTGTTAAGATTTGAATGCAAATTAATAGGTATTCTCCTGCATTCAAAACCATGACTTTTTATTAGAGTCAAAATATTCTGAAATGGATTTGTTATCAATTTTGATATACCATACGATGTACCATAATTCAACCTTCTATCAAAGAATGGAACAATGAAATGCAGCGCCTTTGTTAAAGCTATGTCCTTACACCACCATCTGCATTAAATTGTTATTTTTCATTGCCATTATACTGGCTGTGAATATGATGTCATCATGGTTGAAAGTTGAAACCAAAATATTCTACAATGTGGCAGAAAAAGCTCCATAAACCCACGTATGATATTTTCCTTTGTTTTGTATACCAGATTTTTCAGTTCATTCATGTACAGCTGCAATTTGTGTGTGGTTAAAGTGGCTTGGTATAGATCTGAAGCAACCTCTACTACAGTGCTACATCTCATCAGTAATGGAGTACTGTTGGGATTTTAATGTTAATGATGTTTCATTACTGAAGTACAGTAATATAATGGTTGTCAGCTGTCTAAGCATTGGAAAACTTACTTCAAACAAAATTAAAAGTGGTTCAGAGAGAGCGAAAGGCATGATTACCAACTTGATAAAATACCGAATCAAGAAATGTGCCTTGAATCATAGAATACATTGTTTTTCAAATTTTTTGTATTTTGTCATTTTGCAGTTGTAGTTTATCAGCCTTTTGTTGTATATGCTCATTGACAATGAAAATTCAAACAAAAACAATTGAATTTTGTTAATTTGTTATGTCGACTCATGTGAATTCTTATTTCAGTTCTAATTTTATGTAATATGGTTATATAATGAATATGGTAAATGCCTTATCGTATGGATAGTTGAAATTTCATATATATTAAAAATTTCTCTATTCTTTTATTTGCTGTTGCCTACTACCCCCAAACAAAGACTTCCCATCCCTTGTTGCCCCTGACATACATCCTCATGTTTCTTGCTACTTTCTTTTCAAAAAAATCGAGGAACATTGCTTGGGAGCACTTTTTTATGTTTCACTTTGACATTTTTACACAGTGTGAATTTAGGTGCTCCTAGAGGGTATGATGCACTTATGTAATGTTTCCAACTCAACGCTTTGACTTTTGGAATCATTTTTGATGTAATTTCAATTTGACATTTTGACACTTAAAGTCATCCCTCCCCACCCACACACATGCCCGCACACACATGCGTGCACACACACATAGGCGCGCACACACACACAAAGGCGCGTGCACACATGCGATCTCCTAGAGCTCTTGATGTGCTTTTCATCTCCACACACGAGGGCCAAACAAGGGCGATCAACTAGAGCTGCACACACACGCACATGCATACACACATACGCGCACACACACGCACACGCACACACACGCACACGCGCACACGCGCACACACGCCCACACCCACACCTAGAGCTCTCAATGTGCTTTTCAGTTTTGGTTGGTTTTTGCATTCATTTTTCTAGCTTTTTGTGCAATTTCTGGTTTTGAGTTCCTCATTGCAAGTAGGAACTTTTTGCTGTCATTGCAAGTGGGAACTTTTTGCTCAAACTGCAAGTTAACTTTACTTGCAGTAGGGTCATAGAAACCCGATTACAAGTTACTTGCAGTAGGGTGTTAGAAACCCGATTACAAGTTACTTGCAGTAGGGTCTTAGAAACCCAATTGCAAGTCTTTCTATTGCCATTATATTATTACTTGCAATCGGGTCTTTGAAATCCGATTGCAAGCATGTAACCCAGTCTCCTTTATTGCAAGTTTCCTTTACTTGTAATCGGGCTTCCAAAACCTGATTGCAAGTCAATATTGCAAGAATGTTAAATACTTTTGCACTTGTAATCAGGTCCTAGAGAACTGATTGCAAGGGGTTTCAATGCATGTAAGGATAGTAAACAAAAGCTAGTGCTGTCATATGTTGATGACAATATTAATGTAAATTGAAAAGAGTACAATGTCATAAGCATAGAGAGAACTTCTCCTGAAGAATTAGTTTACCCTAAGAAAGAAGATGAGAATAGAGTTCATTGGTAAAGGACATAAGAACTATCAATGATGCAAGTTGATGTTCTTGGACAAATATCCTCACCAATATTGAATACTTCAAGTGCCGACATCTTGTAGCGGCATGAATACTTCCTAGACAGAGGATGATGTAAATAAAGTTGTGTCTTGGACACTTAGATTAGCATCAATTATGCATTTGTAATTTCCCTTTGACAAATTACATTTAATGCCAAAAATTGTAATTGCAAGTAGTCACATTACTTGCATTCTTGTAACTTGTAATTACATGCATACAAATTACAAGTTGAAAGACAATAGGACTGCAATTTGGAATAAGTCATAGTTAGTTGTGGATTAAGTCTTAGTTAGTTGGACTTCTCCCACTTTTTACTCTTAACCCCTCTCCTATATATATTGGAGGGTGCTCTATGCTATTTTTATCTTTTTAGCACGCAAAAAAACTCTGCAAAAATTTACAGCGATAAAGACTTTGTGTTTCATATTTGTAAATTGAATTCTCAAGCAATACAAAGAAGGCATTTGAGTTTCAAACTTTGTGTTGAGGCCATGTTCATATATCTATTGTGTTCTTATGTCACAGTGATATACTTGTTTGTATGTGTTTGAGATTCTAGTGAAGTTGTTGAAAAGAGCTTTAACTTGAGTTCTTGCAAACTTTGTGCTGCAAATAGTGAGGGTTAAATTAGCATATTAAAGTGTTTATAATAGAAGGTGATTATAAGACTTTGTGCTTGTAGTTGTTCCTATTTATAGTAGTCTAGAGGTGCACCATATCAACAGACTTTGAGCTATTGTAAGTTGTACATTATTATCATACTAATCATTCTAGAAGGTAGATAAGACAGTAGACAGGTGAAGACTTTGAACTTTGCTTCTACATTCTCGTCTCGAGGGAAGTGACAGAAGACTTTGCGTTTTCATGGAAACTTTACTTCCTTTCATATAAAGCATGTTTGTTCTTGAAATTTCTTAATTTCTGTTTTGTTACTTTAGTTGCAGTTTCTTTTCTGAAAAGAGAAAGGAATATCATCTTTTCTGAAAAAAGAGAAAAGGATGTTGTCCCACCCAAGTTAGATTAGTGTTTAGTTTGTAATAGTAGGAAAGGGGGAGCCTTCCCTTAAAATTTGGAGAGTTATTAACTCAAACGCTGTGGCTGAAACCACAATTTTGCACGCCTCCCCAGGTGTACAAAATTTTCAACCAACAGTTTTTGGGGACTCCGTTGGGGATACGATAGGCATCCAAAGGCCTCATGCTTTTGGTTGAAGTATACTGATATCCTATTCATTGTAATTTCTTTTCTTTTAGTTTGTCAAGCTTTCACCAGGTACATGTAAAATGGCTGCTCAAGGTCCTTGGGGGAATACTTTTGGTCCGTTGAATCCGACTCCACCTTTACATGCTCTTCCTGATGGTTCGAGGAAGAATATTCCCAAGTTCTACGGGGATGGCAAACAACATCTAGATGAACATCTTGCTGCCTTTTACATTGCATGTGGTGTTCTTGGGTTTGAACATGAGGATGTTTCAGTGAGACTTTTCATTGAAACACTCCAAGGTGCTACTGTTGACTAGTTCTACCACCTCACGACACAGACCATCACAAACTAGGCTTCTCTTAGAACAAAGTTTGAGGAAAGGTTCAAGCCTGCAGAGGATGCGCATGCATTGTAAGCACAACTGACTCAAATGAAAAAGGAGCCACACGAACCCATGCGAGATTTTGTGGCTGAATTCAATAAGTTGTTTAACAGAATTCCAGCTGTGCTCAACCTACTGCTGAAAATTTGAAGTGCTTCTTATCAACGCTCAAGTACTTGAGGTAAGTTTTCTGTTGAGAAGAGCAACTCCAGTTAATCTCGTAGATGCACAAACCTTAGCAATTGATATTGAAGATGATCTTATCCTTGCGGGTAAGATAAGGATAGAGCCAAATGTGTCCAAAGAAAATTCTCCTTTGGAATCATTGTCTACCAAGAGAATAGATCCCATGGTGTAGAGGTTGGCTAATGAGCTGCTTGCCCTTAAAAAGCAAATAGCTCAAGGTGTATTCTCTTCCCCTGACGAAGACATTCAAAGGAGGCCATATTCAAATATTGCTCCTAGTTATGTAGCTAGAAATCATGTCAAGCTTCCTTCACCACTAGAAAGGCTCGCTCTTAAGGCACCACCAACAAATGCAGCAGTGGGGAATTCTGAATCTGAACAAAGTAATTTTGCTAATCTCTTCCAAGAGAAGGAAGCAGACATAGCTGGTGACTCTCATATTATCAAGGAGTTGTTGAGCAAGATACCATGGGGAATACACAACAAGAGGTTGAAGGCCACTTTTCCAAGGTGTTGGTAAATGAGGACAATCACATCATGAGATGTGAAAAGATGGACATGCATGAAGATACCAGTCAAGTAGAACAAAATAAAAAGACTGCATCTATAATTCAAGGTCATGAACTTGAACATATTGTGCATGAAGATAACAAGGAACTTGATGAAGACCTTTTCACAAGCATAACAGAGGAGTTTTGCTCAAGTCTTGATGACAACTCAATATCTCCCAAATTTGAAGTTTGTGAACAACATAATGAAGTGAGCAATGCAACCATGTTTTCACTTGGATCACATGAGTGGTTGAGCTATCAATTGATAAAGGCACAACAAGCGAGAAGAGGTCAGAGTTTGTCATATCAAGGGGATGTCCTATGAGACATCTAGCTTGGTTGGAAGTCAACAAGACATCAAAGGCCGCACTTGTCCCTAGACATGAAGATACAGTTGAGAGTGAGGCCAAAGATGCATTGGTAGTTGAGTAGGAGCAGTCCTGGTTCATTGATTCACTTTGGAGCAGCAGTATGTGCGATTTATTTGAGGAGGCAGGAGAATTTGTTCATCTTTTTCAAGTAGTGCATCAAGCTATGGTACAATTGATCGTGCTTCAATTGGTTGTGGTTGCTTATGATCATGCAAGGCATTGCAAGTTCCTGAGGAAAGGCAGCTACTTTGGTGAGCCCATGAATCGTTTCATTTAGGAGGGTTTCCATGGTCAGTTAGTTTAGGTTAGGTTAGTTTCCTTTTTCAATAAGTGCAGTTGCACAAGTCTGCGTCTTGTTTTCAGTCATGTCATTCTTTTTGCTGTGTATGTCTTTATTGCTTGACTCTGTAGCCCAATGGATGATAAAGGCACTTAGAGTTCTGGATTCTTCTCCCTTCAATCGTTCCAATGATCGAAGGAAGTCCCCAGTCAGAGTCAACTGAATTGACAACCCCAACAAATTTCTACTAAAAATTCGTAGTTTTCTTCTCTAAGCCACGCTTTACAAGGTTTAAAACTTGTATTTGTTAATGTCAAATAATTAGTGGGTGTGTTTGTCATCGTTGTCCAAGTTTTGGTTGGTTTTTGCTTTCATTTTCCTAGCTTTTTGTGCAATTTCCGGTTTTGAGTTCCTCATTGCAAGTAGGAACTTTTTGATGTCACTGGAAGTAGGAACTTTTTGATGTCACTGCAAGTGGGAACTTGTTGCTCAAACTGCAAGTTAACTTTACTTGCAGTTTGGTCTTAGAAACCCGATTACAAGTTACTTGCAGTAGGGTCTTAGAAACCCGATTGCAAGTCTTTCTATTGCCATTATATTATTACTTGCAATCGGGTCTTTGAAACCCGATTGCAAGCATGTAACCCAGTCTCCTTTATTGCAAGTTCCCTTGTAATCGGGCCTCCAAAACCCGATTGCAAGGTCCTAGAGACCCGATTGCAATCGGGCCTCCAAAACCCGATTGCAAGGTCCTAGAGACCCGATTGCAAGGGGTTTCAATGCATTTAAGGACTATAAACAAAAGCTAGTGCTGTCATATGTTGGTGACAGTAGTGATGTAAATTGAAAAGAGTACAATGTCATAAGCATAGAGAGAACTTCTCTTGAAGAATCAGTATTACCCCAAGCAAAAAGATGAGATTAGAGTTCATTTGCAAAGGACATAAGAACTATCAATGATGCAAGTTGATGTTCCTAGACAAATATCCTCACCAATCTTGAATACTTCAAATGCCAACATCTTGTAGTAGCATGAAGACTTCCTAGACAAAGGGTGATGTAAATAAAGTCGTGTCTTGGACACTTAGATTAGTTTCAATTATGCATTTGTAATTTCCCTTTGACAAATTACATATAATGCCAAAAATTGTAATTGTAAGTAGTCACATTACTTGCATTCTTGTAATTACATGTAAACAAATTACAAGTTGAAAGACAACAGGACTGTAATTTGGAATAAGTCATAGCTAGTTGGACTTCTCCCACTTTTTGCTCTTAACCCCTTTCCTATATATATTGGAGGGTGCTCTATGTAATTTTTTTCTTTTTAGCAAGCAAGAAAACTTTGCAGAAATTTACAACGATAAAGACTCTGTGTTTTATACTTGTAAATTGAATAATCAAGCCATACAAAGAAGGCATTTGAGTTTGAAACTTTGTGTTGAAGCCTTTTTCATATATCTATTGTGTTCTTATGTCACAGTGATATACTTGTTTGTATGTGTTTGAGATTCTTGTGAAGTTGTTGAAAAGAGATTTAACCTGATTTCTTGCAGACTTTGTGCTGCAAATAGTGAGGGTCAAATTAGTATATTAAATGTTTATAATAGAGAGAGATTATGAGACTTTGTGCTTGTAGTTGTTCCTATTTATAGTAGTCTAGAGGTGCACCATACCAACAGACTTTGAGCTGTTGCAAGCTGTACATTATTATCATACTAATCATTCTAGAACTTAGATAGGACAATAGATAGGTGAAGACTTTGAACTTTGCTTCTACATTCTCACCCTGGGGGAAGTGACATAAGACTTTGCGTTTTCATGGAAACTTTTTTTCCTTTCATATAAAGCATGTTTGTTCTTGAAATTTCTTAAATTTCTGTTTTGTTACTTTAGTTGCAGTTTCTTTTCTGAAAAGAGAAAGGAATATCATCTTTTCTGAAAAAAGAGAAAAGGATGTTGTCCCACCCAAGTTAGATTAGTGTTTAGTTTGTAATAGTAGGAAAGGGGGAGCCTTCCCTTAAAATTTGGAGAGTTATTAACTCACACATTGTGGCTGAAACCACAATTTTGCACACCTCCCCAGGTGTACAAAATTTTCAACCAACAGCATCAAGCTCAAAGAATGAACTGCATAAGGAGTCCACATATGTTAGAAAATCTTGCCTCCATGATTGATCTTTTTGCTTTGCATACTTTGTATTATTTATGATTAGTTGCACAACAATATGGATGATAAATTGGGTATCTTTCTCATCAACCTTACATTTAACTACTTTCAATAACATTGCTCTCATTGGGCCCATTACAATCACATTGCTTAGTGGCCCATTTCTAGCATCTTTTCATGCATTAGAAATAATAAAAATCCTTGAGACTTGCCATAAAACTTGAACCATTTGTAATTGTTTGTCAACAATGTCACTTTCTTTTGCGGAAAGGGTGTTATGAACCTTCACATAGTTTGGGCATTTGTATCATTTTGATTCATTGTCAATTGACTTGACTATCTCTTGCCAATATGAAGAGCACATGATATTAGATGCAATCCCTTTTGCATAGAAGTAATAAGCAATATTCTGGTTTGTATCCTCTCAACTTTGCAAATCAAATGATTTTCAAGAGGTGTTAAATTGCTCTTGTGACTTGTAGATGCTCTTGAGGTTGATGTGGATGCAAAAGGGGTCTATTTAGAGTTGACCTCTATTTAGATGCCTGAATAAGATTATCAACTTCATATTGTTCTTGTTGATATTTTGCAATTTTTGCAGGTGACAACCTTTCCTCAATCAATCATCAACAGTTTGAATTGAGACATATAACAGATTTTGTCTTTATTTTATGGCAAAGGTGCCTAGGAAGCTTGGTATAGGAACATCTAATCATCTTGAGGCACTCTTGACATGTCCATATCTAACCTCCACCACCTTGAATTTTGTCAAATATGGTGGCATATTTTCATAACGGAGATCTAGGGTCTAGTTTGATCCACTTGGTATTCCTTTCTTCGACATGAGATGATGATGATGCTATAATATCTAACAATAATTAAAATTTTAATAAGACAAAAAAACAATTCTAAATTGATTTAACAATCTAATAATTTATATTTATTATTGTAATTTCACAAAAATATGCAAATATATAGCTAAATTAACTTTCACATTTAAATATAAATTAAAATAAAATAAATATAATTAAAAATATATTACAATTTAAATATTAGTAATTTAATAAAGAATAATAATTATAAAATAAAATAATAGATAATAGTAAACCACCCCTTTGCTAATAGGGCTCAGATCAAATGGAGTCCATCTTTGGAAAGAGAATATAGACTGAACTTTGAGGATGCTTTCAAGGGCAATTAGGAGCTTGTTAGGGGTCAGTTGTGTGATAAAGGATTCTCAGGGGAATTCGGTAAAAGTATCCTCCAAGAAACTCCAACCAAGTACTAACAAAAAGTCAAAGTTGGAAGAATTTTTTTGGTCCCATGTTAGTAAATGCATATAATATTAGCAATATTAGGATAGAAGGTGATTCATAGGTTATAATCCTATGCATTTGCAAAAAACACTCTTCTAATGGAAATTAAATAATATCATGCAAAAGGCTTAGGGCACATTGGATTCCCTATTCTCTTTTACAATCTTCCATTGCTATTGGGAAGGTAATAGGGTAGCAGATTTCTTGTCTAATCAAGGCATTGACAATGTTGATGATCTTATATTAGTAATGACATTAAAAGTTGGCCTCACCTCGATGAGATTTTGGATAGGGGCAAAGATTAATTTAGGTGTTGGTGTCATTATTGAGCATTAAGTAGCTTTCCCTTGATTGCTTCTGTTGAATGTTGAGTACTCCTCACACGTGTGGCCATTCAGCGAGGTCTGGAAAAATCATATTATATGTTGACAATCTTTATTTCATTGCTTCAATGTTTTTCATTTCTATGAGCAAGGTGCATATCAGCTTGGACAACAATGGAGTTGTATATCAACTTTGGTGTGGACTTGAGGGAGATGGCCTTTTTAGGTGAGATCAAAGAATCAAGAAAGAGGAAGGTCTTTTTCTTCTAGCAAGGTGTTGTGATGGGGTGATTTAGGAGGTGCTAGGGCAAGATTATATCAAAACCACAATTCGCCATTGGGTCTACATAGAGATAACTTCAATATTTGTCTCCAATAACTTGATTATCACAAGCTACAAAGAACTCATGGAGGTGTTAGGTCACTATTTGGGAGAAATTGTGACATGGTGTGGAGGATGTGGTGTACATGGCCATTTAGGGAAAATTTGAGTCTCTCATTTTTTGCCTTTGAGTTTAGGGGGTTAGCCTTGATGGAAATGGTGTGAGGGATAGAATCAAGGTTGGCTCTAATTAGGGAGGTGGTTGATTCACGGTTTCTTGAAGGGGTTGGAGGGTCTTTACAATCCCCAACTAGAGGTGATGACACATTGTGATCGGGTCAAGGTTTCATCTTGTTAGGATGGTTCAATGTTTCAACTTTCAAGGCAGCGGAAGTAATAAAATTTCTACAATGTAGAGGGGTTGGTGAAGTGGGAGAATCAGTCTTCTATATGATAATATCTAGCTACTTTATTTTAGTTTTCATTTGGCCTACATGTGTAATGTAATCTTTCCTTGTAACCATGGGTTTGTGTCTTCATGTTCTCTCACGCTCGTTTGTAAGTAGTGAATGTATCTCCAGACATTTTTTTATCCATTGTATATTTTGTCTATAGTCCTTATGTAAGTTGTGTCGATTCAGTGCTTGTCTACTATCATTGCTATTGGTCTTGGTCATAGGTAATGCACTGTAATAGTTTGTTGTGTCATTGGTTTGTCTCACAAAGGCATTGCATCTTATATATTTTTGAGTATAATACAGCAGGAGAGGGCCTTAATACTTTGCTTGAATTACCAAGAAAAAAATTAAAAATTAATAAAATAAAAAAAAAAAATTATATAACATATTAACTGGTAACATGGCAAAATAATTCTTTCTATTTTAAAAATTGAAACTAGGAAATTGATTTACCATTCCTTTAAACAAAACAAAACAACGGAATTCCTTTTTATATAAACAAATGGTGAATGGACATTAAAAAAATTATTAAACAAAATAAAAGAATGTTGTTGACCCATTTGTGATTGTGAATGAAGTCATGGGTTCTGTAGTTCTCTTGGGAGGCTGAGCCCAAGCCATTTAGAGTAGAGTAGGCCGGGGTCCACTACAATTGCAAAGACTTGTATTCAAGAAATTTTAAATCACAATCCTAGTTAGAGGACAGGGAACGACAAACACATGATAGGGGAGGAGGCTCTTACAACAAGGGTAACAGTGAATTTAGGCAATAAAAATGAAAAACACCTGACTGCATAAAGAGATGAAAAAAAACCCACGCACAGATGCCAAAAAATCTAGACAGACTTGAAACTAAAACAAGGAAAGTGAACAGCTACCTTTTGTTGTGCTTTTGCATGGTCCACTCAATTATCCTCTACTAGCCTGTTCACACTCCATTTATTGCAAAAAAAGATCAATCAGGGCTTTTTTCACGTCTTAGGTTTTTTTTAAGATTTTACTTAGAAGTTAGATGCAGACTAGTTTTTGAGGATGTTGAATCCAAATGTATACGGCACAGCTCCATATTTGGAATAATTGTGGGAATGGTATATGCCATATTGTAACCATATCTGTACCAGGTACACTGGTGTGCATAACAAGGGAGGGGGGTGGCATATCTTGCAACAGTGACCTGACCTCCTTATGATCCTCTCCAAGCTCCTTAGGGCACTTAAACAATTAGTGTGTTTTTATTTGAGTCAACAATAGTCCATTTCTCCAAATTTGGATTTATTGACACAATTTGCCCAAAAATCTTCTAAATTAGGCATATAAGAATATTTCTTTCCGCAACCTTTCTTCCATAACATCCCTTGGGTCAAATAATAGTCTGGCTTCTAAAGACTTAAAATTGTAAATAGCATTTTCTTTAACAATATTCTTGGTATCCTTGCTTGACGTGCAAGAGTAACATTCAATGGTGAGGGGCCATGGTATTCCCCTGTTTCTGTATCTGAAAATAAAATAACTATCACAACTGTCTGCCCAATTTCAAGGGAAGAATCCTGCCATAATGGTACCCAGATAGCATAAGAGGCCATTCACTGAATCCTGCAACTCTGATGTATCTAGATGTTGGAATTGGGTAAAACAATTTCCAAGTTCACGAATCACCTTCTCACCTCCTGTGATCTTCAAATGGCCTATCCATGCCCATAATCAGATTTTCTCGAAATGCATCATTTACTCTCTTACAATGAGTGGGTGATGATAGAATTTCTTAAAATAAACAGGCATGGTGATTTAGGTTAATTAAAGTTTTCAGTTTTATTCATTGCCATTTTAAAGGCAAATGTAGATGTGTTGTGGTTGTTCTGCATCAGATTCTGATGTGTTGTGGTTTCTCGTGATATACCAATAGAAAGCATATAAATATGCACAATCAGGGGAGATTTGAACTTAACTACTAGTGGCCTTGATAATAAAAATTATTCGATCTACCAATTTGTGTGAAATTTGGTTTAATTTTAATTTTTATTACATTTCTCAGGTTTTACCTGTGTTGCTACGTTTCTATATCCATTGGTTGTTGAGCTGTCTAATTTACTCCAATATGTGTTTACTAGGTTTCCAAATAGTAATGATTTCTGTAAATTATATTTACTAATGTTTTAGGACTGTATCTCTAGTGCAGAATGCTGGCATGCCCGGCAATGGAAATGGTGAATGGATCAAAGCTTCTCTATTTTGAGCAGGTAAGCTCTGTAGTTCTTAGCATTAAGATCTATAGAAGAATGCATTGCGTTCTGAAATTCTTGATTTCGTTGAACAGGCTTTTGAGCTGTTTATTTTATCAACTTTGATGTGATTCCCAGGCATTTTGGAGAACGCCTGAGAAGCCTCATCGACAGGTGCAAATATTTTTAATAGTTTCATGTTTTATACATACCAGCTCATTGTGCTTGTTGCTGCATTGTGCATAGGAACATTTGTAAAGATGAGCTTTTGGCCTTTATTCTGATGCTGCTTAGTAAAGACTTAAATTGTCATGGAAGCTTGATTTGGTGCTCCAAATTTCCAGGAATTAATGAAATGTGCATAAAATGCCCTAAGCATATGTAGCCAAGTTCATATTATAGCTGTTAGCATATGTTCTTGAAATATTGTTTATAACTTATAAGCTACCTGAAAACTCAAACAACCATTGTTTGCTGCCTCATTTATTGCACCTGTAAACACATCCTCAGATTCAGATCTGTTAGTACCCCTGCATTTGTGTCATGACCCTTCCTATCAACCACTTCTTACCCGTCTTTTAGCATGAAAGAAAACATAAATAAATAAAGAGACACCATTGATCAGAAAATCGTCTCTGTTATGAAACTTCACGATTTTGGTCATGCCCCGATATGGAATAGTCTCTTGATCACTCTTAACAAGAAGAAAACAAATAATAATATATCTGTACGTACCTCTCCCAATAAGGTTGAGTACTATCGTTTCTCAGAAAGCTGTCTTATCGGTAAGACTTCACAATATTAATTTGAAACCTATCGTACCCCATACTCGATGAGACTAGGCCCAAGTGGAGAGTAAGCTGTCTATTCTCATATACTCATTCTCTGTTATATGGCATAAAGTTTGAAGTGTTAACATATCGTAATCATGAGATTGTCTCTCTGCCAGCCGTGTGAAAGGACATCTGTAGGTTGTAGTGGTCTGTAGATGATGGCTGTAGTGGAGTCAAGGTCGAGTTGGTGTGAAGACTCTTCAGGTCAGCATAATCAGCGATCAAGAAGGGATAGATTAGCAATTAAATAATAACAAAACAAACTATAATAAACAACTTAAAATAATTTGATATGGAGGGGTGTGATCAAGAGAAACAAATAAATGATTAAAGGAGAGGCACGTCTCCTCACAAAGGATCGTCCCTTCCCAAGGAATAATAAAGATTTAAAGGAAGAAGAAGAACATTAATCGAAGAGATACATGGAAGGAGAATTGAATATATATATATTAACTGCAACCATCAGAATTATCTGCAACCATCGAATGGATCAGAAATTGTTATGTATAGTCTGTGCTCATAAAGGTGGTCAGATTGCATCACTGACAATCACCATCGACCAGATCAGATCTATTATTAAGTTACAGGCAGCAACATCCTTATCCTTGGTGGAATGCAGGGAGATGTGTTGAATATGTATGCTTAATATATGAAGCCCGATAACATTCTTATGCAGAATTTAATAGTGATATAAATTTAGATAATAATAATAATATAATTATAATTATTATAATGTTTTATAAGAACTGCATCTGCAGTAATATATAATGATAATATCTGAGAATAAATAATGTATATGTATATATATATATATATATGTATATATTTATATATTAATAATAAATATTAGAATATAAATCAGATAGAATCCTTAAGTTAATATCAGAAAGAAGTTCATGTTTCTCTGTTATCACTGATTGGATTCATGTTAAGATAGTTTTGTCTCCTAATCAATTTAATTTAAGTCATAAGTATGCTAAGATGGATTCATTATGTTTAAAACAGGCCTAAACTTAGTAGGGGACATAACAAATGGTATCAGAGCAACTTTCCTGCCATCCTGTGGAAGTTAGTTAATGCATAGAATAGGAAGCAAAATGAGAAAACCAATCATTTATGTTCGATATAAACACTTCAGTATTCAGTAACATCACTGGAAACAGTATATTATATTCTCAGCCATGCAAGACTATCTGATGTACGCTTCAGCATCAAGTCCAACCGCAATAAATAGTACTTTATAAATAGATAACCAGATAAATAAATAATTGATAATTCCTGAAACATAAACAAAATGCCTTAAAACTGTCCTAAACCATAATCACTTCTGTATTTTCTATTCCCCAAGGGAGATGGGTGCTGCTAGGGAGGGGCAGAATAAAACCACTCAATAGAAACCCCAAGAGTGAAAGGACTCCTCCTGAAATCTGGGCTGCAGGCCCCAGCCCCAAGGGTGAATGGACTGAGTTCTGGTAATCTGGGTTACATTAAGGAGGTGGTGTCAAGCGCCCTAGGCAGCCAAGCCCTCTTCTGGGAATAGGGTCAGATTGGTTTGGGTTAGACATGGTTTTTAATGGCATCATAAGTTATATTATAGAGAATTAGTTAGTTATGCTCAATTAACTGTGATAGAAGGTAGTAACATAGATGTTGGTCTTGGGAATTGACAGTGTATAAATAGATAGGGGACATTAAAACTTACATTCAACCTGATTGCTCCATTATATTTATATATGATGGCTTCTATGAATGCTTATGAGATTGCTTAATGCTGTCATGTTTTCAGCATGATTACATCATGCACCTTCCTAATGTATGCTTCATGTATTCTTTGTATATATACTACGTGTATTCATGGATTGTTTCATATATGTTTTTCAGCATGTATGCCTTGTGTCTTTTATGTGTTGCTTCATGACCAATATGTCTTCAGCATGTCCACTCCAAGAGTGCCTTTCTTATATGTGCTTTTACCCTACATATATTTGTGTACTGCTTCAGACCTTACATGTCTTATGCGCATACTTTGTGCGTCAATGTATTGGTATATTACTTTGTATCTTATGTGAATGCTCCATCTATGCTCCATGCCTTATGTATATTACTTCATGTTTACATGTGTGCTATTTCATACTTCGTTTATATACTTATGGATTTGTACTACATGTCTGATATGTATTTAAGTGAATTGCTTCATGCTTTAAGTGTATTCGCGTGCCTTATGAATGTTTCTCTTAAATGTATATACACTTCATAATTTGTGGATAATTATGTGTTTATTGTGTCTTCAATATGTTGCTCCATTGTATGTTTTATACGTGTACATGTATACTTGTACTATATAATTATGTGATTTCTCCATGTTTGTCATGTTTTCAGTATGATTGTGTCACACACACCTTCCTAGTGTATGCTTTATGTCTTGAATATGCTTCGCATCATGATTGATATGTTTTCAATGTGTTATTCCATGTGCATTTATATGCCTTGCTCAAATGTTTCGTATCTTAAACATAGTTACTTCAGGACTGATTTGTTTTCAGAATGCTTACCCATGCGCATTCTCTAAGTGTATCTATCATGTATGCTTTACGTGCGATTGCTTCCTATCTAGCGTATGCTTGCTCCACATAAGTACCTCTCTCATAAACCACATACACTCCATATATATGCTTCGTGACTTAAGAGAATTTATGTGCATGCTTCACACTTTATGTGCTTCATAACTTGAAGTGGATCCATGCTTATGCACTATATGATTCATGCATTGCATGTATTTTACTTGTATGTTGCATGCCTTAATTGTATTCACTTATATTACACATGCTTCCCACCTTGTGTATATTCATGTGTATAATCACACCTTGTGTATATTCATGTGTATACTCCATGTTTTATGTAGATGCTTCTTGCCTTACATGCTTTGGATTTACACCTTATGTATTCATATTTATGACTCATGTCTTATGTATTCATGTGTATGCTCATGTATGCCTCATGACTTATGTGAATTCAAGTGTATGTTCATGCTTTATGTGCCACATATATTCACATAGATGCTTTATAACTTACATGAATTCATGCTTCATGTGCTACGTAGTGAATCTATGCGCTATATGCCTTAAGTGTATTCATGTGTGAACTTCATGCTTTTTGCATCACGTGTATATGATCCATGCCTTACATGTATTCATGTGAATGATGAGCATGATTCATGCCTTATGTGTATTCATGTGTTTTACACCCTATGCGTATTGAGATGCATAGTTCATGCCTTACATGTATTCATGTATATGACACATGTCATATGGTCTTCATGCATGTGCTTCTACCTAAGGTGTTGGTTTCATGCCAAATGTGTTTTCCGCTTGTGTTTCTCATGTATCACTTGTACTTTATGCCTCAAAATTCATGTCTTCCATTTATGTCTATGCTTCACATTTATATGGCATGCTTGATTAATCCATAAGTGTCTATGTTTACTATAGACCTATTCCTATCATTGTAAGTTGCCAATAAGTAGAATATTAAATACCTCATTCATAATTTGCAAAAATGGAAAATACTCTAGTCTCAAATTATAAATATAGATAAAATAATAAACTTTTTATTAAATAATTACAGATAAATATCAATAGATAAATAATAAATATAAATATAAATATAACATAATAATGCAAATGTTGTCATTGATGTCAAAGGCGTATGTATGAGATTGTTAGAAGATACGTCATTGATGTCAAAGGCGTATGGATGAGATTGTTAGAAGATACGTCATTGATGTCAAAGGTTGCAATCTTACGAAAGTTGTAATGGCCAAAGGCCACTAATCAATTACATGGCAGTGCTTACACTTACCTTATATTCCTTGAAGAATGCTGGCTGACCTTGCTCATGTTTATGCAAGATAAAATCAATGTAATATATCTAAAGGTGGCTGACCTTAATCATGATGTTTGTATATAAACAGCAAAGACAAATTAGTGTGTAGCGTGTACTCATGAAGTCTAATGCAGTGATCAATATAATGAAAAGATGTCAGAGAATAAGAGATTTGAAAGGCAGAGAATAAAGGTTGTTAATGAGTATCAATTAAGTTGAAGAAAACAGTGATCAATATAATGATTGATAAGGCACTGATTTACATAAGACAAAGGGAGCGATTAAGATAAACAGATGCAGTGATTACAGTTTACAAGGGCAGTGATTATGTTTAAAGGCAGTGATTATGTTTAACAAGGCAGTGGTCATGTTTTGAGAGGCAGCAATGAATATGTGAAAAGGTGGCAGTGATTATTGTTGTCAAAAGGACATCGCCCGTCAAAGAGATGCCTCTCTTCATAGAAGACATGAAGATATAAATTCAGATTGATACGAGTGTGAAATGTGGAGAGATGTGAGGAATAAATGTGATATCATTAAAGCAGATTTTGGAAGAAGAAAGTGTGAGAGATGTGAATATAAAATAAGAAGAGAAAGGAAGCAAGTGTGGAGCCCAAAGGATACATCATACACAAGCAGATTTTAGGAGAAGCAAATATAGAACATCTTAGCAAAGCAGATTTGTGGAGAAAATTAAATGAGTGAAATTCATTGAAGAAAAATAATTTTAAAGAAGACAAAGGTTTCATTGTGTTAGAGGTTGGTGCCTCATCTTGGAGAGGTTGGTGGCCTCATACTTAAGAGATTGGTGTCTCTTACTAACTTGGTGCATAGTGGTGGGGATTGGTGCCTACAAACTTATTGTAAGAGATTTTTATATAAGCAATATTTTGCCATGGTTTTCTCTTGAGAGGGTTTCCACATATATCTGGTGTTCTTCTTGTGTTCATAATTGTTGTTATTGTGTGATTGATAATATTGTGATTGTTAATTTTAAAAAGCAAAATATTTGCACCCTCATCTTAGTATAAGCATGTGCTCATCAATATATATATATAATATTAAATATATTATATATTTAATTATATATATAAAAATGTTATATATATAAATTATAATATTATGTTATATTTATATTTATGTTCAATATTGTATATTTTATATAAATATTATATATTATGTTAATTTTTTTTTAACAATTAAGAACTATAAGGCAGGCGAATAGCCGGTCGAAGTGAGTTTCCTAGGCCTATACCTAGATTAGGACCTCATGCCACAACTAGTGAATATGTCGTTGCTTCCCAAACAATAGAGTATAAAATACAATAAATGGATGATATCAGATAAAAGTTAAAACATAACCCTCAAATGACAATGGAGAGTAGACACCAAACATGGTTCTTTTGTAACAGACCGAAGCTGTACCCATGGGTGGACCCATAGCGAATTGAGATCCATATCGAACCCACACGGGTACAATGGGCATTCTTGTCAAATCCGGTAGCACAGGACTACCATGCTTTCATAAAAAGACTCACTTTCAAAGGCTTTGGTTTTGTCCTCCATTTTTTCAAAGAAATCTATGAAGTACCCATTGGCTACCAAAGAATTTCTAAATCTCCCATTCTATTCCTAAATGAATGAAAGAGTGTTGTGGACACCCATAAATTTGCAGATCGTGTGATACAGGGAGTATGCCATGTCCTCAACAACCAAGTCAGTGAAAAAAACTAGACATAATTTGACTTGTGCTTTATGAATGCAGCTCTTGAGTTTTTTTCTTTTGGTGATACAATTGTTTTGCAATATATTTTGTCATCTCTACCTTAATGTAGCCAATTACAACATGCTAAGCACACATCTATATCAAAAGTTTTCAACCAAGTTGCCACAACTACGGGGATCCATATTGTCAAAGTTACCCTGATTGAACCTGTCCCCCATTGTACCTCTAAGGATTTGTACCTTGGTGAATGGTGTAACTCATCATTATCTTTACCGATTGTGCTACAACCTCTTTCTTACTTTTTGAGTTTTTTAGTTTAAGTCTTTCTTAAAAGAGAGTTTGGTAGCTCTTCTAAGATTTTGCTCAAGAATCTGATGCACATGGGGAGAATGGCCAACCATAGAAGAGGAAGGAAAAGCTAAATGGTTGACAACATGTTTGAAAGAAGTGGAGGATGATGATTTGTCCCCCTAGGATCTCCCATGGCAAAAAATAGAAGAGTTATAGCACATAATTCAACATAACCCTAGCTTCATCTCTTGGCAACCTAAAAATGCTTAGAAGCCTTTTTTGTAATTAAATTTAAATAAATTTTTAGCCATCATTTTTGTTAAGTCTTTTATTCATGTGAGGTTCTATTAACTAGCAACAAGAAAATGGATGAATGATTATGGATAGTGATGTAGCATGCTAGATATCTACATGCATAAGTCTAGGGATTTCATGTACCATAAAACCGGAGTCTCATCTACCCTCCTGGTCTGAAATGAAATTGATTGGTACAATGTCTTCAAACCCCCAGAGGTCTTCTCAAATGGCTTGCAAATATTCACAATAATATGAAACAGTTTGGATCCTGGTTGGTCATAGACGTAAAAATAATTTTTATCTTCTTGGGCATGTGGCACACATTCTACATTTTTGTTTTTAATTTCTTTGAAAACCTTATGAATAGCTGTTTGATCTTTGCAAATCTTCCTCAGAAAGAACAATGAATCAAGTCTTTTAGGACACTTTTTTCAGTAGACTGCAATTACTGTCTTTAAAACTGCTTTATGCATTCATATACCTACATGGAACAATACGTCTTTTTCTGAAAAGTCATATTCATTAGTTTGTGGCACTTAAGAGCTATTTGTTCCACCGTAGCTTCATAATGTTTAAGTTCCATTGTGGCTTTTCAAAGTCTAAGTTTCATCGTGGCTTTTCAAAGTCTAAGCCCATGACTTTCTAACCGTGGCTATTCATATTAATATTGCAGCCATTATGAGTATAAAGTAAATCGTGACTTTTCTTCAATGATTTGTTATTAACAAATCATGGTATTAAACAATGCTTGGCTTTTGATTTTAGTCTTGTTCAAACTTATTAATATTTATAATATTAATAATGATTAATATTTATAATATCTCATTTACATTTATAATATCTTGTTATTATTTAATATCTTATTAACATTTATTTTTTTCTTTCTTTCTGATCACTGCATTTGATATACACAAATCTTTTATATTGCTGCCTTTAGTCATCGTCTTAGATTGCTTCATCAATATAATCGCCAATCCTCTACAATTTTCTTAATTACATAATCATTGTCTCTTCTTCATTATCGCTGATTTATCCTTCCATTGAATCGCTGCTACACATACTTAATTGCTTATCATTCTTCATAATCGTTGCTTTCTCTTGTAGTCACTATCATATATCCGATACCATGTAATCATTGTCATTTATTCACTGCTCCTTATTCACTGAGGTATGTCTATCGATAATGGCATTTGATCAAATTCTCAAAGAGGGGACATGACACATTTCATTTCATTTCCTTGGACAAGTTCGCCCAATTCACATTCACCCAAAATCGCCCTTTTTAATAAATATAAGTGTCATAAAATAAAGTGTAAATTGGGCGCCCAACTATGGCTTCCAAATAAAAAATATTACTAAGGCAATATACTTAGAAAATCACCCCATTTGCCTTGAGTTATAATTTAATTATTAACACCATGACGACCCCCTTGAAGTCATATGCAAATTTCGCCCAAATAGACTTAGGATAAAATTAATATTTTCTCCCCTCCTAAGTCGTCCATCCATAAAATAATCAAATATTAATACCTCACGCCTAAGGTATTAATATATTAAAAATAACTTCTCAAATATTGATTATTGCCAAATTGAGCCGGAGACTGAAGTGCTGGAAATCACCAAAATTGAACTGAGTTGGAGCTCTGAACTAAACTGCTAAAAATAGTCATCTGAGTGAATACAGGATCCTGCCAAAATAATACTGCCAGAAATAGCCACTGAGCTGAGTTGCAGAATTCCTACCAAAAATAGTGCTTGCTATAAATAGCAATGAAGCAATAGTCTGCAAAAAATCACGATTATACCTGATTAATCCTGAATCCTAGAGCTAGCCGATTTATTCCCCGAAAAAATCCCGATTCATGAAAAAATCGTTGACCAAGTGTTGACCCAATTTTCAAAGACTTTTTGCATTTAAATCACGTTAAAATCATGTTAAAAACCCCAAAAATGACAAAAAAATGAAAAAAATCATTGTAAAAACTTGCAAAACCCTAGCAAAAACAAGTGAAATTACTAAATAACTTAGAAATAGGGTTAGTCTGAGACAAAATCAGAGTCAATGTGGAATCAATGTCGAAAAAGTTTGTTATTTTGTTCATTTTCGGGGGGTTCATCATTGCCCACACTTGTTCAAACCCATGAGCTCAACGACCCAACAAAGGTAGAAAGCCCACGAGCTCAATGACCTAGTAGGGGTTTGAACCTTGGTGGCTACCTCACCAATGGAGTTTTTCTACCACAACACTAAATGTTCAAAGACATATTTAATATATATATATATGATTTTTAATTTATAATTGATATAGTTATTTTTTGCTCAAACAAAGACATACAATTCATTATGTGAGCAATATATCTAAAGTGCTCCATGAAATAAATTTGAATGACAACAAATAAGCTTACTGTAAGTAGCCTAAGTGAGTTAGGTTGTAGTAACCAGAACATCAATATCCAAGTTATAACACCAGAGCATAGTAACACATTAACACGGAATCAAGAACACACAATACAATATACCACGATATATTCATGTAACACAGATTTCTCTATTATATTCCATTCCAATCCAATGTGTCCAATATGTGCTACGAGTTTACAATATAAAGAGTTCGCGGTTGGTTAGGCCACCAACCGTCAGGCAACTAACTACCCGTAGATATAACTTAATACTATTGTTTTCTTTTAAAGCATTACAAAAGCCTTATTTACTAATTAACTGGCTTACATCACCCCCCCAAAACTTGTTCGTTTTCCAGACGAACACCACAGCAAAATAACAAGAAATATCTATTTAGAGGGACAAGAGGACGTCCCTGTTCCCGTAGTGGTCCGTTCTCGGAGTATCTTCAGATCCCTTTCAGCAAGGAGTTGCTTCTCTCGAGTGGCTTTTAGAAGCTTGAGTGCATCCATTCGGTCCTTCTTAGAGGCAGCCAACTTCCGTTCCTTTTCTAGTCGCGTGGTTCTCTCTTGAACCATTTCTTGCTCTATAGCATGGATCCTTTCTTTCAGCTCACTCTCTCACTGTAGGGCTAAGGTGTGGTCTCCTTCCATTTTGCTCTCTTTCCAGGTCATCCTTTGGAGCTGTAAGAATGTAGTATGGAAAGTCCGTTCCATGGAAGTGAGAGCTCTCATTACTTCCTGGTTACCTCCTGTATGCCCACTAAGGATCTGTGGTACTCCCCATTCTACTACTATCTCTGGAGTTTTTGTGTCGGCCCAACCTTTGTTCCTAATTTTCTCTGAGAACTCCCTCTCGCAGCCTTCTGTCATAAACGCCAGTAGTGCTTCCGTTGCTCTTACTATAGCAGGCATATCAGATCTTCGAGAATTATCTATCATCCTCTCCGTGGCTGTCCTCATTACTTCCAACTCGGAAAGAAAATGCTGCGCAACCGGTTCCCACTCTCGGATCCCCTCTGCTGGTGAGGACGTACTGTGCCCTTTCCCGATTTCTTCAATCCTCAGGCTCTCCTTCTGCTGATCAGGCCCCAGCGATGGTGAAGGAGGTGGAACCTCTATGTCCATTGGAATCTCGCTAGTAGGCTGTCTGCTTCTGTCTCCATGTCTGTTTCCTCGGTCCCCTTTCCTCTGTCTCCCTCTGGCTCTTCACAGTGTATTCCCCCGTCGGTATTTCCTACCTCCATGATTGCAAGCGGATCAGTTATTGGTGCCACTACCAATGCGACAGCTCTAGCCGCTTTCACGCCCCTGGGTGTGTTTATATGGAGAGTGTGGGCCCTAGCACTGTGTCTCCTCAAGTCTACTAACTGAGATGGGGTCCCTGTGACCCCAGTTACCAATTGTGCCGTGATGGGAATCTGTGCTGGTTTGAAAAGTACCTTTTTCCTTACTCCCCATCCTGGTACGGCTGGTATGCCCCCCATACGGCTTTCTGTCTCTACCTGCCGCAGACCTCCTACGTGTCCTCCTTCCTGTTCCATGCCCATTGGCTCCATATGGAATTCTCCTTCGTCTTCCTCTGGAGATGATATGTATGTCTCTTCTTCCCCTGTCTCTACCTCTTCCTCAGAGTTGTTGTCTTCTTCTCCTCCATCTTCTATGCTCCCTGCCAGTTCTTGCCTTGCTTTTTTCCTCGGTGTTGTCTCTGTGGTTACTGTAAAAGTGTCTAGGTGTAGCCAATAATACATGGCTGGCTTGTAGGGCTCCACCCGGCTTGAGGCCACAAAACCTCCTCTATTTTCCAACGCCACTTGAGTTCTCAATGCTTCCAAGAAGAGGGCAATGAGGTGATGGGGCACATATAGAGTCTTGTGTTTGAGGAGCATGGCTTCCTTTTCCCGGCTGGAGAGGACGCGGCCCCAATTGTAAATTTTGCCATTACTCAGTCCGTGCATGCGTAGCATCCATATTGCAACATCAGATGCTCGGCTTGTTGCTGTTAGCTTACTCTTCAGGATATCCATGACGCATCTCCACTCTGGTGAGCTGAGATAGGATTTCTTTAGGCCCCTTCTATTGCTATTCTACCATAAACTGCCCCATTGCTCTTCTGTGAGTGTATCGCCACAGATGTGTCCCAGTAGCCATTTCTTTTCTTTTGTAGGCATTCTTGTTGACGGTTTCATAGCTGAATCGCCGCTATTGGGAATGCCGAAAACCTTGCTGAATTCCTTGGGTGCATAAGAAATGACCATTGTTTGTCCCAAATAGTCAATTACTGATCTATGCTTGTCCTGCTCATACCCATGGACCATGGCACGCAATATAGGCTCAAAATCTTTTAGGTTGAAGATGGGCATAAAAATGATTTTATCAACTTTTGCTTCCTTCAATGAACTCTTTAGTGGGTGGTCCTCCTCATTATTTTCCCACCACCTCCTGCACTCGCTTCCAAGCACTCCTTCAAACGTGACATTCTCCACATTCGCCTGTTTTGATGCCCTCTCCTGGCTTTTCTTGTTGGTTCCTAGCATGGCCATTGCTTGCTTGTTAGAGGTACTGACTTTGTAATTTATGTCGTAACTTCCCGTTCTAGGGTTGTGTTGTGACCATTTCACACATCGCCCCATTAAAATGGGGACCCCCTCTTTTTGTTTTTGTTTTGCCTGTTCTTCTCTTTGCTTTTAGGGTTTTGATTAAGTGAGTGAGTTGTCTGGGCTAGGGTTAAGCCTTAGGGGTTTCTTTTGGATATTTTCAAGCCGAGTCCAGTCAAATTTTGAAGGTTATTACGCATCCTCCCGAAGATTGCAATTTTTGAAATAAGATGAGCCTGTCAGGAAGTCAGATATGTCTCAGGTTAGGTCCAGTCAGGGTTTTTTGAGGGAAAATTTAAATTTTGTCTAAGTGTTAGCATTTTGAAGATGTAATTGTATATTCTTGCCTAGGTAAGTTTTGATTAAATTTTGGAGGCGAGATGATGCTTGAAACAGAGGAATCGCTCCTGTCCTTCATTGGAGGCTCAGGGCGAATTTCATTCTAAGTGCAATTTCTTGTTTGTGAAGGCTTGCTAAACTAGTTCCCGGCATTAAAAATGACCTAATTATGCCTTGTGAAATGATTGAAGATCTAAATTGTGGGTATTTTAACTTCGAAAGGTGAAATCGCTCCTGTCCCTCTCCCAGGGACCAAGGCGAAAATGTTTGTTAGTGCATTTTGGTCTCTGACTTTGTTAATTTGTTTTGTGCAGGGTCTCCAGGGGAGCTAATTGGATGCGACTTGACGATTTTAAGGATTTTGAAGGTTTGAAAATGATGAAATTTGAAGGATTAGGAAGAATTCGCCCCTGTCCCTCACTGAAGGACCACAACGATTTTCTTTATACATCCCTTTTGGACCTTTCTCAGACTTGAACTCTTGTTCATAACCTGTAACAGGATGATATCTTCCCGAGCAAAGGATTTTCGAGATGAAAAGTGAACGATTTGGCCTAGAGGGCAAAGGTCACTCCTGTCCTTCACTGGAGGACCGGAGCTTGAATTTCAAAATTGCATTTTCCTTGCAAGATCAAAGTAATTTTACGATTTGAGGAGGCCAAGGGAAGTGTGTTATGTTCGTTGAATATAACTTGAGTGGGCCACAGTGGAGGGAATCAACCCAAAAGACAACAATCGCCCTTGTCCCTCACTGAAGAACCAGAGCGATTTTCTAACAAGGCAAAATCTCTTGAAAAGGTAAGGCAAGTTTCATATTTGAAATGAATGAAAGAGGGCGTAATTGGTCCATTGAAGATAATTTCGGAGGATAGCAAAGCACAGATAGGTTCATAATTGCAAAATCGCTCCTGTCCCTTTCCAGGGGACTAGGGCGAAAAACCTAAGAAGCTATCTTTTCTCTCCAAATTGGGACGAACCTAGGCCAAGGCACAAGTTTGGAATGATACTTAAGATGTTTTGGGGTGGAATGGACTTGCCAGGACCACAAACTTCGATGACAATTGGCTAAGGCGCTCCTGTCCTTCACCAAGGGACCAGGGCGAAATCCCCACATATGCCTATTTGCCTAACATTTTGAAATGCTATTTTTTGTTTTCAAGACTCAAGAGCGAGTGGGGAATGATGCTTTATGCTTGGAAGGCAATCCGAAGATGATGAGGACAAAAGTTTGTGCAATGAACTAAAAGGCGCTCCAGTCCCTCTCCAAGGGACCAGGGCGATTCTTATAAAACCAATAATTTTCCTCCAAAATCACGCCAAGACAAGGTGGTGCAAGATGAGATATACCTTTTTGAAAATGGTGAACAAGGAATTGCTTCCAAAAATTGACAATCCTAGGCTCAAATGCAAAAATCGCTCCTGTCCTTCACTGGAGGACCAGGGCGAAAATCTCTAGAACATCAATTTTGCCTTGCAAAAGCGAGTTGAGCATGCATAGAAGGGACGAATGGAGATCATTGCTTACCCCCAACTTGAATTGGCAATTTAAAAGATAAAGATCAAGGACAAAAGTGAAAATCGCTCCTGTCCTTCACCAAGGGACTAGAGCGAAGTTATCAACATTCATTATTTTTTGCCTTATTTTAGCAAATTTCACTAGATGCCAACTTCGCTAAGAAACTTCGAAATATTTTAAAATTTTTAGTTAAATTGGCATTTAATGAAAGGCGCATAGCATTTAATAATTAATTTTGGAGCCTTGGAAAATCGTTTTTTTTTTATTAATTGAGGCATTTCGAAATTAATTATTATTAAATTAAAGTTAAAAGAAGAGCGCTTGAGTTATCTTTTTTATTGCTTAATTAAGTCGGCCTTCTTCTTTTATTAATTTTTGTTTATTTTGGCCTATTTTCACCAAGTCGGCCTATGGGAAAATGAAGTAGTGAGCGCCTATATAATTGGGGTGTGTTGAGCGATTTTATCAATCATTCATTCAATATCAAGTGCGATTTGGAGAAGCAAGGAAGGAGTGCGAAATCTGGTCTAGTTGGAGCGAACTTTGTTGAAGACTAGAGGTGGTAAATTGATGCTTGTGAAGACTAGAGGAAGTACATTTCGCTAAAGGAAGGGAGTCTTCAATCTACATTTTGCCTAGCGAATTCTCCCTATTTTTGCATCGTTTTTTAGAAATAATCTTCAAAGTGGAGGTATGGCGTAATCACCTTTATCCCAGTGTCAAGATTTTGAATTTTGAACTTCAAGTTTTTTTTCGAAATTGCATAGTTAATTAGGAAATGATAACTCAAGGATTTATCATGAAGTTTCCTAATTAAAAGCTTAAATATTCCTTTCTAATCTATATTCCTACATTGCAAAATATATTGCTCATTATGAAATGTTGTGTAGGTGTCAGGATGGCGACCCCAAAGGCAGGAGCATCCACTAGTCGTCCAGCTCTCATGAAGGAAGATCAGAGGAATGAAGAATTGGAGACCAAGATCGTGTCAAAGTGGAGCAACATTGGAGATACCAACTTGGGAAACTTCAGTGTGAAGAAGTTTCGAGAGGTCCCTTATATTGGAAAACCATCACCTGTCGCAAAGAGAATAATTGAAAGTGGCATCATCAAGGCGGCCGGTTTCCCTCTAGCAGTCCTGTGCCATGAGCTGATGATCGAGTGTGCCCGCCATTATGACCCACAATCAAGATCAATCGCGTCTAAGGAAGGGAACACTTTGGCTTACCTTTCAGAAGAGGCTATCAGTGAAGCTCTCCATCTTCCAGAACATAAAGATATGATTTACAAAAGCTTGGAAGGAGCTAGGTCCATGTACGAAGATGATCCAGACACTTGCTTGAGCATCATCAATAAGAATTGGTTACTCAAAAGTCGTCCTCGCCTGAGCAAGATTCCCAACACACCACATAGGATCGACTTCCAGGGGGAGTACAGAGATTTGATAACTTTGCTCAATTGAGTTATAGGGGCTCCTCAGGCCTTCTATTTTGAGAAGTGGATGTTCTACTTCATCCAAGTGATAGTTCAAGGGAAAGGAACAATTCATTGGGCTAGAATTATTAGCCATTGCTTGGACGTGCAGTTCAGAAGACTAAAGGCTACCAAGTCCTTCCACATGAGTTCATACATCATATATGCCTTGATTAGGAGTTTCAAATATGTAGGACTACCTCACAAAGGAGTGATCGGAAGAGGGCCCGGGGAAGTCAGAGTTTGTGAATCTTATGTTCATTTGCATCACCCACCAGGAAGTGACTACAAGTTAGTCAATGATACCTTTACGATGAATATCACCAGGATATTGCAAGGCGGGATTCACAATCGGTTATCTCAGGATGCACAAGAGCTTGTAAAGAGGTATGGTGCTTGGTTCATCCAATTCCAAAAGTTTACATATATTAGAGTTCATGGGTGTCCTTCACCTCCCTATATGTTGCCAAGATATCTGACAGACAGGATAGTGCTACTTGAGGTGACTAGGCAGTTGGCGGCTTATGCGAAGGCATTCAGACACAGGCATGGAAATGGAATTCCTGTGCCTATCATATTAGGGAATTCAGTTGAGGTATGTCCTAATGCTCTAGCCTTGGATGATGCAGAAAAGGAGTTGGCCTTATATTCATTTTCATTCTTTGCCTTGAGGGAGAATTTTGATCCTTATGGGTATATAGAAGAAACAGTTGGTAGAAAGTACAAGCACGAATTTCAGATAGAGGACTTTTGGATGAATCTCTCAAGTGATCTAGAAGTAAAAAGAAAGGTGCATTCCAGATTGCCTTTAGATCTCATCAGGAAATGCAAAGTTTACAAAGTGGCTGATCAAGCTCAGGACAGTGGCAGACATCTCCAATCATCTTATGACCGAGAAGACAAAGCAGTGAGGATAGATTGGAATGAGCCTGAGGTTTTGGACTTAAAAGCTTTGATGGCTCCAGTTTTGTCATATACTCGCAAATGGGTAGATATACAACATCAAAAGTTGAGAGATCAGAACGTACCAATAACTTTTACTTTGGAGGAAAGGCCGGGAGAAGGAGGACCAAGCGTAAGTGAAGGCAATCCTCATCCTAGAAGTGCAAATGAAGGCAATCCTCATCCCAGAAGCGCAAGTGAAGGCAATCCTCATCCTAGAGGCGCGAAGAGGAAAGAAAGACCTGAGAAAAGGGAGCCCTCCAAGAAAAAACAAGAGGCCAATCGAGATCGCTCATCCGGTACATCTTCTCGACATGAAAAAAGGACAAGTCAGAATGTAGGACAAGAGAAGAGGGTACCTGAAGTTGAGGAATCTATGGAATCAATAGCACATAATGATACACACGAAGAAGGGCAGGCATCTCAACGTTCATCAAGTCAATCTCCTCAAGTTAATGAGCTACATGAAGACAAGAATAATGATGAAGTGACATCTCCTCTCCGAGAAGAAGAACCATTGCCTAAAGAGATACAAGTTAGAGAGACAAGATCCGCCATTCCAGATTGGTTGAAAGAGAGACTTACAAGGGTGATCGTGATAGAAGATGAAGATAATGTAATTGACTTAGAGAGCCTTGTAGGAAATTCTCAGGGAGTGGCAGAAAAGAGGAAAGCCACCAAGATGTCCAAGATGATCAGAGACGAGACAGGGTCCAGGAAGTTGCAGATAGCAACACCAGCAGTGGACAAATATGAAGGCGAAATCCTTGCAGAGGAGTATGATGTAGAAACCTTTGAGCTTGGTCCACTCACGGCCGAGCAAACATTGGATGAGGCAACTGATTCATTTGAGGCACTTAAAGACAAGCTTAAAGAAGAAATGGAAAAGAATAGAAAGCTTGAGCGAGAGGTCGGTGCTTGGAGAGGCTACTTTAGCCATCTCAATCAGCCTTTGGGACGTCAGGATCCAGCAGTGTCTCTCGTGCAAGCACTTCCCCTTGAATCAGTTGGCGAGGCAGAAAGAGTTAAGAGCTTGGTTCAGCTTATGAGCTCTTGGATTGACAAATCCCATACCGTTGCCGTTGAATTCGCAACAAGGATGATGCAGACCACCCATCGAGCTATCCAGGTCCTTGAGATCATTCACAACCTAATGATAACAGTAGCCGCCTTTGCCCACACTAGAGATGTTATCATTCCTGTTGTACAAGTAATCAGGCAAACACCAAGGAAGATCCTAGCACAAGAAAAGATAATGGATGGAGAAGCTCATAATTTACTCCAGTGGTCAACTCTACTCCAGATGAAGGAAGTTCTTTTCGAAGACATCAGCACCAAATGCAATCAAGTTGAGGAGGTCATCCATCCAATTCAGGACAAGGTGTTTGAGGTGTTATGTTCTATTCTTGGCAGAAGGATTGAAGATGAGACAGATGTGAATCTTCAAGAGTTGGAAGAGAAGGTTAAGGTCATCTTTTGCAAAGATGAGAATATTATCACAGATGAGCAAAGGGATCAAATGTTCGCTACTATGCTCCTGATTGAGAAAATCAAGGAACTCGAACTTGGATGGGATGCAGCTCTTCTCAAGGCCTTCAATCAAGTTATCCACTTAGAGGAACGAATGAGGAATCTTCCCGAGATTCCTATTGCTGAGATTGAAGGAATTGTGTCCAGATTCATTGCATATGCTAAGAAGGAGCATTGGAAAGGGAACAAGGTTCTAAAAGAGAGGTTGTTATAGATGATGTGGCACCTTAATTATCATTGGTCTATGTTTCCTAGATTTTTGTGCCAATTAAATATTTGGCTATGCATTTAATATTGTTCAATAAAAGGGGAGCTTTTTGTAATAAACCCTAATTAGGGTTTAGGTGTCTGAATCTCAGCCATTGATCTTCTTTTGATCTGGGCCGTTCATTGTAATTGAGGATGCTATATATACCCTCACTCATTTTCATTTTAAAAATATAGAATGAGAGATTAAGAGGAGAAATAGATACTAGAGTCAGATAGTTAGAAGTTATTTTGTAGCAAGATTGAGCATTGAGGAGAGAATTTCAAGCAATTGTTGTCTATTTTGGCTTTGAGATCAATAAAATATTGAAGTTATGGTGTTTTATTGCAATTCTTGTAGCTACTTTCATGGTTGCTTACTTTCTTGAATCATTCTTGGTTGAAGTAGTATTTAAATTTGAAGGATTGAGTGTTGAGCTTGATCTTTGGTGAGATTCACGTTCCAAACCACTAGCTTCTTGCTGATTGTAAGGACGCCTTGTGTGGTCAACTGGAGATATTTGGATTGCTTAAACCTTCAATCATTATTGAACCATTGATATGTACCTTCATGGTAGTGTCTATGATTCTTGATGAATTGAAAAATCATTAATCACCTTAGAAGATCGCATCAATTTCAATAGAGTTGTTATTTCTTGGCAATACTGAAATTGGTAGAATCTTACCAAGTCTAGCCTACATTGAGTCATTCCTAGGACTAGATTAGAATTCATCTCTTGCAAACCCTACCTTTTGATCTTTTGAGAACTTGTTAGTTTTAGGAAATTCTGTTCCTGCAATTCGGAAACGTAAGGCCCCTTGATGAAACAGCATTCACAACGACCACTGGTGCTTATCCACACGTAGAGATCCTACAACGAAGAACCTTGGAGTCATCCTGATTGATCCTTTTTCGCGATATCTTCAGCAATCAGAGGCTTTATTCAAGAGAGGATAAGGTACCTTTAGGTATTTTATTCTGTGTTTGATAGTGTACAAAATACACATCAACAGGTTGCCGTGACTCCCTTTCACCATCTCGTGTGTGTACGCTGCTATACCCGAGGGTTGTGGACGTATACTCTGTGGCTGAGGTGTTGCGTAGTTTAGGTGCCGCGTAAACCGTAGCCTATTTCCGGGAAGCTGCGTACGCCGTAGCTGAATTCCGCCACCCTTCCGGCTGCTGGTTGCGAACACTGGTGGGTGCGTACGTCGTAGCCGAATTCTGCCACCCCTCCGGCTGCTGGTTGCGTACACTGGTGAGTGTGTATGCCGTAGCTGATTTCCGCCACCCCTCCGGATGATGGTTGCATACACTGGTGGGTGCGTACGCTTCTCCCTTCGCACCGCCTTCTCCCCCTTCGCATTGCTGCTCTGTGTGCTGCCGACGCTGCGTCCTCGTTCCACACCGCGGCTCTTCCCCACGCTGTGTACGCTCACCCCGCGTCCTCGTTCCACGTCGTGGCTCTCCTCCACGTTGCGTACGCTCACCTTGCGTACACTTCCCTTGCGTATGCTCTCCTCCACGCTGCGCACACTCTCCTCCACACCGCGTACGCTCTCCTCCACGCTGTGTACGCTCACCTCCACGCCGCGTACACTTCTCTTGCGTACGCTCTCTTCCACGCTGCGTACGCTCACCCCGCGTACACTTCCCTTGTGTATGCTCACTCTGCGTGCAATGCGTCTCTGCACACCACATCTCTCCCTTACGCCGCGTGTGGCCTTCGTTGCTCTGCTTCCTGCCCGCGTCCTCCCCTTCCTTCCCTCGGTTGTGCGTACGGTGGTATGATTGATGTGCTGCCTTTTCTCCTTGTTACTCTCCTTCACTTTTTTGGTTTTAGCGTATACTAAGCGCTTCTTATATTTTTTCCTTGCTATCATTTTTAATGTTTTGGCTTTATTTTTTGATATTTTGCCTTGACCTTTTATTTTTAAATATTTTTGCCATGTGTTTTTTCTTATTCTTTTTCTCTCTCCGTCCTTTTCTCTCTTTGTTTTTTCTTTGTTCCACTTTACTCTACCTTCCCATATTTCTACTTGGACTTTGTGGAAATTGGCTATTTTATTTTTTTCCATCACCATCACTTTGTCCTTGTGACCACCTATGGGTTCCACCATTTTAATGGCCACCATATTAATGGCTATGGACTCCCTTTCTTTGTAGATTTTTAGTTTTGATCCATTTACTGGATCCTTGATGGGACTATCATCCAGGTTGGACAATTTAATAGCTTCATTTTTTCCCACCTCCCTTACTTTGTATGGTCCTAGCCATCGAAGTCGAAATTTACCTGGTCGGAGTTCATTCCGGCCATTGTACTTGAGTACCAGCTGCCCCGGCGAGAACTTCATCCGCCTTAGATGTTTATCATGCCAAGCTTTTCTTCTGTTCTGAGCCACTTCTATGGCCCATTGTGCCATTAGGCGGCGCTCATCTAATTTTGGCAAGGTCATGAGTCGTTCCTTTAGGCTTTCCTCATCCCCCCATTTGTTCTGTACTGCTATCCGCAAGGTTGGCACAGTGTATTCTGCTGGCATTACTGCCTCTTGTCCATACATAAGCTGAAAGGGAGTATGTGTCGTCGCCTTGTACGTTGTCTGGTAGGCCCACAATACTGCAGGCAATCGCTCTTCCCAATCCCCTTGCTCTACTCCACACGTCTTGTAGAGAATAGATACGAGTACTTTGTTGGTGGACTCCGCTTGGGCATTCGCCTTGGGATAGTACGGACTAGACAATGCGTGGAAAATCTTGAATTCTGTTGTCATATTGCGTATCACTTGATTGACAGAGTGTACCCCCCTATCACTCGTGATTTGTAGGGGTATCCCGAACCGGGTCACAATGTGTTCATAGAGAAACTTGGCGGTGCTCAAGGCTGTGTTGTCGGGTAAAGCTCTGGCTTCGGCCCACTTAGTGAGGTATTTTGTGGCCACCACAATGTAGTGGCATCTATGCACCTTGCTCGTCCTAAGAGGTCCTACGAAATCCAGTCCCCATCTTTCGAACAATTCCTGTGGTTGGGACGGGAAGAGAGGCATGAAGTCTCATTTGAGTGGCTTACTTGCCCTTTGGCATGTGTCACAGCTGGTCACCCATTCCCTCGCGTCTGCATAGAGTGTAGGCCACCAGAGCCCTGCTAGCAAGATTTTCCGTGCCGTGGTATCCGGCCCCATATGTCCTCCCGCTAGTCCTTCGTGAGATTCTCTTAGGACTCCAGGAATTTCTTCCTCCAGGACACATCTTCGCAGGATACCGTCTGGCCCCAGTTTATATAGGAGTCCTTGGATCAATTGAAACGTGGTACTTTTTAGTGCTAACTTCCTTCTCTCACTTGGAGCCATGTCGCCTGGAAATGTTGCTGTAGAAAGATACTGCCCGAGTTTCTTGTACCGAGAAGGTAACACGGCTATCTTGAATAAATGACCATTAGGGAAATCTTCGCTCACCCCTCCTTCCGCTGGCTCCCTGGACTTTATTCTAGATAGGTGGTCAGCCATTACGTGACTTTTCCCTGGTCGCACCACGACATTGAAAGTGAATTCCTGAAGCAGGATCAACCATTGGCTTACCCTTCCTTGAATAACCGGTTTGTTCACCAGGTACATGAGTGCTTGGTGATCCACGAAGAATGTGAATGGTGTGGCTAAAAGATAATGGCGGAACTTTTGTACTGCATATACCATTCCCAAGGCTTCCCTTTCCGTGGTGCTATAATTTCTTTCTGCCTTTGACAGTAACCTACTAGCAAAATATATTGGGTGGTCCAAGCCTGAGGATCCAGGTTGCGTCAAGGTGGCCCCAATTGCAAAGTTAGAAGCGTCCACATGTACATGAAATTTATTTTCCCAATTCGGGTATGCCAAAATAGGTGCATTGACCAATCTGGTTTTGAGTTCTTCGAAGGCTTCGTTTTGCTCCTTGTCCCATACAAATGGTTCCCCTTTCCTTGTTAGGCGTTCAAGTGGAAGGGACACTTTTGCAAATCCTTTAATGAACCGTCGGTAGTACCCAACATGGCCAAGGAAGGATTTTATCCCTGTAACATCCGTTGGGTTATCCATGTCGAGGATAACTCTGATCTTATCTGGGTCTGTTTTTAACCCCGCCTTACAGACTATGTGGCCGAGTAATCTCCCCTGTGGTACTAGGAACCGACATTTCTTGGGATTGAGTGCAAGTCTTGCTCGTCGACACCGGTCCATGCATTCCCCCAGTATCCTCAAATGGTTCTCCTTATCACTATATACTGACCAGTCGTCCAGAAAGGCCTTGAAGTTCCCTGTGGCCATTTTGTCAAAAATGTGGAGTATGATCCTCTGGAACGTGGCTGGGGCGTTGCATAGCCCAAATGGCATACGATTGTACGCAAACACTGCATCTTCTACAATAAATGTGGTTTTGAGTTTGTCCTCCTCCGCGATGCTGATCTGGTTATAGCCGAAAAAGCCGTCCATGAAGGAGTAAATCTCATGCCCCGCTACCTCTTCGAGGATACTATCAGTAAATGGTATCGGGCACGGGTCTTTAATGGTTACAGCATTCAAGCTCTTGAAGTCCACGCAAATGTGGATCTGGTTTCCTTCCTTTTTAAGGGAAATAACAATGGGGGAAACCCATTCACTAGTTTGTACTCGGAAAATGATCCCAGCCTCTAGCATTTTTTCTATCTCTTCTTGCACCTTGGCCGCATAGTTCTTATTCATGCGATAGGGGCATTTCCGCACAGGCCTTGCCCCCTCCATCAAAGGTATTCTATGTACGCATAATTCTGGGGGTACTCCCTTCAGATCCTTATAAGTCCAAGCGAACACATCTTTATACTCCAAGAATATCTTAAATGCCACCGTCTTTAGCACAGGGTCCCAGTCATCTCCAACCATTATTACTCTTGGGTCCTTTTTGTCCCCCAGGTTGGTGCTCTCAACCTTTGGTTCCTCGTATTGCACCACCTCTTTATCAAATTGATGTGCCGGGGTTCTGTCTACCTTTGCCCCTCCTTCCTTGTATTCAACAAATTGTGGTGGGTAGGTGTCATCGTTTTCCAACTCGAGGATTTCCAACACGTTGCACTCTGGCTGGAAGATCTCATAGTCTTCCATCTGCCAGTGGAATAGTCCACTAAGAGAACTCGTCTCATCTTCTGAACAGTTACCGAGGCGAAGCACCCCTTCTTCATTCGGCCGGCTCTATCTCGCCTTTTTCCCTTGCGGCATCCTCCTCCGAGCCAGAATCTGAGGCCACTTCTTGACTCACCTGTTGGTTCCGAAGATCAATGACATATTTGTTCCCCTCACTTTCAATGGAAAGGGTATTTTTCTTCTAGTTGTGGTCTGCTTTGGCCGTGATAAGCCATCCCCTTCCCAAAAGTGCATCATATCCCTTCTGCTCCAACGATATGACCATGAAATCTAAAAAGAAGTGTTGTGTCCCCATAATTACCTTTTGGCCCGTAAGCGTGCCCAATGGTTTGATGCCATGTTGATCGGCTCCTACGAGGTGGAAGGCAGGTGGCCAGAGCGTCGGCTTCCCCAAGGTTTTCCATGTCTCCTCAGGTAGCACGTTTATAGCAGACCCACCGTCTACAATGGTGTTAGTAAGCCTGAACCCGAGAATCTCCATTTCTACTACGGCTGGTGTCCTGCCTACCCCTACTGTCATCAACATAGGGTCATTGGTCTCCTTTGAGTGGTTCCTTTCTTCCATTTCCTCCTTGTGGCTCGGCATCTTCCCCTCCTTCCTGGTCTCCTCCACTTGGTTTATAGCTATCCGCAGTTGTGGTAGTGTTTGCAACAGATCCACTACATGGACCGGCACGGTGGTCTGTAGCAACTGTTTCATTATGGTTGCTTCGGAGTCGGTTCGTATGGTGTTGGTGGTTTTGTGGGATATTGGCTTTCTTCGTTCCTCACTCATTTCCCTTTCTTCTTCCTTCTGTGCCTCTTTTAGTCTTTCCTTTTCTGTACCTGGGTCAGGGTATATTAGTTTCCTTGTATGGGATCGGTTAATGGCCAGTACTTCTGGTTTTGGCCGTACTACCTCCAACATGTTCACGCCTTTCTGCTTTGGACATTCCGCAGCTTCATGATTGCCCGACCCACGCCATTTGCAGAGTAGTCCTCCTTGTCCAACACCACTTTGGCAATCGCATGCAAAATGGCCCCATTTGTTACATTGTCGACATTGTATCATTGGTCTGCCTTTTGCATCGTATTGGATGCGACCCCGTGGGGTATTATTATTACTGTTGTTGTTACTCCCCCTCCGGCAGCTCCTGTAGCCACCTGGTGATGCGTCTGAGTTTGTGTTCTTGGAGGGTGTAGTGGGTGGTGTTGCCTGTTCTTGAGTATATAGTACCTGGGCACTCCTTGCCTTCAAGTTGTAGGGGCATTCCTTAATAGCATGCCCCAACACTTGGCAGATGTCACAAAAAGCTTTCTTTGGACAATTGGTTTTTGTGTGTCCCTCCAGTTTGCACTCTGTGCACTAGAGGTCCCTGCCCTCCCTACTTTCTTCCTTTTGCGTCTGCATTTCCCGCATCATCCGTCTCATATCCTTCCGGAGTGCTTGGATCGTTCGTGACTCCTCCTCGCTTTCTTGATCACTACTATCTTCATCGCTTGTGCGCTTCTTGCCCTTCGATGTCTTGTTCTCGCTTTCAATATCCATGGCTCTATTGTATGCCTCCATGAAAGTAGATGGAGGTACTACCTTCATCTTTTTCCGTACGGATGGTTGCAGACCCTCGATGAACCATCGCTTCTTTAATCCGTCGGCCGGGGTATTGTCCATGCTGCCAATTAATTCTTTTAGTTTGTGGTAGTAGGACCGTATCGTCTCACTCTTGCCCTGTTTGGTGTTGTATATTTCTGCGACGATCTCGTCATCGTCCCACAGTAGCCGAAACTCCTCCTCAAATGCCTTAGCAAGTTTTTTCCAGGTATCCTTCGAAGTGGTGGGTAGGTCAATGTACTAGTCAATGGCAATTCCACAGAGGGTGGCTGGGAATGCTTTCAGCCAGTTATCCTCATCATCCTCGCCATTGGCCTGCCATATGGTGACACACGTTTTACAGTGGCGAGCGGGGTCCTTCGATCCTAGTCCATTGAATCTGGGAAGTTTCTATTTGTCGGGGTTATGTGCCATCTTCCTCGTACCCCCTGAGTTATTCTGGGAATTGTTGAATGACTTGGTTGGCGCGGTTGTTTGTTCCCAATTATCACTACTGCCTATTGCCTCTGGGCTGTTGTGACTCCTGTCCCACTGTTGTGTATGTTGTCGAGAACCTTCCGCCAGGCTCCCTCTTTCTTCAACTATCCGGTAGAGTTTTAGGCGCCTCTCCAGTTGCTCCTAGATATGCAGGGATCTTCGCAATATGTCTTCTTGGTTCCCTTCTTGTTCCTTTGAGGCTTGTCAGCTTTGATCTTTGTTGAGTGTATTTGGCATTAATTATTGGAATTGCAGTGGTTTCGTCGTTGTGTGTAGTCCCTCTGCTCTTCTTCCCTTCGGTTCCTTTCTCTATACCGTTGAAGCACTTGCTGCCTCCGTTGCTCCCTCCGTGTGTTCTCTCGTTCCTCTTCACGTTCCACGAGTACACGTGCCAACAATCGTGGAAGGCTACCTAGGAGATCGTGCACGACCTGGTTCACGTTGAGTTTCGTCTGTACCGTACCAGCCGAGACAGCGCTTAGTTCCGCTTCTCCCTGTACGTACCGGTCCACAGAAATGTTCCACACGTGAATCAGGTCTTGTGTCAACTGATCCTCCCTGGTTACTTCCGTATTATCCTCTACGTCACTGTCTGTCACCAGGATGCTTTGGTCGAATGGACGACCCATTATACTTCCATCCCGTCAGCTTTCCCTCCTGAGACCTTTAGATTCGACTTAGGCAACGACGCCAAAATGTAAGTAGCTTAAATGAGTTAGGTTGTAGTATCCAGAACATCAATATCCAAATTATAACACCAGAGCATAGTAACACATTAACACGGAATCAAGAACACACAATACAGTATACCACAATATATTCATGTAACACAGATTTCTCTATTATATTCCATTCCAATCCAATATGTCCAAAATGTGCTATGAGTTTACAATATAAAGAGTTCGCGGTTGGTTAGGCCACCAACCGTCAAGCAACTAACTACCTGTAGATATTGTATGCGAGAAAAGTGGGCCCTTGGGTTAGATAGAGGTTGAGTCAAAACAAATGTTTTAACCATGTAGGAGAGTTTGAGTTAACCATTAATGGTTATTGGAGACTTTGGGAATTAAGTGGTTGAAGGTTGAAAGCCTTCAATGGTTTTCAAAGACTTTGAGCCGTTTAGTGGTTGAAGGTTGAAAACCTTTAATGGTTATCAAAGACTTTAAGGGTTTTGAGAAGTGACTTCCCTTTGCTTAGGGATGTGACAAAGTTTAGAGGAGGGGTTAGGTTAATTAGAAGCGATTAGAAGATTCTAGAAGGGATTAGAAAGGGGTTTGGGATTTTGCAAGTGGATGGAGAGATAATAGGATTTAATTGAAATAATTTAATTCAATTTGGTTGCAATTTGGATAAATTAAATAAATTAGATTTATTCAATTTGGGATAACTATTTAATTAAATTTGAATTTAATTAAAAGTGGACAGGGGGGATTTAATTGAATAAAATGATTTATTCATTAAATGGATATAGTGAATTTAATTTAAATAAATTGAGTAATTTACTTAATTAAATAGAGGAAGGTGGATAATTTAATTAAATTGGATTTAATCAAATAGAGAAATGAACATAAAATATTCATTTAGGAATGTGGTCATTTTTATACGTCTACAGATATAACTTAATACTATTGTTTTCTTTTAAAGCATTACAAAAGCCTTATTTACTAATTAACTGGCTTAGACTTACATAGTTGTAAAAGAGCCTCCAACACACAATCATTAAAATTTGTCTCTACCTAAAATAGTAGTTGCAAGCTAGGTATTGCCAAAACCAGTGGCTTGCTAATCTTTTACTTCAGCTAAACAAATGCCTTTTGTTGAATTTTACCCCATATAAAAGACTTACCAATTGCAATCAGGGAATATAAAGCATTGCAACTATGGAATATGATTTGATAAGCTTTCTCAAATATTGAACTACCCCTAGAAAACTCCTTGCCTCAATCACAATGAAAGTCTTGGATCACTTCAAAATGGCTTCCACTTTTACTAAATTCCTAACGATTGTTGGATCTTTGTCTAATAAATTTTGGTCTCAGCTACTTCATAGACTTAGCTAATCTTTGATCTCAGACTTAGACAGCTATTTGGTGTATATGGTGACTGCCCTTTTAAAAAGTTAAATGAATATTTGCCAATGTAATCAGCAATATGAATATAAACAACAAAAATCTATTTTCTACAATTCATTGGTTAAACTCCTTATCTCAATCACAACGAAAGTCTTTGATCACTTCAAAATGGCTTCCAGTTTTACTAAATTCCTAACAATAGTTGGATCTCTATCCAATAAATTTTGATCTCAGCTCCTTCATAGACTTGGCTAATACCCCTAGAAAACTCCTTGCCTCAATCACAATGAAAGTCTTGGATCACTTCAAAATGGCTTCCAATTTTACTAAATTCCTAACAATAGTTGGATCTCAGTCTGATAAATTTTGATCTTAGCTACTTCATAGACTGAGCTAATAGTTATTTAAAAAAATAGTTTTTGTCTCTTTTTCTACAATTATTTATGTTTTTTTAAAATCTGATTTTTCCCGATTTTTTCCCGATTTTCTGCAAGTAGTAATCTGATTTGATTGTTTCCCCAGTATTCAAAGCAAATATACATATATAGAAAGCAACTTAAACCTCATCAAAACTGAAATATAAGAGCTATAGGTACTGCTGTTCATAAAATTAGAATTCTTTGTCTCACTTTGTATTACAAGTAAACTCTCGACAAGAAAGACTAAGCATAAAATACCTTCAGAAAGGTAACTCTACTCGCTATCTTAAGTCTGATACACCTTCAAAACCTCCTTTAAAATGCTCATACAAGTAGCTACAGGTCTGTCATGAAGTTTCCAACTTATCACCAATCATAAATGCAAGAACCAAGGCTTAGAATTCTCAGAAATGTATCTCAGTATGTGTGCAACATCAAGCTGGAAGTAATAAATCCACAAGGGTGATTCACCAATGTGTAAGTAGACATCATACTTGACCAGTGTTTGATCTAGGCTCTCTTGGGCATGCTTAGAGGACCTAGACGTCACCTTTTAGGAAGAATTTGCAGATCACAATGCTCAGAAATATCTACAATCAGCTCCCATGTACCAAGGCAAGATTGGCTCTTTTCCCAAGGAGGGTGATTTGCAACAATTAATGAGTTGTTCACTAAAATGAGCATACAATACCTTGAAATGAGGCACCGAACTATGAGGAAGACAATGCACAAGTACCCAGAATGATATCTCTCTCACTCAGAGTTATGAACAGAACTATGGTTTCCAGTATCTCTGAAAATGAAGACCAACCAACTGAAAAAGCATCCAATCACCACAAAACTTGAACAACACTGTCAAAATGAACAAACCACACCAAAAACTCAATAGGCATATCAAAAAACCTCAAAGACCTTCATCATTTTCAAACTCATACCTCTAACACAGGTCAAAATCACTATAAAACTGAAGCTTATCACACCAACCAGCTAGGGTGGATGTTTCACCACCAAAACCAGCAATACTATGTTGAAGATTGGCAGCGTCGGTTATCACTTCCAGCCTGAGAAAGACAAATGTGTAAGTGGCCTAATCGGCCTAATTGGCTAAGATGGAGTGTTGATCAGATTCCTACAGGCCAACATAGATAACATAAAGGTTGTGATAATTATTATACTGATAGGCATTGATAATATAATTATTATATTTTATTGGGATAATATTTATAATAATATAATTATAATGATATAATAATTATATTTGGTGACCCTTAGTGAAGGGACACCACCAATATATATATATATATATAATTGAAGTGATGAAGACATATAATTAATCAATTGACAATAGATAGATGGGCATCCATATGCAGCTATAAAAAGAAAGAATCAATACTTGTGGTAAAATCAACATGGTATCAGAGTGGGTTCGAAAACAGGGGAAGGCCCTGTAGATTTTTTATCAAACATATATATTCAATGTTATGAAAAAGAAGCAATTACCATGAGTCACCCAAGTCAAAGAAATTGATAAACATCAATTATACCATATACGATAGCGGACAGGATGTCGGAAATAATGATCACTAAGGAGAATATGGCGGCGGGTGTTCATGTCGTCAGGCAGTGAATCTAGTCACAAAAGGGTGCATAGATGTTACACCATTATAATCACATCAATTATAGATGGACCCTGCATCTCAAGATTGGAGAAGATCGATAGACAACGTAAATATCGATATACTTCATACATAGCCCAAAATGATTGCAAGCAGCAATTAACGATCCAATAAAGATAATCATAGCAAGAAATAGCGATGATCCATCATTAGTGAGTTGGTAGATCGATCAGCCCTCATCGATATCTAATTAGGGAAGATGCTACAAACATCTGATTGCTATGATCAGACCAAGAATATGAAATCCTCTACTCATACCACTGTAGATATATGACCACCGGATATTTTTTTTAACGCTTTTGACCTGGAGCTATGAACCAGTGAGGCCACAAATGGGGGACCTCATCCCCACACTTCACTTGTTCAAATTTGTGAGCACAACGGCCCAGCGAAGGCACAAGGCCTTGCGAGCACAAAGGCCCAGCAGGGATTTGAACCATGGTGGCTGCTTCACCAACGAAGTGTTTTAACCACGACACTACATGTCCGAAGACATGACCACCGGATATTAGAATTAATTCCGCAAAGACAATTAATCTAGCGATGACTAAAGAAGCCATACTAAATTAATTAAGATAAAGGTGGTGATTAGTCAACAATGATTAAGCAAAGAATAGTTAAGACGATAGTTGTGTCATAACACAATGTGTTACTACTTGTCAAATTGCCATTAGTTTTATATACAAAGTCATTCTATATTCTAGTTGGTTAGTATTACCGAATCATGCAGTCGGTACACACAGAGAAGTCGGTATGAACAGTCTAGTCGGTTACAGAAGGAAAACAGTCACAAAGCCCAGTATACACCGAGCTGTCTACCGAGTGTTATTTCATGGCTACCGAGTGGTAAAGATAAAACACCGAGTTGATATACACTGAGTTAAATGTGTTACCAGATTCATTGAACCTGGACACACATATGAAAACGTGTTACAAGATCGAGGCACACAAAACCGTTATCACATTGGAAATTGCACATACAGATTTTGTATAATTTTGAGGTCATCTAACCAATGAAATATTTTGCATGGTTATTTATTCAAGAAATCATGTTTGTAAGATCGAAGCAATGAATCGGATCACCAACATAAGAAGTCTATTTATACAGCATGAATTTAGGGTTAAAAGAGAGGATGTGAATGTGAGAGATGTGTGTGCATGTGTGTATGAAGCAAGACTTATGTGATACATGAGAAATCACAGAGTATTATGACTGTTATAGAGACACAAAGGTCACCGAGAAGGTTATCAGAGAACAGTCGAGGAACAGAGTAAACAGAAGGGTTTACCGAATTACTTTATGAGTTACCGAGGTATGCTATAGGCAAGGTAATCTTATTTTGAGCACATAGAATCTGCTACAGCATTTCAGATGTAAAGTTGCAGATATTTGTAATGATTCTATTGTAATATTTTGAAGTTGTAAGAGAAATCTTTAACAGGGTAAAAGACTCTAACCAAGTCTATAAATTGTAAATCCTTTAACCAGGTGCTACACTTATATAGTGTTGTAAAATCCTTTAGCAAGGTAGATCTAACTGATCTTAATACTTCTAATAGGTTAAGCTATCAGAAATAGCTAAATGTAGCTCTAACCGAGCATTCTTTATTATTGCAGTAGTGAAGTTGTGGGTGCCATCCCCACCACAGTTTTTCTCTCTAACCAAGAGTTTCTGCGAGACCAAAATATATGTGTTATGGAGTGAATCATGTATGAATGTTATCTGTTGATTATAGTTTTGTTATATGTTACTGCACTATCCTGTTTATGTATAACAGTAAGGTTATTACAAAAGAAAAGTTTTGGAGTACTGATTCACCCCTCCCCTCTCAGTACATTAGCTTTCCATATTGGGCCTAACACAATGATCATTATTGAATATGTTATGAAAGAAGTCGGTTATGAAAAGGGATGATTCATCGAACTCCAAAGGAAGCCACCTTTTAGTTTGAAGATGTATAAGATGCAAGAAGGAAGAAACGCATTCCAACAATCATCGAATATTGTTTATTAACTGTATCCATATCAATACAATCGATTGTATCGAAGAGATATTGAAGCCAGCACTAAAGATTACAGTCAGCAACCATGTTATCAGTGACCAAAGATATTGAAGGCAGCGCTAATGTAGTGAAAAGTGAGATTATCCAAAGTGAGATGCTATTGGTAAATGAAGTAGTCAAACTGGAAGATTAATGTTCAAATAATGTTCGTAGCCTTGCAGTTAATATAATTGTGGGGATCAACCACGTAAGAAAATGTTGATAATCAGAAGTGATGATCGATTCAATATGATTCATTTGTTTGATTAATTAAAGAACAAAGAATATGCAACTCGATTCATTTGCTGGCCGGTATAGATGGTCGATTCCTTGCAAGCAGAACATGGACAAGGTGTGGTTGGAGATACTTTTCATGCTTTGAATGAAAAGGTTCTCCCTTATTGTGATGGTATTGTGACACAACTTCCGAAGGACCTGTCAAATCCTCAGCTTCACTGATCAGTGAAACCACCAATTTTTTATGCTTCAAGGATATATTGCTCTTGCTATTGATGGTAATTTTTTGAAGGGTATCTTAATTATGCCATGCAAATGCTTCAAGGAGCAGTAGAGCTTTCAACCCTTACTATTGGCCAAAATGATGGTTGTCAGGAAGAGTAAAATGGCTGCAACACAATCAATAATGAGATAAGTATTTCATAATGTTCATTAATTTTCTGTGGGGCTATTAATTCATGAAATTATATTGGAATCGTGATTCACGCGTTTCTAACATTGGTATTTCTCTTCGACTCTTCGAGATAGTTTAGTTCTATAAACTATTAGTAATCTCCTTGTGATGATTTTAGGACAAACCAAGAAGCATAAGAGATTGCAACTTGATGTTTGCTGCCATGAGACTAAGTTGGTGGCTGGAATCATTTCTTTGAAGAGGAGGAATTAACATTCAGAGGGAGTTTGACAGACCATCAGAGGTAGCCTTGAACAAGGAGATAATAAAGTTGACATCAAGACACCCTTTGGTAGAAGGAAGTAGACCCTGTTGAGATGGTTTCTCTAGTTAGAGGACTATGATTCATGGGATGGAGTTTCATGATACTTGGTAAGCTTGAAGTGATGCAAACTCCAACCTTGCATCTCATGATAAGTCAAAACATGTAGAGATCAAGTATCGCTATGTTAGAGACATGGTGGAAAGGAATGCTATTCAGTTGAGATATATTAGTATTGATGAGCTGATGGAAGACATTCTCACCAAACCCTTCTCCAGGATAAAGTTTGTGAGATAAGCTTGGTATGGTGGAGAATGAAGCCCTAGCTGAGATTGAGTCTCAACATCATTGATTTGGTTATATGTTATACTAATGTATTCTTATATTTTAGAAAAGATGTTTAATGTGTAAACTTTTATTGATGCATTTCTCCTTGAGAGAGACTTGAGGCGAAAGCCCTTATCTCCACCCTCTGATATGGTTCATGGAGGATGTCATGTGTGTGACGCCATGACAACATCACGTAAGAGAGTCCATGATGATTTTTCTTGTACTTGTGTGTTTACCCTCTGGATAAGCCATGGTGAATATCATTGTGAGGTGACAATCTCACAATGATGGTTGATATCACGTGAGGTGATATCTATGGATAAACCATAATGGTGGATGTCACGGGAAGTGATATCAATGGATATGCCATAATGGTTGATATCACGTGAGGTGATATCTATGGGTAAACCATAATGGTGGATGTCACGGGAAGTGATATCTGTGGATATGCCATAATGTTTGATATCACATGAGGTGATATCTATGGATAAACCATAATGGTGCATGTCATGGGAAGTGATATCTATGGATATGCCACAATGGTTGATATCACGTGAGGTGATGTCTATAAATGAGTCATGATGGTTGATATCACAGTGAGGTGATATCTTTCCTTTCCACATATGGATGTAGCCATTGTGGTTAACATCACTATGAGGTGATATGTTTTGTGTAGCTGGAAGTATCCTCCCTAGCCGAGAGGGAGTGTTGAAGATTGGCAGCGTTGGTTATCACTTCCAGCCTGAGGAAGACAAATGTGTAAGTGGCCTAATCGGCTAAGATGGAGTGTTGATCAGATTCCTACAGGCCGACATAGATAACATAAAGGTTGTGATAATTATTATATTGATAGGCATTGATAATCTAATTATTATATTTTATTGGGATAATATTTATAATAATATAATTATAATGATATAATAATTATATTAATAATAATATTATTATTATTGAGATTATATTATAATATAATAATATAATAATATAATTATATAATTATATTATATAATAACATAATATAATAATATAATAATATAATTATATTATATAATAACTTAATATAATTATTGGGCTAAGAGTGGTGACCCTTAGTGTAGGGACACCACCAATATATATATAATTGAAGTGATGAAGACATACAATTAATCAATGGACAATAGGTAGATGGGCACCCATATGCAGCTATAAAAAGAAAGAATCAATACTTGTGCTAAAATCAACATACTATAGAGGGTTTTTGTTCTCAACCAGCAATAAGGGAACTCTCAAAGTTCATTTCAACAACTCCTCCTTAAGTTGTCATATTTCTCCTTAAGTTGTCAATTCAAAATATGCAAATGAGAGCTCAAAACTCATATTAATAATGTGGAGGAAGAATTAAGGCAATACTCTTGTCCAAGGGGTTGAGCTTAGTTGGTTAAAGCATTGAGTTCTCAATGTGGAGACCCATGTTCAACTCCCATGAGGGACACCTTTTTGTAGAATTCTAAGTTGTGACTCTTGGTCTTCCATTGTTGTTTAAAGTGGATTTCTAAGTTGTGATCCTTGGTCTTCCAATTGTTGTTTCTAGTTTGGTGCTTGAAAGGAGCTAGTATCTGTAATAAGTTTGCTTGAAAGGAGTTGGTATTGGATGCTCGAATGAGCAAAAATGAGCTTTGTGATTCTATGATACTTAATACAAAAAAAAGGCAACACTCTTCAAATTTGAATTTCATTTCCCTCACATTTCACCTTTTAAAACAATATTACAATCCCCTCTCCTTGGTGTCCCCTTTTTAGGATATAAAATAAACTGTTAATACATAAGTTATGCCCCCATTCCCTAGGTGTAGCATCTTAGGGACCTTTTATGCACACTTTCCACTATTTTGACTGTTTTCACTTAAGTTATTAAAGTTACTCTATAAAAAGCACTTAAGTAAAATTGTTTAAATATTATTCAACAAACCTTAGAACTCATCAAGGCATTGAATTTGAAAACACTTCACTTTGAATTGAGAGGAAACAGAGGCTGAGACCAAGTGCCCAAAATGGCACTTACTAAAAATAACATATCCTAAAGATAGAAACTTTGTTGGAACACACTGAAAACACCTGCATGAGTTCTCCACAAGACATTAAGTCCCCTAACCAACTCCACTTAACCTATGGGAACCCGGGAATAGGCTAATAGAAAACCAAACTGACTGGGTGCAAGAAGGGGACATTACAAAGATAGTCTAGGAGTCACATAGGTGATGGGGATTAATATTAGAGTTGAGACATCCTAATCAAATCTTGGATCTAAGTGTTTTCAACATCTAGATTGTTAGATGCAATGACAGTCCCAAAGACACTGAGAGGGGGGGGAGGAGGGGTGAATCGGTGTCTAACCGGTCAATGGAATATTTGAACTTATTTATAACTTTGCAACCCAAATTAATGTACCGGTAAACAAGTAATAATGCAGTAAAGAGAAATAACAGAGACAGCATAAATGCACACCATAACACAAGATATTTTGGCGAGGAAACCCGGTAAGGGAAAAACCTCGGTGGGATTTGTGACCCACAATATTTACTCACTGGCCAATATGAATAAATATTACTTACAATAGGGGCCTGCACATGCAGGAAGGCCAACAACCTAGAGCTCACTGCTCAATGAAAGAGTCTCACTGACTACAAAATGGATAATTAAATTCAAGATAATGTATTGCTCAAAATAGCATCTGCAATGCTTGATTCAGTATTGGTTTAAGCTCTTTCAGAAACCATAACCAAAAACCTTGCCGATGAATGAAATTCACTCACATAACCTATCTTCACTTGTTACAAAATCCTTTCGCTATCTTCTATGATCTATTACATAATCCCTCTCTGTATGCTATATAAAAATGACCTATAAGATCTCATACATATGAGTCTTTACAATACATCATGTCGGCTTACAAGAAATTAGTTATATTACAATACAATTCACATAAACAAAACTTGTCTCATGTCGGCCTGAGTGCCGGTATGCTTTGTTGCCGGTGTAAACTAGATGCCTGTGAATGAACTTGTTGTGCTTGCTAGTGCTGGTAGATGATGTCTGCGTTGCCGGTGAACCTGTAGAATCCTGTTACCGGTTGGTTGCCATCAATGACAACATCAACATTCTCATGTGAGTGTAGAATGCCAACATAGATTTAGTACATCAAGTTATGATTCATGAACCATATTGCATAGTGGATATTTATGTTGTATACATGAAAAATAAAAGTGCTCCCCTTTCAACAAATTTACTGTGGTTCCTACTTCCTAGGTGTCCAAAGGAGCCAATTTTCTTATGAATATTGGGTGCTTAATTGATAAGGCAAGAGGCAAGATGCAGTGTGGCTTCCTATTTTGGTTGATTGGCATACCGCGTCCCAGTAGACCTTTGTCTTTTGAATGAAGCTAATTTTAGAGTCTTATATTTTCAACTAGAATAGAATTCTTGCTAATGAGAGGAATATGATCACGCCTCTTGACTTTGTGATTTGAATCTTCAAACTTGGATTTTAAGTAGGATGAGTGGAACATAGAACCTAGATACTTAGATACTCCTAAACTTGCACCTTATCTTGGGATGCAATGTCACGTCCCCATCCTTAACTCAATAATCAGATTAACAATTGTACATTGTTAGTGGCAGACCAGATCTGACACATGTCAGAATATTAAGAATATAGGCAGAGATAAACAAAGAAGCTGCAAATAAATTAAACACAATCAATACGATGCTTCATCTCATTTTTCAACACTCAATACATGGCTAATATATAGCCACTTAAGTAGCCAAACAACCTCCTATTTAATAGGGAGGTGTTATAACAAATATCCCGAAATATCATTCACGGGTATAACACATTAACCACTAACTATTGTGATATATTGTTGTTTTAACAATATATACGACTAACCGTCCAAGCCTATATTAGTGAGTTGTTTATTAACAAGATCACTATTACAATAGTAATTACTAACATCTCAAATATAATGTAAACATTAATTTTCCTAACATTCCCCCCCTTAATGTTTACATGGTAGAAAAATATTCACACACTCTTCTGGAGTATGCTCACACTTGTGGCATGTCCAACTATGTGACTCATGACCTTGGTCCAAAAGAAAGGCTCTCTTCTCCCATGGTTTTAAATAGGCTTACCACAAACCTTTACATGAACAGGAACCTCCAGTCATCTATTCAACTCGTGTGGTTTTCTAGATCCTCCAGCAATCCCTTTCAAGATCCATGAACTGACGTACTCTAGTGCTTTTGTTTCTCCAACATCAGAGGAAATATAGGAAATACAACTCACACAAAACAAAATAGGGAATGATTTCACATTGCATCTATGAGAACCAAATGTTCTCAATTGCAGTCATTGTTGTCGACTGCTGTCACCCAATCTTGAATAGCATAGGAAACTACCACTGCCACTAGAAGTTGCCCTTGACTTTAGCCAATTTAGCTCGAAATGGAAATGGAATATTGATGTTATGTCCCCCCATAATTTGAAATTTCTACTTATTCACACGACATAGGAGAACTGAAAAGAAAACAAATCACATAAAACTACATACCAATGTTTGGATCTTGCTGCACATGATCATAATTGCCAGTGAACGTATTCACTAGTCGATCATCTTTTGACGAAGTATGGCAGTCAGAGGATCTCCATGGTTAGAGGATCACTGACATTAGCTACTGAAATATACAATTGCCCTTCCGGCATCCAACACACTATGTAAAGTAGAAAACCAAAAAACTGAAGCACACACCACACCATTCGCAACTGGAAGCAAATGTCACCACACCTAATGTGTGGCCCCGTCGTTGGTGACTGACGAGAGGATGCTGATTGTCCTCCTTTTTCTGTTGCCTCCTGCCTCCAATAAAATTGCTACTTAGCGAATTTGCCTTTTGAGGCTCATTTCATCAGTTGTGAGGAAAGAAAATATCCTCCCCCCTTGATGTGAACTTCTTAGGAGTGTTGGGTACCACCAATCATGCACTCCAATTACAATTGAGATAGTTTTTATTTTTTGACATTTTAAGAACAATATCAATTGAACACTATAATTAATGAATTGTAAGAAAGGACCCTAAACTTCGAAACTATGACACAAAACATAGCCTTCCCATCAATATATGAAGGCACACCAAAAGAGGATCTAAGTCGTCGTGGTTGGGTAGCCGAAGAAGATCTTGAATATATGGGGCCACCAAAGATCACCGTGAGAAAATCACTCGCAACATACAAGGAAATCGGTCTACAAATTCAATCTATAGGCCAGTCAAAGAGATGGAATATAGATGGGTCAAGGGACAATCCGCATAGCATAGATCGTGACAAGTGAATCAATGCTCACGAAATCTCCTCGATGCAAGATCCAATGCAAGAGCAACCGTTTCTCGCTACTAGAATTACGGGTGCCTTATTTGTGCAATCTACCTCCTAAAATAAAGAATGCCGCCACAAATAATATACACTGTCAATGGAGAAGCCGATTGAAGCCATCGATGACATGCAAAATGAACTGATCTGATCAAAGAAAATGACTACCAACTCTGTGCAAATATAGATGCTGGTCAGTGGAAAATTGATCTGCCAACGTATTGCAGTCTCCAAAATATACGAGGTTAAGAGTCCAAATCTACGCAGGCAATAACGTAGTCTGGTTCTTGCAGCAAAACACTCCCTACCAGAAAAGAGAGGCCAGTGACAATGAATAGCTACCTAGACTCCAAATCGATGGTCAATGAAATCACACGATGCCTTCATAGGTGTGCAATTTGTTGATGAAATGATGAGCTAGCAAGCAAATCTCATAAAGAAAAATGCTCTAGTACAGAATGATTGTTGATGGTTTGAAGTGAGAAATGCCTTGACAGAATGATCTTGCAAACAAATGGAATGCAATCACTATAGAAATAAAATCTGGCTTGAAACACGCTAGCCAAAAGAGAAAACTTCAACCACCCTTCAAGTGCATCAACTATTGGCCACATTGGAAGTCACAATCTCGGATCTGTCGTGATTGACAATTTAATCCAATAGTTTTCTAAAGCAAGAAAATCTTGGAATATATCTGAAATGTCTAAAATTGCTTTGCTAAATTTTCTCAACGAACTAATTTCTCGCCTAGGATTACTATTGGCTCTGATACTATATTAAGAATATAGGCAGAGATAAACATAGAAGCTGCAAATAAATTAAACACAATCAATACAATGCTTCATCTCATTTTTCAACACTCAATACATGGCAAATATATAGCCACTTACATAGCCAAACAACCTCCTATTTAATAGGGAGGTGTTATAACAAATATCCCGTAATATCATTAACGGGTATAACACATTAACCACTAACTATTGTGATATATTGTTATTTCAACAATGTATATGACTAACCATGCAAGCCTATATTAGTGAGTTGCTTATTAACAACATCACTATTACAATAGTAATTACTAGCATCTCAAATATAATGTAAACATTAATTTTCCTAACACATAACTGTCTGCCTTTGCAATAATTAATTACTAATACATGCATTAAAAGAGTGAAGCGATCTTATTACCACGGGCAACAATTAAGATAGTATTAATAATGAAGTTTTTTATGAACAACGATTATGATGGGAGACCAATTGCTACGATGGGTATATTTAACAAAGACAATTACATGAAGGGGCTTCGATTGTTCTACTAATCTCAAATTAGCAACAGTTATGAAAAGGTGTCCTATGTCATCAATTCACAAATAAAAACTGTATTTATCCAGGGACGTCACCTTTTAGGGGGTTGTATGGGTAGAAGAGACACAACTTTTCTATCAATGTGAAGACTATAAAATAGGTTAGGATGGGAAAAGTAAAGGAATCGATCAAGGATAAAACAGCAGTTTGATAATGATATCAACTGCAGTATAGATCGATCATAATAAGAACAGCTATCACAGTAGACTGATTTTTTGGCAGTCATTAGTTTATGTCAACATTATTGGTACCAGCAGATTGATATGCTGTATCCTACCCATGGAATTGATGTTTATTTATGATAATGTACAATGGAATACTGTTAGGGATAGTAGGCCAATACATGGCATGTACTAATAAGCTATTCCAATTAATTCGGTCGCTAGATGGGTAAATCCCAAGATTGGTAAGTGTAAATGATATTCAAATTTATGTTCAAGTCCGAAGTTATATATATTATTAATTCTTTACTGATATTCTCTGTTTCTTATGTCACAGGTTGCTGAGGATAACATTAATAATTTCGATGCATCCTCAGCACTCCATTTGCATTTATTTATAGTCCTATGCTTCACCGATCAAGGCATGCCTTGATCGGTCATGTCTTTTGGACATGCCCAATCAAGACATGTCTTGATCGGTGCATAGACATCGTTTCAATTAAGATTAACACTTAGCATATGTTAATGCCGATAACTATCGGTCATGTCATTTCTCTTTATCGTGAGTTATGCCGATAGCTATCGGTCACGATATTTAATATGCCGATAACTATTAATGATCGGGGCAACATGAATTAGTATAGATGCCCAATAAATGATCGGGATAAGTTAACAAATAAATGATCGGTATTTAACATGCATTTTAGAATGATAACTATTATAGTTATCATATGATAGCATTAATCAATGCTATCATATGATAGCTATGGTAGTTATAATTCTGGTCTAATCACAGCATGAGTAATATTATCGATTATGAGGTCTATATATTTAATTGTAGTTATATCGATAAGGTAGATGATTGAATGAGAGATAAATGAAGTCTCTCATTCAATCATTTATCTTACCGAAGCTACTAAGTTTCAACACTCCCTCTTAGCTAGGGAAGATAATTATAGATCCATGAAATAAGCATCATATTTCTTATAATAAAATGTATTGTACGACTACATAGTACAAAGGATCATATCACATATGCTCGTGACATGAAATATCACATAATGAGTGACACAGGAATATATCACATCATCTCGTGATATAGATATCACATAACACACGATATCAATATCACATAACACGTGATACCTTGGATATAAAATACTTAGGAATGTTGAATTCCCTTATATCCAGGTTATGGCATGTGCACTGACATTACGTCACATAATGTCTACCATAACACATCATGGCACATCCATGAGTCAGAGTGATATCAAGTCAGCATGATATCAACATTACAAGATCGTCACCTCATAATGTTTAATACAAGTGTTCATAGTCTAAAAGATCGTCACCTTTTAGATTTGTACACAAGGGGTGGAGCCCATAAAGTCATATCACAACAAAAGAAGTTTACACACATTAAACATCTCATATATTAGTACAGATTACAAAAACTGATTATAACTCAATCATACCAAGACCTTATCTGAAGTGTTCAACTTTTACTCTGGCTAGAGGTTTGGCTAGTATGTCTACTGTCTGGTCTCCTATACTGATATATTGTAATTGAATCACATTTCTATCCACCATATCTCTCACATAGTGATACGGGATTTGAATGTGTTTGGATCTATCATGAAACACAGGGTTTACAGAGAGTTTTATACAACTCTGATTGTCACAATGAATTATAGTAAGCTTCATTAGTCCTCCGAATAATCCCACAAGTAACTTGCGTAGCCATACAACTTCTTGTGTAGCCATGGAAGCTGCTATATATTAAGCCTCTGTAGAGCTCTGAGCTACTGAAGACTGTTTTCTGCTAATCCAAGATATCATGGCTGAACCCAAACTGAAGCAACACCCTGAGGTGCTTTTCCTGTCAGTCACACTTCCAGCCCAATCTGAATCAGTGAACCTGTGTAGATTTAAATCAATATTCTCATACTTGAGTCCATAGTTGAGAGTGCCTTGAAGGTATCTCATTATATGTTTTACTGCCATAAGATGAATCTCCTTAGGTTCACACATGAATTGACTCAAGGCATTTACTGGATAACAGATATCAGGTCTAGTATTGACTAGATACATTAAGGATCCAATCATTTGTTTGTAGAGTGTAGGATCTACCAATGGGAAATCTGCTGCTGCCTCCTTCAGTTTGTGAAGATTAATTTCCATGGGAGAAGTCATTGGTCTGCAGTTCATCATGCCAAATCTCTTCAATATGTCTAAGGTGTACTTCCCTTGATTAAGCACAATGTTGTCAGAGTTTTGCCAAACTTCCAACCCAAGGAAGTAATGTAGAAGGCCAATCCTTCATATCAAACTCCTTCTCAAGGTCTTTCTTCATTGATCAATAAGATGACCTTCTCCAGTAATTAAAAGATCATCAACATACAAGGTCAATATCAACATATCATCTTTGATTTGTTTGAAGTATAGATTTGGATCTGCGTCATTCTTTGAGAATCTTAATTCCATGAGGTAGCTGTCAATTCTTTCATACCAGGCCCGAGGGGCTTGTTTTAGTCCATATAGGGCTTTCTTTAATCTGCACACATATGATTCTGCATTGTGGATCTCAAACCTTCTGGCTGCTCTAAGTAGACTTCCTCCTCAATTTCCCCATTTAGGAGAGCAGTCTTTACATCCATCCTTTGTCTGCTGCAATAGCTAGTACTGCTCTGACTGAGGTGTATCTAGCAACTGGAGCGAAAGTTTCATCATAGTCTATTCCCTCCTTTTGTGAGAACCCTTTGGGTACAAATTTGGCTTTATGTTTCTCTATGCTACCATCTGCAACATGTTTGATTTTGAATAGCCACTTGGATGAAACAAGGAACAATTTCCCAAACATCATTGTTTAAGATGGATTGATATTCCTTTGACATGGCATCTTTCCATACTTGGTGTTTAAGTGCTTCTGATACATTAGAAGGTTCTGTTTTGGAGAGATCATTCATTAAGGCTATATAGCTAGTGAATCTTTCAGGCCTCTTACTTTCTCTAAAGGTCCCTGAAGGAGCTACGAAATTCCTTGCATCTTCCATTGTTTTGTGCACCCATAGTGGTCTTTTCTTAGGGTTTTCCTGGTGTGGAATCTGAACTTCATTTTCATACTCTTTTGAATACTCCCTCTGAACCTCAGGAACATGATCCTTTTCTAGGTTTGAAGATGGAACATAAGTCTTTGACTCAATAGAGTATCTAGCCCTCTTGAAGGCTATGTCTTCTTCAAATATTACATCTCTATTGAGTTCAATATTACTATGTCCAAGTACAAATATCCTATAGGCTTTAGAAGTTTCACTATACCCAACTCTGTTGTTGATAATGATGTACAACTCTGTTTCTTGCTCAACCAAGAAATCAATCTGCTACCAAGAAAGAATGCCCCGCCAGTGGTGCTCTTTCTGTCATCTACATCTCCTGCCCAATTTGCATTAGTGTATGCACATAATTTCCACTTATGGTATTGCTTATTAAAGATAAGGAAGGAGGTCTTTGAGAAAACAAGAGAAGATTGTGAGAGACTAAGGGAAGCAATTAAGGATATCCATGATAGAGTCCTCATATTGACTGAATCAATGTATGGACACCAAGTAAACAATGATAATGATATGAATGCAGACACTTTGAAAGACAAGATGAGGAATCTTTATTTCAAGATTATAGGTACTATTACAAAAAATCACTTGGATGATGCTACTATGTTTGTGGTCTTCATTAATGGCTTCCAAGAACAGGGACATAATTGGGAGAGGATTCTCATAACATGTATGAATGACTTGGCAGTTGTTGAGCGCAGGATGGATAATGCGCCAAGTGTACCAATGGATTTTCTTTAAGAAATTGTGTCTAGTTTTTGTTGAATTTGCCATCAAGGAAAGAGATAAAGGGCACACTATCCTAGATGAGAGTTTGTTGTAATCCTAGTTAGCATGGGATTTTCTTATTTGCTCTTCTTCCTCGTAGTTTGTGTTGTTGAGATTATCTTTTATGTCATTAGTTAGTTTAATTGGTGGGGTGGTGGATGTAACTAGCCTTAATTAGGGTTTAGTTGTCTTAATCTTGGCCATTGATTTCAAGATCAATCTAGTTCCTTGGTTGTAATTGGGAGCTCTATATAAAGCTTTCCCATTTCATTTGTAATAAGAGACTTTTGTGGAATTGTTGTTGAGATACTCCCAAAATAAATACAAACTCATTGAAGCTTGGTGAGCCTATGTGTTATTTTGGATGTTAGCATGGTTTCCTAATTCTCATGCTAATTTTAAGATCATGTTAATGAAGTTTCAATTGAATTAAAGATATTGTACTTGGTTTATGTTTAAACCACTTATGTTCATACCATTTGTAATTTGTTGATTGTAAATTGCTATGCATGGTTAGTCTAAACTTATAACAAAGCTCAACTTCGATTGCTTATGCTGATTGTTCATGTTGTTGATGTGCGAAAGTGATTTGAAAATCATTTGTATTCCTTAGAAGATTGTATCATCTTTGTGTAGTTGTTATTGTATGGCAAAGTAAAGTATGGTTTGGTTTCACTAAGTCAATGGTAATCTCTTGCATTGTTAGGAATAGCTTAGATATTCTAAATCCTCATTCTTTTGCATTTTATTTCAAAACCTTTATTAGGATTAGTTTCAAGAGCATCATTGAAAATCATAAGTCATTTGAGTCTTAGAATTTGGCATTACTAGAGTTTTCCTTGTGAAAGAATTGATCAAGCATAGAACAATTGCGTAAGTCGCTTTGTGATACCAGCATATCACATCATTTCAACTGAGACTATCCAATTTGCTAAGTCAAGACCTAACTAAAGAAACCTTGGAGACACACCTTGTTTGATCACACAGTCTAGCATTTGAGTAGTCTTTGTTCAAGAGAGGATAGGATACTTTGTATTTTATTTAAGTTTTGAGGTGTCATAAAAAACACATCAACAAGTCCCATTTTGCAATCAACTTTAAAAACCATCCCAGGTGCCATTTGGAGGTATGGTTTTGGGGATTGCTAATTGTTGCTGGAATGAATTTTACTGCTCCAAACATGGACAAAGCCCTTTGTTCAGAGTACCTTGAGGTTAGGACGAAACCCCAACCTTAGGAAATTAGGTCTTTTATAGTGTTTCAAGACTGCAAATTACATAATAACCTGCTGTAGAGTGCTGTTTGATATTTTCCATCACTTTCAAGCTAAGTGAAAGGGTTTTCCAACATCTTGAGTGGGCAAATCAGGCTATAGTAGGTGTAGATTAAGTGCAACATCCTCAAATCTAAGGATTATATAATATAAATAGCCACACTCATATCTCTGACGTCCTATCAGACCAACGCCATTGATTCCGACAAGACCAGATCAGCATCAAAGTGTGTAGGGTTCCCAATGGACCACTTAGTGCCATAAAGAATTGTCATAATTCCTCTTCAATATTACAACACCATTCTTTTAGACTTAGCTGGAACAGAGGTTAGGCGAGGGAAGGTTCATTAGTTGAGGGTTTCATGCCTCAACTTCTAGACATAAGCCAGTGTGGGAGACTCCAAGGCTCTTTGAGGGCGATAGTCTATTTGGACACTTGCTGCCAGTCACCAGTTGAATCTTAGATTAGACATAAGACCCTTCAAATTGGGTCAGACTGCAATATTATCAAAGATTTGTAATCTCTAAAATTGGTGCCAGGTCTTATTCTTTGTAACTCCAGATGTGAATCAATTTATTTCTGATTTGTCTCAGCCATGTATTATTTTCTTCAGTTCTAAGTTTGGCGTCCCAAACTGTGTTGCTATTAGAAGTGAAAAAATCAGAAGTATTCTTGTTGACTCACCATGAACTATATTTTGATAAATTTAATTTGTCAACATTTTTTTGCAATTGATCGGTGTTGGAAAGAAAACCCTAGGTTCATAACATTGGTGTCAAAGCAAGTAGTTTTGCTGGCCCTGCTGGGTTAATTTTGTGCATGCAACTGAGCTAAAGAGACTAGAGGGCTCTAAAGAGGGGAAAAGATTAGAGGCAGCCACACAAGAATATAGCAATGGAATTGGAGGTAGAAGTAATAATAAAATGGCTGATTGGGAGGATCAATTAAAGGATTACTTGAGAAGACAAGAGCAAGAGTGAATTCCACAAATGTGCTGGTGTGAATGGAGTGTTTTACCTAGCTAGTTCATTATCTAGGTCCTATTCACACTAGTTACTTAAATCTACGTAGGGTACACACAAGATAGCTATCACTTCCTTTCTTGAGTCATAAGATTAAGGCATCTGTCATAATCTTATGCAATTCTCTGCCTCACCATGGTCTAGATGACCAAGGGGTTGTTTGTAATCTTAATCCATTGAATTAATAGTAATGGATCATCATTGTATATTTGCATCATTTGATAAAATAGAATTATTCTCTCATGTTTGATCTCTCGTGTGCTTCCTGTTGTGACGCTTTCACACATCGCCCCATTGCAAATGGGGACCCCCAATTTTTTCTGCTCTCTAGAATAGTGTTAGAGTCTTTTCTATTAACCTTTGTGTTGAAGAAGCCAGTGGGTCAAAAGTTAATCAAGTCAGGTTTGTCTCTTTAGGATGAAGTGAGGTTAGTCAGTTGTTGAGGCTTTTGGAATGAATGACTCATCTTTTGCTTGCATGGCTAGGGATGAAATGCTAAATTCGGCAAGTATAGGAAAATTTCCTTTGCCCTCTTGGAAGAGCAATTGAGGCATTGATAGAACTTCCTTTTCCCAGCCAAGGTTTTCTCACTTCCATTTCTTCCAGCACTGCCAATGGGTGCCCAAACCCGACTACTCCCATTTCCATTCCTCACCTTCGCCATCCCCATTTCACCCTTCCATTCTCTCCATCTCTCTCTCTCCATCCCATTGCCCTTCCATCTTCTCTACTTCCATTTTCCCTCACCCCCTCTCATCTCCTTCCATTTCTTTCCATTCATCTTACCCTTCCCTTCACCTACTTTCCTTCTTTTCTTCCCTTCCATCTCCCACCATTTCCACTTCCCCTCACTGCCTTCAGCCTACCCCATCCTAACCTCCCTACCCACCTTACTATTCCCATTTCCCATCTTTAACCCTAATTACCTTTTTCCTAACCTACATCCTATCCTAAACCACCCTCTATTTAGCCTAAGCCTACCCTTCCATCCTACATCCCAACCTTCCTTCACTAACTTCCATCCCATCCTAGCTTACACCTCCAACTTCCATTTACCACACCTCCTACCTTCTATCCTATCCCATCTCCTACCTTCTATCCTATCCCATCTCCCACATTACCTACACCCCCCTTACCCTTCCACTACCCCTTATACCTCCCTCTCCACTTTACTTCCCATATATCCTAACTCCTTCCATTATCCCTTATACCTCCCACATCCTAAATCTACCTTACCCCACGTATCTCCTACCTTCATCCTCCATATCCCTTATGTCTCCCTTTCCCCAACATCCTCTACTTCCCTTTGACCCGTGGCCTTTCTTCAGCACCTCACATTTCTTCATCCATCCTTGCCACACATCTTGGGTCCCACACACTCTAAAATGGAGATTCAACAAGCTTTCTTAAGAAAGAGAGCATTTGCTTTGACTCACTTCACTATCGTATCCTATGCTTGGGCCTCACCAAAACTTTGGAGAGAAGAAACGTTTTAAGGCATTTAAAAAAAAAAATAAAAAAAAAATAGAGGAGCATCCACCTCACTATTATAGCACATGCTCAAGCTCCTTAAATCCACGATAAAATATAAAGGCAAGGTGTGGCACTAAGGAAATAAACAAGCTGGCCTCTGAAGTGAAAGACGTGTCACATATACAAAACATTGGGGGGGATTTAAATTCAAAATCAGATCATAAGAAGAGCATAAGAAAATGACAAGATCAAGGTGCGAATTCATATTTGAATTAAGGTAATCAGATTCTAAGGAGAATTAAGGAGGTGCAGATCTAAGTGAATAATCTGGCAAGCATGAATTATAATCTACATCAGATTTTGGGAACAAGTTTATGCAGTCCTGATATGAATTCAAGCAGAAATTAATGCAATCTTGAAGAAGATCAAATTTAAGCCAAATCAGAAAAGGGAAGCAATTCATGAGGACAAACAAGCTGTTCATATTCAAATCTGGGTGTTTTTCTCCCTAATTTTGTGCAGGTCTAGATCTGATATGTCATTAGTAGGTCTGAAAGTGCATTTGCAGATTTGAATTATCATGTGTAGAACCCCTTGGTGCTATTTCCAGATGTTGAAGAGTTTCATGAAGTGAATCCCGTGAATCATCTCACATTTCCTTAACCTAGTGTTTTTGTTCACAATTTTAATCTAAGTGTTTTCTTGGTCTTCCAGGTTTGGTATGAAGATGGAAGGCTGGGAAAGATGAGCATTCAAGGAAACATGGAGTACCGGTCACGTGGAGAAGTCAAGAACATAAAATTCAAGATAAGCAACTCACATTTCAAGACAACATCAAGTTTGAGGTAGCATTCAAGGATTACTTTACATGAAGTAGAATAAGACCTTAAACATAGTGATGCAATCACAAGAAGGATTAATCAACAATACAATAAGGAAGTTTTTATTCACAAGCAAAGAGAGGTTTTGTTGAAAACAAAGGTGAAAGATGCCACTTTGTGCCAATAAAGCACAGAACACCGATCTACCTGAGTGAAATAAGGTGAACAATATTGATCAAATAGACTTGCTCCTGCAAATGAAACCCAAAGTACCACCTGCATATAGCGCGGATGAGAGAAGAAAAGCTGATCGAGTTTGCAAATACAGCTGTGACAATATAAATGAAAGCAGAATTTGAATGGAAGAAGTACTTTTTGAGGTTTCTTAGTGGTTGGAAGGTTAAGAGCAAACTGGAGATGGAGAGTTTAATGCATTTCCATTGCTCCCTGGCATGAACTTCACTTACTTCCTTTGCCAATGGAAGGGAGCGAACTTCCCTCATCTCCCTTCCACGAGGTCCAAAGTGTCTTAAATCATTATATAGTGTCTTAGATTAAGCAATGAATTTGATGTTTAAACTAGCTATCTCAAAAGTTGGCGAAGTATGTGGCTACTTTGCTCACTTCCATTGCCAATGGAAGGGAGCGACATGCCCTCTTTTGCATGGGCAAGGGTGATTGAGTGAGTGGAGAACAGAGTTTTAAGCATTTCCAATCCTTCACCTTGCATGAAACCTCACCTTTGCTCATTAGAAAAATCAAATTGATGGAATCATGCTAAGAGTTTGAATTTCGCTCACTTCCATTGCCAATGGAAGGAAGCGAAATGGCTTCCAAGGCACTCATTGCAGATAATTTGATGCATTTACACGCGTGGAGAGCAAAATCCCAAAACATAAGTTGATGAAAGGAGGGCAAATTGATGAAACAGTGGCTAAGAGCCAGCTGGGTGGCGATTTTAGTGCACTTCCATTGCCCCATCTTAGGAGCGAACTGCACTTCCTTTGCTCCTTCTTAGGAGCGAACTTCCTAACTCCTACGCCCAACAACATGAGTAAATACATTTTGGCTCCAGAGTTTGAGTCTAAAAAAGGAAATTTTCAATTGCAATCAAGTTGGCCTAGGAATGAAAAGTCACATCCCCCACGCTTGATGTATATAAATATCAATTCAAAAGGTTCATTTCAATCACCATTTGAAAGCGAATTTCTTCTTCAAGAAGAGAAGAGCAGCGAGATTGATCATTAGAGGAGCGAATTCAGTCATATACCTTGAACACCAACAAATTTTCTAAATACTACCTACCACATCTTTTGATTAGGTGCATCAATTCAAGGTTATAGAAGCAAGGAAGAAGGAACTCTACCACGTGAAGGAGATGAAGACTCACACATCAATGTCGGCATGTTCAAATCAAAGACAAGTGAGACAGGAGGTCGACATCAATATACGCAACATGAGATAGAGTAAATATATCATGAGAATGAAGGCACTCAAGGGAGAAATTTTTTCACAATCTTGAATTTCCCCCGGAAATCCAAGAATCATTGCTAGTACATCGAGTGATTGTTCCAGAAGAGTTAATTAAAGTTAGAAGATCGGTTTGAATTACATGATATAAATTGGGAATATGATCTATCATCATCATCAAGAATCTGAATAATGTTGAGTATCAAGAGATATTGCTCAACATTCCTTCATGATAGTCTATCGGGTCTACAAGTGCAGATTGAGGTGGCATCCTAGTCACCACTTCACCAATTAGAAGGTTTTGCATCAACATGTCTAGATACTATACACCTGACTCATCCATGGGGACACAGACTCCAATGTACCTACTCCCACTATCTATTGGGCAAATATTCAATAGAGGACATGTGTCCAAATGTTGTATTTATTTCATTGGCCAAAATAAAGTTTGTTGTAACAAACCCTAATTAGGGTTTCATTGTAAAATCTTGGCCATTTATGGAGATTTGATCCTAGCCACTCATTGTAAAGGGAGCACTATAAAAGACTTCTTTTTCTCATTTTGTAAGGGTTAATAGTGAATAGCGAATAGTTTAGAAATAGTTAGCAGTTCAAGAATAGTTTAATAGCAGATAGCAGCTAGAGTAGAAAAGGAGAAGGCAGAAATTGTTGCTTAAGTTGTAAATAAACTTCCTTTTCATTGAAGTTATGGTGGAATGTGTTTTTTCTTTACAAGTGCATGGTTTCTTGTTGGATCATCATGTTAGATGATGAATAATTAGATGAATGAAAGGAATTGTGCATGATTCATGGTGAAACTCCTAATCCATACCACTAGCAATTTGTTGATTGCAAATTCGTCTTGTGTGGTTAACTAGAATACTTGAATGAGCTTAAGTTCAATTGTTATTCAATCATTTATATGTATTCAGTTAATGTTGTCTATGCTTGATAATAATTTGAAAGTCATCTAATTTCCTTAGAAGATCGCACTAAGCTTTGTGGAGTTGCTTTGCATGTCAAAGCAAGGTTTAGTGGAGTTCCACCAAAGATCGTTCATTGTCTCTTGCATTCTTAGGAGTAACGTAGTCTTCCTAAACCCCATCTCTTTTGCTTTTTTTTTTTAATTCTCCAAGTGAGTAGTTAGAATCTAAGTTCCAACAATTCAAGCATTCAACGCAAGACCCCTTGGAGTAACAACAATCACAACAACCAACTGTGCTTATCCACACGTTGTGACCCGACATTAGGAACCTTGGACTCTTTCAATTTTTTACCTAGCTTAGCACTTGGAAAGATTTTGCTCAAGAGAGGATAAGATACCTTGGTATTTTATTCTGTGTTTGATTGTGCATAAAAAACACATCAACACTTCCATTGAAGTTTCCAGATTTTGGGCAGCTATAATCTTTAGTGAAATCTTGCATGGTATAGAGAATTCTACTCCAACTCTTACATGGTATCAGAGTTAGCCTGAGAGCCCAACTCTAAGCACTTGTAGTGTGGCTTAAGGGGGGTGTTGGAAATAAGCATCACCCAAATCGATGATGGGCTAGCTAAAGAAGGGCTAGTAGTTCAGTTGGTAGAGCACTCCAACAACAAATAGATGGTCCTAGGTTCAAGTCTTGGTTGGTCCATATGAGTTGTTGCTCAACATTGTGGGGGGCTTCATAGTCTCTCTTTTTCTGTCTTATGCAGGGACTTTTTCCTTACATGGGGCTTTGTTCTTCTCATACTTCTTTGAGAGCATTTTGTATTATTGTTTCTTTTGAGGAGGAGTTTGTTGCATTGGGGTTTCTCCTTTTCTCTGTTTGGGAGAGCTTGCATTTGTACATGGTTATTTAACATAGTGTAGTAGGGGATACTATCCTTGTATTTTGCATCTTGTCATTCTCCCTAAGTTGCACTTAAAAGGGGGTGTTGGTGTGAACTAGGTGTTTTATGTAGCTAGTTCATTCTCCCTAAGATAATAATATTTTTTCTTGGAGATGGAAAGTCTAATCAACCTAGTCTTACTAATCTGCGAATTCCTCCTCAACTGATCAAAAGGATGAAATTAGCCAATATTATGATGATTTTGGGTAGTGTGGATATTATTATGGGAGAAGTCGGTCATTAAAATAGTGATTATAGCAGATTGCGAAGAACGAGGTATCAATTTATTTTCTTGATTGGGATTTTTGAAAAATATGTCTAGTCTTATGTGGATTCTAATTGAGATAATAACCCTTCTATTGGGAATTATGATAGGATTATTGGTTATAATCATGAAATTTCTACAGTCCATAATAAAAGTCAGTTTGTTAATAGTTACGAATTTGACTATGCAATTTTTTTTATTGTAACAAACTTCAAAGTTGTAACCCAAAATTTTCTTTCTTCTTTTTCACGTAACCCAAATTTATCTTGTTTCTATACCGGTCATGCATCCTTTAGAATAGGATGGGCATCTATCCAAATTGAATAGACATAAGAAACGATTGAGCTGGCTAAATAATAAATTTCATAATGATTGTTCACAAGGAATAATGAGTAATAGCTTGTTCTATTAATCATTATAAGTAGCTTATTTAATATTCTCTAGTCTTGAATGAATACTCAAGAATGAACAGTAGCCAATTTGGGCTATCTTGTCCAATATGGGACAAACAAATGAATAGCCAATTCAGGCTCTTCTATCCATTAAGCTTGCTTGTTCATGCAGGACAATTAGAACAGCATGTCTAGTACAGGTAATACCTCTATCCAATACGAGATAGACAACTTGGTCAGCCGTACAAGCTTACAAGGACAATAATAATAAGATACAAGAGAACTAGGTGTATGAAATACATAGTTCTATTTGGGGATGTAATGAGGACCCCAATTTGCAACCAATGTTTTTTCCAACTATTCCTCTCAAAGTAATTTGTCAATCAGCTTGCTTGCTTAGCGTTACTGATTCACTGAAATTGTTTTGTAGTAATGATTTTGAATATTTGCATGAATAGTTTCAGAACTCAAAGTTCATGCTTGCATTTGAAATTGAGTTTACAATATTTGGATTGAAGTCATGAAACTTATTGCCTCACAAAATATTTAAAGTTGGAATAGTAATCCACATATATCCAAGACTTGTATAAGGCAGAACAGAGATTTAATTTTATGCTGTCTAGAATAACATTCAATAAATATTCATTTATTTACTACAGCAAGAACAAAAAATGTACAGTCCTGAACTTATAATAACAACGTGGATGCTCAGAGCTAAAAGATGAATTTAGTGACCAGTTGGACTTTAACTGGCATGTTGTAGATGACCAGGTGTAGTCGAGTGCCTGATTTTCATAGGCTAATAGCTCCTCCAAGTTGCTGCAGTCTATTAGGATAATATTGTTTATTATTAATTAATGGTCAATTATGTAATAACTAATATGTTGTAAATAATTAGTTAGTTTCCTTTTTCGATTGTTTCTTTTTAGAAACTGTAGAACGCAAGATGCCACTGAGAGGGGGGGGTGAATCGGTGGTTTCCAATATTTTTAACCTTTTAATCCTAAATATGAGTACCGGTTAACATATCAAGGACCAAGAGAACACACCGGTGAGATAAGGGAAGACCAAAATGCAAGCACACACAAAGGGCACATCACATAACACCAGATATATGAGGAAAACCCAATGTGGGAAAAACCTCAGTGAGAAATGTTGCTGGAGTCTACTGCTCCAATCCAGCCTCACAATAAAACAACTTTATTACAAAGTTTAGGGCACCAACCCAAGGAGCACCAACCCCTAATTGTTTATGGGCACCAACCCAAAGGAGTACCAACTCAGTGACTACAATGAAATAAATTTAGATACAATGAAATCTCCTTGTTACAAATGAATTTTGTAACCCTTGCAATCAATATCTTCTGCCGGTTTTAACTCTTCTCTGTCTCACCGGTTCTATTACCACCGGTTGTCTATTCACTCTCTCCGATCCCTTACCGGTTAGCCTCTGTCTTTCCTAACTTCCTTTGATCCTCACTCTGCACTCACTCACTCTCTGATGCCTTCCTACCGGTTCAACCACTATCGGTTTACTTGACTGTCAACTCTGTGACAAATCACCGGTTAAACCCCTCTTACCGGTTCTACCTCTCCTATGAGTTCTGATTCAAATACTTAGTCGCTTGGATCTTTTTGTTCTCACTCAATCTATTCACCTCTCTGATCGCTCAAAACACACACTTCTTCGGTTGCTGGCATCAACTACTTTGATGTTTTGTCTGCATATTTATACTCGGGCTTTCCTGCCAACACGAAAACTCAAACTTCTCGCCCTAGGGTATTCTTCACCGACCCAATCCTTATCAGATCAAATCTGATCTCATCTTTGAGATTTACAAACTGCAACAAATCAGACTGCATCGCCAAATCTTTTCTTCCAATACACGTTTACTATATTTAGCAAACGTCGACCTTGCTTTTGTCAATCGCATTCAATGGTCTAGCAGTTTCCTTCTCCGGGTCGACAAGATGATCAGATGTCCTGCTTCGATCAAGATGTCAAGGAATCAAATCTTTGTCCTTTGAACTGCTTTGAGTCGCAATCCTTTGCAACTCCTCCGTGATTTTTGGGGTCGACATTAAATGCAGACGCAGTCAGCAACTACCTTGCTGGCTCATTCTTGACCGACCACTGCACGTTAGCCACTTGGATCCTACGTGTGATCTCCGTCGACATCCACCTTAGTTCACTGTGTCGGTTCAGGTTCATGCACCGACTAGAAAACACACTACCGGTTTTCGCCTTATGCTACCGGTCTTCTTTTCCTACCGGTCATGCAATGATCGGTCAACCCTTGTATCATCTCTTCACTGTTCTGCCAGTTACTTCAAGCTAACTTGGATTGCTCCCGGTTCTGTGTTCACACTCCGTGTTCTGGCAATCATTCACTCTGTTAATTTGTCTTTTGCCTGTTCATACATGCTCACTGGTGGTCCTGTTTACTTGTTGAAACTACACCTTCGTGCATACCGGTTGACAATACATACATGCTGATCATGCTATACCGGTTGACATAACTAGTGTTACCTTTAGTTGTCTCTATGCTTTCTTATGCTTACTCACCGGTGAACATCCATACCGGTAACATCTTTTGCTTGCATCTTGCATACACCTTGCATACTGGTAGCCATCCATACTGGTGAATACATACCGGTTGACATCAATGACAATACAATGCCAACAATCCCCCCCTTTGGCATTGATGTCAACACACTCTGCATTTCTTTAACCGGTTCATTTTCCTCCTTTGACAAGAATGACAAAGGGTACTAACAGTTTCCATCATCCACTATCATATCGGTTCGTTCTCCATCATGCAGTATCCTCTATCTTTCTATCTCTTTCCGGTAGAGCGGATCATAAGAGACTGCAATATTCGACCGATACAATCTCCCCATGTGTCCTTTGAATGGTCCAAGAGTCAAAAGGTATGGCAGTGAACTCCCCCTGAACCATAGATCTCCATACACATTTAAGTGCATGAAGTTGGTGACATAACTCCTAATTTTTGTCTCAGATACTCAAATGTGCTTACCGGTAGAGGTTTGGTAAAGATATCAGCCACTTGTTCACCTGTAGGTACATATTCTACCTTAACTTTCTGATGTGCCACCTTCTCCCTGAGAAAATGATATTTGATGGCAATGTGCTTTGTCCTTGAGTGCATAACCCGGATTCTTTGATATGTTAATTGCACTTGAATTGTCACACCGGATGGAAATGGGGTTAGACATTTCTACCTGAATATCCTTGAGGGTCTGCTTCATCCATAGCACCTGAGAACAGCATGTGGCAGTAGCAATATATTATGCTTCAGCAGTAGATAGGGAGATTGAATCTTGCTTCTTGTTGTGTCATGAGACCAACCGGTTACCTAGGAAGAATGCACCACCACTTGTACTCTCCTGGTCATCAATGCAGCCTGCCCAATCCGCATCGGTGTAGGCTTGTAAGGTAAAATCTCCTTGCTTAGGATACCATAGTCCATAATCAAGTGTCCCTTGTAGATACTTGAATATCCTCCTGCCTGCATTCACATGTGACTGTTTGGGTGCAACTTGAAATCTAGCCACCATGCATACTGCCTGCACTATATCCAGTCTAGAAGCAGTAAGATATAACAAACTGACAATCATGGATCTATACAATGTCTTTGTATAGAGTGTCCTTGTTGCCTCCAAAAAATTATGTCATCCACATATACAACTACAATAATTATGTGGTTTCAATCTGCTTTAATCTACAAATTACTGTCTGCACTTCCCTTTCTGAAACCCTGCTCCTTTAGATATTTGTCTAATCTTGAGTACCATGCTCTTGGAGCATGCTTCAAACCATACAATGCTTTCTTCAACCAGCACACAAAAGTTTCATCATCATGCATCAGAAAACCTTCCGGTTGTTCTATGTAAACTTCTTCTAAATTACCATTTAAGAAAGCAGATTTAACATCCATTTGATATACCTTATATCCTTTGTAGGCAGAGAATGCTAAAAACATTCTAATGGCTTCAAGTCTTGCAACCGGTGCATATGTCTCTTCAAAATCTATTCCTTCTACTTGGGAATACCCTTTGCACACTAACCTTGCTTTATGCCTAACAATCTTACCTTCTTCATTCATCTTGTTCCAGTAGATCCACTTTGTGCCAATGACATTCTTATCTACCGGTCTAGGAACTAACTCGCAAGTTTTGTTCTTCTCAATTTGCTGCAGCTCTTCTTCCATTGCATCCATCCATTTCTGACTTTCGCTGGCCTCATAAATGTTTTGGGTTCCATTTCAGTCATGAGGCAGAAACTGACTTGTTCATCATTCCGGGCAAGTCTTCTTCTGGTCTGCACACCATCATTCTTATTACCTAAAATCTGCTCTTCCGGGTGGTTTTTTTGCACATACCGATTAGGGGACTTGTTGGATGCTTCTTCCGATTCACTATCTGACTGAACTTCATCTTCATCACATGTGTCATCATACTGGTTTACTTTTGCTTGTCTCCCTTTATGCATATCTTCATCAACTCTGACATGTATACTCTCAATGACTCTTCTTAGCCTTTTCTTGTAACATTTGTAGACTTTGCTATGAGTTGAGTAACCCAAGAAGATACCTTCATCACTCCTGGAATCAAACCTACCTAAGCCATCCACATCTCTCTTGATGAAGCATTTACTTCCAAACACTTTGAAGTATTTAACTGATGGCTTCCGGTCATACCACAGTTCATAAGGTGTCATTGTGCTGTTTGTTTTCAGTTGAACCCGGTTCAAAGTATATACAACAATGTGAACTGCTTCCATTACATATCCGGTATGTTTGCCTCATTTAGCATGGTTCTTGCCATCTCCTTGAGTGTCCTATTTTTCCTTTCTACCACACCATTTTGTTGTGGTGTCCTTGGGGCTGAATATTGTCTTCTTATTCCATGTCTCTCACAGTCATCTTCAAATTCATTTGATGTGAACTCTCCACCCCGGTCTGATCTTAGACATTTCAGCTTGCATCCACTTTCCCTCTCAACCATCTTCCGAAAAATCTTGAATCTTTCAAAGGCTTGAGATTTGTCCTGTAGGAAAGTGACCCATGTCATTCTTGAAAAATCATCAATGAAGAGCATGAAATATCTCTCACTGGCTAGAGCTCTTGTTATGGTTGGTCCACATAGATTAGTATGCACAAGTTCAAGGCCTTGAAGTATTATGTTCTTTAATTTTGAAGGTCACCTTAGTCTGCTTTCCTCTTACACATTCATCACAAAATGTGCTTGCCGGTTTGATGATTTCCGGTATGTGTCTCACATAGCCTTTCTTGCTTACTTTGACCAACTTGTCAAAGTTTTTATGTCCTAATCTTCTGTGCCACAGCCAGCTCTCATCCACTTGTCCCATCATGCATTAGGACTCAAAGCATTCCTTCAGATTGCACACATTTCCATTTGTCCTTTTTCCTTTTGCTACAATCTGACCGATACTCTCTTTTCTTATCTGGCAACCAGTAGAGTCAAAAGTGAATTTGTATCCTTTATCACACATTTGACTCACAGTAAGTAAGTTATGCTTTAGACCTTCTACATAATACACATCGCGTGCCTTCAATTTTTCATCTATATTCAGAGTACCTTTTCCTTTTATCTTGATGGAAGAGTTGTCTTCAAATCTTATTGAACCTCCATTTCAATCTTCAAGCTTAATAAATTTCTTTTTGTCTCCGGTCATGTGATTGGAACATCCACTGTCTACAACCCATAAGTTTCTTCTTTTTGCATGCAGGGCAGCCTGCACAATCAGACTTGATTCTGCTTTATTTTTGTCCATCTAAACTTAAATCGGGTTGGCTTCTTTTTTCTTGTCTGTTGCAGTTTCATGCTCCGGTTTTGTTACTGGTTCCTGATCCGGTATTGATTTCTTTGGCTTGCTTGTCTTGAGTTTGCAATGTTTTGCAATGTGCCCAAACTTTTGACAATTATAACACTTTACATTAGAGAAACGAGACTCGCCCGGACTCGCTCAGACTTGGCGAGTCCGAGTCAGGCCTGCCGAGTCGCAGGGGCTCAGATTCGGACTCGTCCGAGTTTGGCGAGTAAACTCGCCAGACTCGCCGAGTTGGCGAGTTTGGCCCAAACTCGCCAAACTCGGCGAGTCCCGAGCCCTGGACTTGGCCGGCGTGGGCATACTTTGAAACACAAAAAAAAATTAGTTTGCATAGTTTTTTTAAATCCGTTTTTTTATGTTAATTGTCTTCTAGCCCTAAAAGTGACTTTCATTTCATTCACTTGCAAAAAAAGGAAGAGTAAAGTGAGTTGGGAAGAAAAACAAGGGTGCATAGAAGAAAAACCAGCAAGGAGGAAGCTCAAGTTTTCTTCAATTTGTCACATTGGAGCTGCATTGTGTTTCAATTTGGTGCATCAAGAGTTGGATAGGAAGAGTTTGCAGCTCATTTCAAGCTTGTTGTAAGAGGTAAGATTGTTTTTTTGAACATTATTTTGTTTCTTGTATGGAAAAATTCCATTTTCTATTCATTTATTTTGAAAGTTTTACATTTTCTTGTATGCAAGATCTTTTGTATGTTTGTAATTTGTATGTAGCATGTAGTATGTAGTTGTACTATGTAGGGTTGTATGTAGGGTTTGTAAATTTTTTTTAAAAAAAAGTAGGGTTTGACAAACCCTACAATTTAAATTTTTTTTTTTTACAAACCCTACTTTAGTTTTTTTGAATGTATGTATTAATTTTATTTTGTATTTGTAATGTTTTATTGCAGCAAACTTCACTTTATTATTTGCCTTAACTTCAAGTTTCACAAAACTATCCTAAAATGTCTACTTCAGCTTCTAGACCCCCCATTAGAAAGGACCCTGCTTGGAAATATCATGAGGATTTTCCAGGGCAAGGAAAGGGGCAAACAAAATGTATGTTTTGCAAAACAATATTCCATGGAGGTATATATAGGCTGAAATACCATATTGCTAGTGTGCGTGGACATGATGCCGAACCATGCCTAAAAGCAGTCCCTGAGGCCGTACGTGATTGTTATGTAATGGTTGAGGAGATTGAAAGAAAAAAGAAACAAAAGGAGGATCGAGTGGCCATTGGGAGAGAGACAGTTTTAGGAAGAGGGACACAGTTAGGTTGTGTTGGAGGCCCTTCTTCCTTACCTCCATATCGTCCCACTTAGTTTACTACTGCTGGTGCTTTCGTTTCTGCTTCTGCTTCTATAAGTGGCAGTGCCACCGCCACTTCTCATGCTCCTACCACTAGTAGTTGTAGTGGGAATGTTACCATTGGACCTAGGATTCGTAAATCTAGGTTGGATTCCTTCTTTGTGCCTCGCACTACTCCTGGGTCCCAACCGTCGCTTGAGGGTATGGGTTGGAACAAGGAGGTCCATGATGCTGCTAAAATGGCAGTTGGCAGGTTTTGGAGCTACAACTGTATTCCATTCTTTGTAGCCAGGTGAATGTTTTACTAACTTTTATGTTTGATAACTTTGATTGTTTTAATTTTTATATTTAACTTATCTCATCGAGTTTCTTTGCGACAGGTCTCCTTATTGGCAACAAATGGTTGATGCCATTACCATATGCGGGGCGGGGTTCAAAGCTCCTAGTGAGAGTGATTTGAGGGGACCCATTTTGTCTCAAATGGTGGATGATGTGAAAAAGGATTTAGATGAACAACGCCACATATGGAGCACTAAAGGTTGCACCATCATGACTGATGGTTGGACGGATAGGAGAAATAGAACTCTCCTTAATTTTCTTGTTTCTTCCTCAAGTGATTGATTAATTTTAGTTTCATATAGTCTTTAATTTTTTATTTTTTATCTAATGGTTTATTGAATGATCATTGACCTAGCTTTATTTTTTTATTTCAGGGGGCACTGTTTTCATCAAGTCCATCGATGCCTCTGCCCATTGCAAGAATGCCACCTACCTATGTGAGCAGATAGAGGAGGTGATTGAAGATGTGGGTGAGGAGAACGTGGTACAGGTGGTGATCGACAATGCAGCAAATTATGTTGCTGCGGGTAAACTTTTGATTACAAACTAATTTTGTTTGCAAATTAATTACTATCTTGTAGTTTGTACCTCCATTAATTACAATTTACAATGCAACAAATTATGTTGCTGCAGGTAGACTATTGATGGAGAGGCACCCATCTATAGTTTGGACTCCATGTGCTGCTCATTGCATTGACCTCATGTTGGAGGATATTGGAAAAATCCCATGGGTTAAGAGATGTGTAGAAAGGGCAAGAAATGTCTGCAAATTTGTATATAATCATTCATGGGTGTTGGCTCTTATGAGACAATACACAGAGCAAAAGGAGTTAGCTCGTCCAGGAATCACAAGATTTGCCACAAACTTCCTCACATTGCAGTCCATGCTTAGGTCTAAGTCTGCTTTGAGACGTATGATTGTTGGTGAGGAGTGGTCTTCTTCATCCTATGCTACCACCCCTGCAGGGATAGAGATGGCAGACTGCATTTTTGATGAGCAAGGCTTTTGGGTCCCTTGTGATGAGATAGTGAAGGTAATTTTTTTATAAATTCTACAATTTAACTTCATGTTTTATAACTTATTATATGTATTCTCTTATTTGCTCATTTTTCTAAATTACACAATATTTTCAATTTTGTAGTTTGTTAAGCCCTTGGTGGTTTTGTTGCGAGTTGCGGATGGAGATAAGCCCGCAATGGGCTATATATATGAGGGCATGGATAGAGCGAAGGAGGCCATCAAATTCGTCTATGGAGCAGATGAGAGCAAGTATGGTCCCATTTGGGAGATCATTGATAGGAGATGGCATCATCAGCTTCATAGGCCCATCCATGTGGCAGCCTATTATCTGAATCCGACATTCCGTTTTATCCCTTCTTTCAAGGCTGATGCGGAGGTCCTTAATGGGCTATATGCAATAAGGAGAAGATGGGACCTACTGGTACTTCTCAGATAGACCTTTTTCGAGAGCTACAGATGTTCTCAGATGCACAAGGGGAGACCTCCTCTCGTCCTGTCGCCAAAGATGGTAGGACAACTATGATGCCAGGTAAAAATAAATTGTTAGGCTTAATTTTAGTTTTATTCAATACTATATTGTAACTTGTTAAATGAGTTCATGAGTGAGACTGATTTTATTTATTTTTCTCATTTCAAACTCAAATCATTGGTGGAACTTTTTTGGCCCAGAGACACCAAATATTCAGAAGTTGGCCATTCGCATCTTGAGCCAACCATGCAACGCATCAGGTTGTGAGCGCAATTGGAGTATGTTTGAGCACGTACACTCCAAGAGGTGCAATAGATTATCTGTGGAGAAGATGAATGATCTCGTCTTTGTTCACTACAACCTCCGCCTAAGAATGAGAAAGAATGCAACAGTTGACATGTCTCCTATCATTCTAGATGAGGTTGATCTTGAAGCAGAGTGGGCCAATGAGAATCAGACAGCTCCTGGGACTCCTACAACTGTATTTAGTGATGATGACATTGATTGGATTGACCAGGTAGACATAGAGGCTGAGGCTGTAGCCATGGCAAAGGAGGAGCAGAGAGCACGAGCAGAGACAGGAAATACTGAGACTCAGAGTGACACAGTTGTTCCTGATGTTGGCGAGCATGCCACAGCTGTTCCTGATGTTGGTGAGCATGGCATGGTGTCACGGGGAGCGACTATGGCTGCTGAATCATCCGGGACCTACCTTAAACGCCTTCGCAGGGGGCCAGGGCGAGAGGGTTCAGTTGCACGGCCCTCTGAGCCATAGGCTTGTACACTTGTAGTTGTATTTAGCATTTACTATTTACCTTTGGTATTTGTATGAAACATTTGATGATGATCATATGATGACATGGAATTTTTATTCCATGAGTTTTGTAATATTGTATACATTTGACAATATTTATATATCTATGCTTGTTATTTTCTTTAGCTACAATTTGCGTTTATGCTTATGTGATTGATGTATACTTGTGTATGTAATCAAATGAGCCGAGTTTGATGATGTTTTTGTGTCTTTAAGGTGTATTCAATAAAGGGTGTTTGAAACAAGTTTTAAATCTTTAAAAATCTCTAAATTTCTTGAGTTTTTCACTTTCCCAAGTCTAGCTGAGTCTGGAGCCGAGTCTCGAGTCCGAGTCCGAGTCCGAGTCGGCCTTGCCGAGTCCGAGTCCCGTTTCTTTGCTTTAAATTGACATTAAATGATGAATTTGAAAACCTATTGTAGGATATCGGTAGACTTTTCCTACATTCATAACTCCTATGACTGAAGTCATTACACTGGTAACATACAACATTCATCTCTCGGAGTGCAGCAAAAGAATTTCTACTTTCAAAGCTAACAGGGGGCTTATTCATCAGTCTACAATCAACAACTCTATGTCCAAACTTATTACACCGGTAGCAGTAACCATGGAATTTGGGTACATACCAGTCTTGTTGCTTTGGACCGACAAATCTTTGTCTTACCGGATGTCTTCCTCTCATGCTGTTGACTTTAGTGAATCCGTCATTGTCTACCATGCGCTTGCCTTTATGATTTGCATACCACTTTAGTGTGTGACCCTTCCGATACTGAGCATTCCTGTTCACAGGCTGATTTCTTGTAGCTTCAGCATAGGTCTTCTTTCCAGTATCTTTTTTGACTGTAAAGATTTGTTTCTCTTTACTTTCACTTGAGGAAGTGAATTGTATCTCCTTACTGGATGTGTCTTTGCTGTTTTAACTTTGTCCTTCTTCAAATCCTATACCACCGGTATCTTTTGAATGCTTTTCTTTGCTCAGCATGTTGTCTAAGGCTTCAGTGCTGCCCTCATACTTGCTTCTCATCTTCAATTCATCCTTGCTCTTTTCAAGCTCCTTTCTGAGCCTTACAATCTCTTCTTCTAATTTTTGATGCTCCTTCTCCTTCTCTAATGCATCAAAGCATGTGACCTCATATGTCCTTTTACTTTCTTCCAAATGGAGTTTCAAATCAGATATTGTCTTATTGGATTCTTCCAGACATTTCTCTAGCCATTCTTGTTCTTCTGCAGCAGCATGCTTAACCTTCTTGAGTTCTCTTCTTGTTTTCTTCAACTCCTCAAGTGCACTTATGAGCTCACCTTCCAAGTCCACTTCAGCTTCAATGTCTTTGTCATAACCCCTTTTTGGACATTGGATTATTGTGATTAAATAAATACGATAATTAAAACATTTATTAATTAACATTTAATAATATTGGAAAATCGTCTCATTTATGAGACTTCACGATTTTCCTCTAAAGTGAGAGGGTTGTCATAACCCCACATCCTGGTGATGTAATTAATACTAGTTTTTGTGATTCTTCATCATAATAATAAATTATCATTTATTATGTAATTAATTACGAGGGGACAGGGGGGACGAGTTTTGGGGACTGAAGGACCATGTGATGTCCCCATTTGAACCCATGAACCGGACATAGACAATGGATAACAATAACAAATAATTGTTAAAAGTGAGAAAGCTATGATTAAAGAATATAAGATGATTAGGATATAAAGACTAATCAATAACGATTAATCTAAAGATAGCTAAATGGATAAACGGTGAGATAAGTTTAAATTAAAGATTTAAACTTATCATTAAAAGAAACAAGCATTGCTGAAGGACAAGTCTGACAATGAAAAGATGATAACTTCATCAGCCAATTAAGGTCTGAATGCAACAGTTTAGTTTGGAAGAATAAGCACATAAGATCAAGATGATAATGGAGTATCAAGAGCTACAAAGTACAAACTACAGTGTGTAACAAGGAACACTTTATATATACTGAAAATATTTCTCAAAGCCAAAAGCCATTAAATGGAGTTGATTTACGCGAAGGAGGATGTAGGAGCCTGTGTAAAGAATAGAATGAATGATGCGTTATAAAACTGCGTGGTGATCAAACAAAGATGGATGAATAATGAAAGATACGAGCTATGGTAATCATTAAGACCATCGTTTTGTTATGATGACCGATGACCATAAAGATGACTATACGGCTTGTAGAGTGGGGCAATAATTGGACGAGACAGATATTGATGAACAACATGGAGCGATAATGAACATCTTGCGATTATAGTTTGATAAGGAGGATTAAGAGTCACGTTGATTATGGTACGATAAATAACAAGCACCCATAATTAATAATTGAGAGTTGATAAAGACTAACAAATAAACATCAATGTCGATTCCCCCTAAATATGTAACTGGACAACAGCGATTAAGCCAAATATTCAATCATTGCCAATACTAGTCAAAATGCATCAAGCGATTGGTTAATGAACCAATTGTTTAATAAGTGCAATTGGCATATATTATGAAGGGATACGATCTACTTATGAGATGTCTCTTTGGTATCTAAGCAATATGACCCTTCAAACACATAAGGTATTTATTGGGTGTTAGGTTACGGGAGGAAGGGGATATTTTTTGGGGGTTTATAAGCCCGTTTGGATCGCTCTTAAAGAGCCAATGCCGCAGGCACATTATCGGGAGCACAAATAAATCGTTTCATATCAGAGACAACCCCTCTGTTGCAAGCATTGTCGCCTATATCAGACATAGCAGCATTTCAGAATTGCGTAAGTATATCAGCATATCAGATACAACAATTATTGCTATAAGCAATAAGCAGAATTAATTGCACGAATTGAAAGATTGCATTAGAAACAGCAACTATATTTGTATAAACGATAATTAAGGATCAGATCAGATCAGAACTGTCATTAAGTTATAGGCAGTGACATCTTTGTTCCTTGTGGTATGCACGGGAATGTGCTTAATATATATGCATAATATATGGGAGCCCGATATCATCCTTATGTAGGATTTAATAAACTTAATAATAATAATATAGTTTTAATAATAATAATAATAAAGCTGTAATTATAATTATTATATAGTGTAATAATATTACGTGGCAATATAACTCAGAAATTATTCTTTTAGACTGACCTTCAGCAGACTTATGAAGGAAATTTCCAGATAGGCAAATTACATAATACTAGTATAAGAGTGAAACATATGTAAAGCCAATGTATAGAACATAAGAATGGCAGACCAGATCTATCATGTGCCAGATCTATCTGCCACATTACTATAGGATTAATTATATAGTATGGTGAAATAGCTAGTACTTGAGAGACTAAAGAAAAGGTAGAATATCCTAGGTTGGATTCATGTTAAGATAGTTTTGTCTTTTAATCGACTTAGTTAAGTTATAAATATATTGGAAATCAATTAATTACGGTTAAACTGTCTTGAACCAAGTTGGGGACATTACAGTCTTCATCTTCCTCATCTTCATCAACCGGTTCACCTAATGCCATAAAGATAATAACTTCTCTTTCATCCTCATGGCAGTCATCTCCCGATGCACTTTCTTCATTTGTGGCATCATCTTCAAAGGTATATAGACTGTTCTGCTTCCGATAGTTTCTTCTTTCTTGCCGGTAGACCTTCTTCTCTTTATCTTTACCGGAAGACCTGCTAGAGCTTCTTTGCTCATCTCCACCGGTTTCACCATAGGGACATTTTGCAACAAAGTGTCCTATTTTACCACAGTTAAAACATTTGAGAGGCAGTTTTCCTTTATACTTACCTAATCCTCTTTTAAGCTTTCTTACAAAGTTTGCAACTTCAGTATCCGAGTCTCCACTAGATTCTCTATGAGCACTTTCTTCCTTACCCTTTTTGGTGGAGTTGAAAGCAGCTTCTTTCTTTGAAGTTCCTTCACCGGTTGTCCTCATCTCATAAGCAGTTAGGGAGGCAAATAACTCATCCATTGAAAAGCTTTTTAGATCCTTGGCTTCCTCTATAGCAGAGACCTTAGCATCATACTTAGATGTGAGTGATCTAAGCACCTTTTTGACAATAACTTCATCATCTATTTCCTCTCCAAGTCCTTTGATGGTGTTCATAGTTTCATCTACTCTGAAGATAATCTGCAATCTTTTCTTCATCTTTCATCTTCAAGCCTTCAAGCTGACCTCTTAGTGTTTGCAGCTTGGCCTCCTTAACCTTGACATCTCCTTCAAATAATCTTTGTAGTTTATCCCAAGTCTCCTTGGGGGATAGGCAGTGAATCACCTTAACAAACTCAGTATCAGACAACCCACTGAGAATAGCATGTTTAGCCTTTGCATTGTTTTCATACTCCTTAGCATCCGGATCTGTAGGAGTAACACTAGGGATAGTATACCCATTCTTAACTGACATCAAAACATCAAAACCTAGGGAGGACAAATAGGTTTCCATTCTTCTGCTCTGGAAGGCATAGTTGGTTCCATCAAACATGGGGGCTTTGGAGGAGGAGGACTCATTTCTTGCCATTGTGTTCTTAGACTAGAATCTACCCGAGCTAGAGAAAACTTTGACCAATGGGGAACCTAAGGCTCTGATACCAATTGTAGAACACAAGATGCCATTGAGAGGGGGGGGGGGGGGGGTGAATCAGTGGTTTCCAATACTTTTAACCTTTTAATCCTAAATGTGAGTACCGATTAACATATCAAGGACCAAGAGAGCATACCGACGAGATAAGGGAAGACCAAAATGCAAGCACACATAAAGGGCACATCACATAACACCTGATATAGGAGGAAAACCCAATGTGGGAAAAACCTCGGTGAGAAATGCTGCTGGAGTCTACTGCTCCAATCCAGCCTCACAATAAAACAACTGTATTACAAATTTTAGGGCACCAACCCAATGAGCACCACCCCTACTGATTTAGGGCACCAACCCAAGGAGCAACAACCCCTAATTGTTTATGGGCACCAACCCAAAAGAGCACCAACCCCTGCACCGAGCACCAACTCAGTGAATACAATGAAATAAATTTAGATACAATGAAATCTCCTTGTTACAAATGAATTTTGTAACCCCTGCAACCAATATCTTCTGCCGGTTTTAACTCTTCTCTGTCTCGCTTGTTCTATTACCACCGGTTGTCTATTCACTCTCTCTGATCCCTTACCGGTCAGCCTCTGTCTTTCCTAACTTCCTCTGATCCTCACTCTGCACTCACTCACTCTCTGATGCCTTCCTACCGGTTCAACCACTGCCGGTTTACTTGACTGTCAACTCTGTGACAGATGACCAGTTAAACCCCTCTTATCGTTTCCACCTCTCCCGCCGGTTCTAATTCAAATACTTAGTCACTTGAATCTTTTTGATCTCACTCAATCTGTTCACCTCTCTGATCGCTCAAAACACACACTTCTCCGGCTACTGGCATCAACAACTTTGATCTTCTGTCTGCATATTTATACTCGGGCTTTCCCACCAACATGGAAACTCAAACTTCTCGCCCTAGGGTATTCTTCACCGACCCAATCCTTATCAGATCAAATCTGATCTCATCTTCGAGATTCACAACTTGCAACAAATCAGATTGCATCGCCAAATCTTTTCTTCCAATACACGTTTACTATTTTTAGCAAACATCGACCCTACTTTTGTCAATCACATTAAATGGTCTAGCAGTTTCCTTCTCCAGGTTGACAAGATGATCAGATGTCCTGCTTCGATCAAGATGTCAAGGAGTCAAATCTCTGTCCTTTGAACTGCTTTGAGCCGCAATCCTCTGCAACTCCTCTATGATTATTGGGGTCGACATTAAATGCACACACAGTCGGCAACTACCTTACCGACTCATTCTTCACCGACCACTGCATGTTAGCCACTTGGATCCTACGTATCATCTCCGTTGGCATCCACCTCAGTTCACTGTGTTGGTTCAAGCTCACGCACCGATCAGAAAACTCACTACCGGTTTTCGCCTTATGCTACTGATCTTCTTTCCCTAACGGTCATGCAATGACCGGTCAACCCTTGTACCATCTCTTCACTGTTTTGCCAGTTACTTCAAGCAAACTTAGATTGCTCCTAGTTCTGTGTGCACACTCTATGTGATCCGACAATCATTCACTCTGTTAGTTTGTCTTTTGCTTGTTCATACATGCTCACCGGTGGCCTTGTTTACCGGTTGATACTACACCTTCGTGCATACCGGTTGACAATACATACATGCTGGTCATGCTATACCAGTTGACATAACCAGTGTTACCTTTAGTTGTCTCTATGCTTTCTTATGCTTACTCACCGGTGAACATCCATACCGATAACATCTTCTGCTTGCATCTTGCTTACACCTTGCATACCGGTAGCCATCCATACTGGTGAATACATACCGGTTGACATCAATGACAATACAATGCCAACAAAAACATCGGATTTGTAATTCTTTAAATGATCTCTCAATCATTTCATGTAATTCATCCAATTTTTTACCAATTACTGTTTGTAATATGGTATGAGAGCCAGAACAAATTTGTCAACAATTTTTTAAAAAGTTTTTCGAAAGAAATTTTTAAAGAAGTTTTTTTGCGAGTCGAATTTCTTTGTCTTTCTGGCTTCAGTTAATTTTCGAAGGATTTTATGAAATTTTTCCAACATCATGTCACAATCTTTTCCAGATCGAGGGTTTCCGAGACACGATTTTCTTAGCTCGTTTCCTTTGTTAGTGCGATTTCTAGATTATCGCGACCTACAATTCATGATTTTCGTGCCCTTGACCGTGTGCTTGCAACTTTTGCCGGCTCTCATCTTGCGATGTCTTTTGTGCGCGATTTTTAAAATCTCGTCACGTGACTTCTGTGTGTAGCGCGCCTTTTTTTTGCACCTCAACGTGTTGAATCCTTGTCTTCGGCTCGCGTTTTTTTGTCCCCAAAATCGCTCGCGCACATGTTTTGCATTTTGTAGCCGCGATTTGGAGCGACAAGATTTCGTTTTTTTTTTCAGCCAAAGATTTCTTCTTCGATGCGATCTCCTTCTCTGTTCGCGTGATTGCCATTTTCTGGCTCATGGGAAGGTCTCTCTTTTGCAGGTTTTTGGCGGTATTTCTGTGTGTTCTTCCGTGACCTGCATTTTTTTGCGACTTCTATTTGTCTTCCGGCCTCTGCTATTTTTGACGACAAACTTTCAGCAATTGGTGGATTTTCTTCTACAACCCGTAAAAACCAATTGGCAGATTTTCTTCTACAACCCGTAAAAAACAAATAAATGTTTTTCGGATCTAGGTGTTCCAGTTTCAACCGAGGGTTTTTCAGTCGGCTAGAGTTCTGTAGAAACCGTCGAATTTTTGTCCAAATTAATTTTCAACCATAGTTTCTTTCTGGGTTTTTTGCGAAGTTTTATGGGCCTTCGTAATAATTTTTTGGGCCTATCGGAAATTTTACCTCGAGATTCGTGTGACTCGTACTTCGCCTTTTTTGAAGTCTATACCTGATTCTGCCTTTGTTTTAGTTTTACACCTTTTCAAATTTCTTGTTTTTTGTGCCTTGGGAAGTGTGCACAATGGCATCATTGACCAACTTAATGTTGGAAGGTAGTTAGAGATTCAACGACAAGAATTATAACACTTGGAAGCAGCACATGCTGACAATCTTTGAATATCGCCGCCTTGATGATCTTGTTTTGGGAAAAGTGTCTCGTCCTACTATAGCCGGACAGGACCAGGACAAGTTTGATGAGCAGATTCGAGAAGCTACCATGCTTCTCAAGCTCTCCATCGTAGATGACCAGTTGCCTCAGATTCCCTCTGGTAAGTTAGCATTAGATATTTGGAAGCACCTGAAGGAATTGCATGAGACATCCGACAAGAGCCGAGCATTCTTCTAGAAGAACCAATTGTTTTCCATCATGATGGATGAACATATGTCCTTATAAGAGCATCTCACGAAGATTAAGGACATTCGAGATCAGCTCGAAGCTATTGGTCGGAAAATGGAGGAAGAGGATATGGTAGTCATCATCTTGTAGTGTCTACCTAAATCTTATGAACACTTCATAGAAACTCTCAATATTTTTTCAACGAATGTTGATCTGAAGTTTCTAGAGTTGTGCACCAAACTTCTACAACATTGGAAACAATAGTTTGGTAGCAGTGTGTTGACGTGTCTAAAGTCGCATCGCTGCAAACTCCATCCGGCCAACGCATAATAGAATGTACTCTCTGAGTATGCTATCCTCTCTTGAGATAAGGAAATCCCTAATGCTGTTTCTTTGATCAAAGGGGACGACCTCAAGGTTTTGATTGTTAGGTCTTGACTGCGGGATTACTCAGTGGTTTGATGTGTTTTGCTGGAAACACAAAGGGGACTTACGGTGAGATGGACAATTGTTGGATGAGTCCCCTAAAATTCTAACAATCTCGTTATCGGTTGATTTTAGTTGGATTGATACTAATTCAGCTGGACTGTGGATTTTTCTTGGTGTAAAAAGGGAAAAAGAGGGATGGGGAGAAGAGATATAGAAAATCTAACTATTTAACTAAGATAGCATCCTCAAGAAAAACGGACAAACACCTCCAAATAACCAGATTAAACACTATCAGTTATTTAAGCACAATATTCGTAAGAATCTAGTGCGATCTTCAAGGAAAATTAAGTTTTCATGCTATTAAACATAACTTCAGAACTTTAACATTCATTCACTAAGTGTTTAATAACCAAACTAAGCATATGAGAAGGTTCAGATTAACCATGCAAAGGGAATGACAGTCAATCAGTCCTTAATGGTATGAACAACGAGGATTCTATCAGATGTTTATCTAAAAATGCTATTGAAAAATGAAAGACATAACAAAATAATTTAAATGGTGAAGAAGGAGACCATGCACTCACAATGAAAAGAAAACAGCTTTAACTTTGCATTAATCCTATGTAAATTTCGCCAGAGCTTCAGCAACAATCCTTGAACTTCTTACCAAAATGAGGGAAAACCAGTCCCTTTAAATAGATTTCCAAAAATAGATGAATGGCCGAGATTTAAACTAAACAAGTGGCCCAGATTCATCTTTACAAAAGGTACCCATACCCATAAATGGAAGGTAAATATCACCAACCACCCAAAGGGGAGCAATAACTATCTAAAAAAGGTAATTAAAATTATCCATAACAATTCAAAAAGTGCACATGCACAAAGTTTAAAGTTTACAGCTGACTTGGCAAATATATGAACTTTTGGCCAAAAAGTGCTTTTTCAAATTTAAAAGAAAAAAGCATTTTAAGAAAGCACTTTTTCTTTTCCAGCTTCATATCCCTTTACTAAAAATTGATCCTCGCCATGCAAATATTCTTTCCAAATGTCCCGACTTGCTGCACGCTCTTCGCGAACATACTCTTGGAACCTGATACACAACTGGAACAACATCGTGAACTGAGGCATAGGGGGATGACGTATTTTATACTGCATGCCCTCTAGATAATGATCTACGTGCTTCAAACCATCCTGCCAGCTGGACCGATTACGCTCAAAGCGCAAAATGTCTGAATGTAGTTTGCCGGCAAAATCCAGGTCCTTAGTGGAGTAGGCGATCCTATCCGCTCGCAATCTTTTCTCGCAGTCTATTTGCACTACGTCAACGGACAAATCATTTTTCCACCCTAGAACCATTGATCGAAGGATTGTCTTGCCAAGTTTCTGCATGTTCTTCAGAATTCCCTCGCATGCATCTTGCTCTTTGTCAATGATTTCTCTTGTCTCGCTTTTCATGGTGATGGTCCAGTACCATTCTTTAAAAACATTGATATCGTGGGGGTCTAGGATGGCGGAGAAAGTAGGGATCTGTGCTTGGGTCCAGAAAAGAGCTCTTACAAGAGGAAGAGTTGTAGCAGCTACCTCCCTCATGGACTTCGAGGCATTCCCGTTTTACCTCGAGCAGCTTGACCAGAACGGTCTCTCGATGGTGGGCCATTTATTTTACCTCATCAATGATTTGCTCTCCCCTTTCTTTAAGGCCTTGCATCCATTCCTTGACGGCCTTGGCAGTATCTCGTACTCCTTAAAATTCTGTGGTGGTCCTTTGCGCCAATGCTGTCGGGGGAATGTGGGATTCGGAGGCATTATGCAATGGTCTCAGGAGTTGATCAATGTACCCCTCGGCTTGCTCAACACGAACTCGATACATGTCCTTTTCAACAGTTATCTCTTCGAGTTGTCTGAGCATGTTTTGCACGGAGTCTTTGAACTCATCCCTTTCCTGTTCCTTGGTGGCGCGTCCGATTGGGACGGTTGTGATGCTATAATCAGCCAGTGTAACTTGATCTGCTGGCTTATCGGCAGGCGGGGTGGCGATATGAAGGGTACAGTTCCTTTGTTCATCTTTGGTTATCCGGGAATATGCTTTAGGCTTTTTCTTCCCCTTGGACTTGGCTTCGCCTATGCGTGAGAAGATGTCTTCCAAGTCGATGGGCGGCTTGGTGGCTGCCTTGCGCTGAGCTCGAGCAACTAACCAATCTTGAGGTATGGTCTGGGCTGATGCTTTAGTTAAATTTGCACTCTGCTCTTTAATGTTTTCAACTGGCTCATTGCATATTTGCAGCTGCTCCGTTACAGGAGGAGTGGAGGAAGTGTCAAGTCCTTTGCTCGCAGCTGAGTTCTAGCCTACTTCACTGAACAACTGTCTGGTATCTTCATGTGATGGTTGTTCTTCAGTCCTTTCAGGCTCGCGGGTCTCATCTGTCCTTTGCTCTCCTTCAACAGTGGGGTCATCCTTGGCAGTACTATGCAGTTGCAATTCATGGCCGCTCCCTTGGGTGGGTTCATGCACCTCAAGCCCTTGAATGGATGGAATCTCTCCTTCCTCCACTTGATTATCAGGTTCGGCAAACTCAATGACCTTCACCTATGTATTTAGCATGTCTTGGGCAGGAGGATCATCAGCTCCGAATGCATCAATATCGCTCTGAGAAGGCGGAGCAGGTATATAATCTAGTTCTATTACATCATCAGATGAACTGGGGTCTTTTGATGATGAAGTGACCTCCGGTTCCTAATAGGGATCTTCTCCCTTCTTGTTCTTTTAGATGTTCGAGTCCCTCTGTTGGCTTTAGCCTTTTTCCTTTTCTCGGGCTTTTCAACCTCTTCCTTAGGTGCATTGGATTTTCCCTCATCTTCAGAGGACTGAGATTCAAGGCTACCCATCATGTGGTAGGTGAACTGGACTCCCTCATGAATTAGCCGTTCAATTTGTTGGTGCAACCATTGATCAATGTACCTTCCTGGGGCTGCCATAACCGCCTCAAAATTAGTGATTGGATCTTGTGACCAATCGATGCCTGGCAAGAGATGTCTTACCGCCTCAAATTCCCGGAATTGTAGGTAATTTCTAGAATCCGTTAGCTGATCCGGGACCCGACGGTATTCATAGAGTCGCATTTGCTGCACACTTAGCCTTGAATACTCGCGCCGTCGGACTTCATAGTTAGCAAAGCAATTTTTCCAATAATCTTCAACTGACTCCTTCGCTCTGTAGTGCCTGCCATAGGCTCTTTTTGCCAGATTGTCGTGATCAAAACATTTCCTTGGGAAATGTTCTTGTAGGCCGTAGGAGGCTAGTTCTGCAAGGGATTCTTCGGCATGAGTTGGAATTTTCAGATGGACATCGAGGTTACCTATGATCATAGGGAAGGCGAATCCAGACTGCTTCTTGTCTTTGAGTAAACTGTTCACCGGACGTGACGGCTTGGCGACTTCCAGAAGAACTATTTTGTCGGTCGGGTATCGCGGAAGTCAGAAAGGAGCGCCTTCAAAGACAGCTATTCGGATGTAGGAGAATCTTGGAACTGGATGAACCAGGCGCCATACCTCTGTACCAGAATAGTAGCTTGCTCCGAGAGCCTTATGTGTAGTCCTCATTGCATCAGTCTGACCAAGCGCATTGTGAAAGCGTCATTGACACGCTCATACTGACCAACTGCATAGGCAGGGTTGTTCTTTTCCCTCTGAGCTATGTCCTGATAGTGTAATTGTGGATAACAATCATATACCTTCACCTGATTGGGCGCATTCCCAATTTCACCCTTCATGATTAAACTTGGCAGTGGCTGGTTTCTGGCGAACATGTAGACTAGATAGGATGTCATAGTAAAGTACTTTTTCGCCTCAAGTTCGATCAACTGGGCATGGATGTTGTCACTTATGATCTGGGCCCAGTCGAACTTGGATTTCCCAGTGAAGACTTGTTTTGTAAAGTAGAACATCCACTCTTCAAAGTAGTTAGATTGGGGGAGTCCCATAACCCTGCTGAGCAATGTTACCATGTCTCCATGCTCATTGTGAAAGTCGCTTCTGGGGGTCTTTTTCCCAATCCTGATGCTTGGAGGTCTTCTCTCCTTGTACCACTCCTCATTTATCAGTGTTCTGCATTTGGCAGGGTTCATATCATACGCCACCTGCGCTTCATCTATAGTTGTTGCTATGGGGTTGTTTGGGAAGAGAATATCAAATGCGTTGCCAATGGCTTCAGGAGTGAAGTCAGCGAGGACCATATTCTCAAGGAGCACCAATTTGGTGTTTGGTTGGTAATGCCGTGCAGCCTCTACTACCAGCTCATAGTTTTGCACTGACGGGGGAAATCTTGCTGCTTGGGCGATGCCACTCTACATCATCCGCCTAGGCCTGCCATAGGCATTAGGGGAGAAAACTGTCTTTGAAATCTTGAATATCAATGTGGCCCAGGGCAGTATCACCTACATTTTCCCACACAGTCTGAACTTTTGATTCCCTCAGTCCTCCCCTTTGATATTGATATTTCATCTTTTCGACTTTGCGAGGGATGTCTGACTTGGATGCTCGGGACGTTTCTGCTGCACCAGGTGTTTTTGAGGACTCCACCGCAGATTTAGGCATCTATCTTGCACAGCCGGACATGGATTACGAGATGATATGAAGGAAACAAAGCGGGTTAGATAAAGGGATACGTTAGCATACAAGGATTAAATTTGAAAACCTAATTTGAGGAAAGCATGATACTTCAACTAAAGAGCTTGATTGATTTAGACATGAACATTATGAAGCTCTTCGATTATGAATTTACTTATTCGGCTGTGGTTCAAGGACTTAGGTGATTTCGACTGCCAAATTTACACTTAAGACATTTAAGACCAATTTTCAAAATGGACGAGGTTTAAATATTCCCTAAGTCCGAAAATGCATTTCTTGGTTGACTCCTAGGAACAGATTCTAATTTCAATTGCTTTGCTTGATGACTTTTAAACTGGAAAAGATGCGGTTTAAGGATTTAATCATTTTAATCTATTTTACACAAACACATCTATCCAATTTTGCATATATTTTAAACGATTTTAAGTGAGACAAAGCAAACTTACCTAGCAAAATGAATGGCGTGAATCCGCACACCCTGGCTTGCAGGAATGATTTCCTTTGGATTTTGAGAAAATGCCTGTCTTATGCCCTATGTTTGAAAAGACAAACTCACAATTTGCAAATTTGGAATGGGAGAGTTCTGCAATTTCAAATTTTAACGGTTAACTCCCTATTCCTAATTTTCGCACCTAAATTTGGAGAGAAAAATGCAGTTTAGAAACTTAGACTTAGCGATTTTTACCTTGGTGATTTTGCCTCCTGCGTGATTTTTGCCTTAGGCGTTTTGGGCGTTCAAAAACCTCGTAAACCTTCACACTTTTGTGATTACCTTGGGTGTTTCCCGCGAACTATGAATTTCGCGATTTTAACCCTATGCGAATTTCGGTAAATGGGGCGGTTTTGAAAATAATTTACTGCGCGATTTACCTTCCAGTCGCGTCAAAGATGGGCGTTTTGGAAAATCCTCTAAACCTCTGCGTGTTTTCTTCAACAAATTACTTAAACTTCCACACTTCTCCATGATTGTTATGGGTTTAAGGCGTTTGAAAAGGGTTTGGAGAGATTTGAAAACCTTGCGATTTCCAGCACTTGCCAAAAAAATTCGCGGTATTACCTCAAATGGCGAATTTAAGGAAAATAAGACATTTTGCGAGTTTAAGCTTTCACCAAAAATCGCGGTTTGGGGAGTCCTTCCACATTTCGGCGATTTGGGACGTTTTGCAAGTTTGTAGCTTTTTAAAAACTTTTATACTTTATCGCGTTTTTTCCCTATAATGCGAACTTCGGGCTTTTAGTTGTTTTTGCAAGTTTTCACTTTTATCACTTATCCCTTAGATCGCGATTTTTGGTGAATGGGAGGAGTTTTGAAAACTTTCACTTTTATCACTTATCCCTTATAATGCGAATTTTGGGTTTTTGACTACCTTTTCAAACTTTTAACTTTTTCATTTACCCGCGATTTTCGGGATTTGAAGGAGTTTTGCAAAGTTCGGAGTTTTGAGGGGGTTTGCAAACTTTCTTATTTTCACACTTTTACCTTATAACGCGATTTCGGCATTTTGTGTGCTTTTGAAAACTTTCAACTTTATTTCACTTATCCTTTGGAATACGATTTTCAGCTTTTGCAGGCACTTTGCAAGCTTTCTTATTTTCGCACTTTTACCTCATAGTGTGGTTTTCGGGAAATGTAGAGAGTTTGCCAAGTTTTACTTCTTGCATTTTATTCAATACTTGCGAATTTCGGGGATTTCAACCATTTTGCAAATTTCCCAAAAACCTTTGCCATTTTCCCTTTTAGTGCGAATTTCGGGATTTTGAGAGGTTTTGTCTACTTTTGACACTTTGCATTTTTTATCTCCTCTATATCCTTTGGCGAAAATCGGCACTTTGGGTCCTTATGCGACCTTCAGACGCTTTATCTTTTACTTGGGGAATTTTGCAAGCTTCTACCATTCCTCGCCTATCTTGGGCGATTTTTACAAGTTTAAACGATCTCTTGGAATTTTTAATGCCCGAAGGTTCAACTCACCTTGCGAATTCATAGGCTTCCGCTCATGACATCATCATCTCATGGATTGATTACGAGAATGCTCAAAAGGACGCGAGACACCCTGCGCAGAACTCAACAGGGCGAAGGCGAAAAGACCAAAACAGAGGGGGACCCTGTCGGCGACAGGGAGCGTGTGCAAGGCACAACACAGTGCCACTTCGTCCTCCTCAAAACAAGCCTTTGCAGCCAAATCCTTTCACAAGGATAAAGGCAAATCTCAGTCATCTCAGCAGAAGGGCTCCATTCAATCTCAGGATGGTTCGAAGAAGAAAAAGGTCTAATGCAACTATTGTCATAAGTATGGCCACATGATCGAGGATTGTCGCAATCGGGTAGCTTTCAAACAACGGAAGCAGGGAGGGTCTCAACCTAAAGCCAATGTCGCTAAGCACACAGAGTAGAAAGAGTTTGCCTTTTACGCCTTCATGGCTAAAAGACCTGCAAACCATGTGAAGTCTTTTGCCTGGTATATAGATTTTGGTGCATCTCGACATTTCACTCACAAGCGTGATTGGTTTATAGAATTCTCTCCCTATATTGATTCAGTCATTTTTGGAGGAGGTGAAGAGTATACTGTTGTCGGTAAGGGCAACATCCAAATACAGTCTAGTGGGAGGAATCTCATATTTCTCAATGTATACTACGTTCTTGGCATGGAACTAAACCTACTCTCAGTGAGTCAAAAGTTGAGTATCAAGGAACAGTTAAGGCAGCTTGTGAGGCAGTTTGGCTTCAACAGATGCTTTTAGACATGCAAATGTCTCGAGCAAGTCCTACTCCCCTTTACTGTGACAATCAAGGGGTGCTCAAACTAGCCATAAATCCGGTCTTCCATGAGAGAACCAAGCATATTGAACTTCATTGTCATTTCATTTGAAAGCTGGATCAGTTCAGTTGTTGTATATTCCGTCAGTGGATCAGATAGCAAATATTCTCACCAAGTCTCTGAGCCCAGACAAGTTTGTAAAATTTAGGGGGCAACTTGTTGTAGTTGATAGATTGACCATTAAGGGAGGGTATTAGAATAATATTGTTTATTATTAATTAATGGTCAATTATGTAATATGTTGTAAATAATTAGTTAGTTTCCTTTTTCGATTGTTTCTTTTTAGAAACATCGAATTTGTAATTCTTTAAATGATCTCTCGATCATTTCATCTAATTCATTCAATTTTTTACCAATTACTGTTTGTAATATAGTCATCTATAAAATTGGTTGATAGTTATAATCAGCAGCTTCAGATGTTTAAATAAATATTATTTCCTTCCCAAGTGATGGCATCAACATCAACACAGTCCAAAATAGGTTAGGAGTCTTAATTTGGAATACCCAATGACCTTATAAGCATAGCATCTTAAATTATTTATTTTGAACTCCATGCCCCCCTAAAAAAAGTTTTATTTTTTGACTGTAGTAAATGTCCTAAATCACTTTGGACTCTTCAAAAAGCAAATCCAAACACTACTCCTTGTAAGGCTTCAATATCCATATCTTTGAGACTTATAATATAATATTGAGTGTTTGGATTGGATGTGATCTAGTAACATTAGGAGTCTACTTTTCTTATTTGTCCTCATGCAGCGAAGTCAGCAAGACTCTTGTCCTTATTCTTTCTTTGTCTTCTAGTGCACATTTTGAGGCTGGCTTGCCATTTCTTTTTAATAAAAGAAGTGGAAAAATTAAATGGAATCACATAGGCTACGTAGGCATGGAAAAAGGTCCCTTTTTGCTTTGACTCTTTCAATCAAATCAGCTCCTTCTTATAGCGTCGAAGAATATGGACCCACGATCTTGTCTCATCTGCTGGTTATTGTTAAACAACACATAATGCATTGTTCATTCCTCCAAGCATTGTGTAGGAACGATGACAGATTCTGAAGGCTGTGCCAAGTGTGGTTTTGTCTTTCGTGAAAACTTATTCAATTCATATTAAAGCCATATCCTCTTTTTCTCAGCGATCCCCGTTTAAGATGTTATTTTTTCAACTTCTTTGTTGCTATATGAAAACATTTCTTTTTTAGGGAGACCATTGAACTGATATTCTCAATAACTTATGAATCTGCAAAAAAGATAAACCGAGGTTTCCAAACTTCTTCAAATATTCGGCGATTAAAACAAGATTCTATCTTCTCAATGAAATCAGCTAGCTTAGAGAATTTTTATTAACGATTTTCTTTTAGTACACACAGAGGCAAGTCAAAATAAACTTCAATGAATTTAAATTTGCAAGCCTGATAGAATAAACTCAAAAACTCTTCAACTATCTAAAGCCTGCACTCATGCCCAAGTTGAGACTCTAAGTGAATCCCACTGTATTGACCTGGGTAGATCTTCCACCACCAAAGCCAATGAAGAAGGGTTTCCATCCTCTAGAAGAATGAAACAACAAACCTCAAACCCCAAGGGTTTCCAGAGAAAATATCATAATCTTCAGCATGCCCTCCAAATGATCTCCAAAAGCCTTTTTATGAACTCAAGGCCAACGCAAGGGCTGTGCAACTTTTAATTTAATTATTAAAATCACCTTACGTCTATCTAAGTTTTCAATAAAGTTACTTTATCAAATTAAATAATGTTAGTTGAATATTAAATTTAACTTTATATTTTAACATTATTCAGAAATAAATCTCATAACACCTTATGTTGTCAAAAAACATTAAATTGATAAATCACCGACTAACCAAAAATAGCAACTCTGCCAACCGCCAAGTCAGTGACCAAAACTGACACACACTATAAATGGCAAGTACAGATAAATTGTTTGAAAACCCTCTAAAAAGTGTCAGACATCTTTGATAAACCACTCAAGCACATTGGGGACATCAAATTCCTCCTCTGATCAAGCTGACACAAACCCAATAAGTCAGCCCTACCAATGTTGCAAGAGAATTGAAAAGTGGGGACATTACATAGAAGTGGATAGGCAGTGTCCCTATTTTCTCTCGGGTGCTCCCAAATGCTTTTGCAGGTGTAAAACAACAAAAATGTCCAAAAAATGATTTTTTAAGCACTAAAACATAAAGAAAAAAACCCTATAAAGCACCCTAAACCCAAAACATGCTCTTTTGTTTTTTGTTTGACAAACACAACTCTATTTCACATAACTCATTCTTCCTATGCCATTTTTGCATTTTGAAAGGTAGTTGGTTTTTTTTAAGGAGAACAATCACAAACTACCCAATTTTGCCATTAAGTGATAACAGTATGAGAATGATGTGCACCATGAAGTTTTGTGTGGTTTCAAAGGCCTTAATTTGGGCTTGGTGGTAGGGGCTTTGCACCTTGACCCCTCCTTGTATTGCAATAGGGAACGTGGTAGAGGCCTTGCCCTTAAAGTCCATGAGGGGCGTTAACCCTCAACCCTATTGGGTGTGTTGCCCTTAGACCTCCATGAGGAATGCTGCCCCTTGACCCCGTTGGGGGTGTTGCCCTTAAACCCCCATGAAGGGCGTTGCCCCTCAACTGTGCTAGGGGTGTTGCCCCCAGGACCCCAAGAGGGGTACTATCCCCCAACTCTAATTGGGGTCTCCACTCCTAGCCCTCACTAGTTATTGGGGATCTTTTGTAACATAAGAAACTTGATTACAATGAGAGGGTCTGGGAGTAGACACCAAAACTGATAGAGAATTATCCTTATGACTATCATAATAATATGAATATCATTGATCAATCACGCAATTTCATACTATCAAAGATTCAAATGCCATTATTATTAGAAATATAATATTGTATGATATATCAAATGTATTTTCAATTCTTTATATTTTAAAAGTTTTTTGGGCACACACACATACATATATCAGCTGCAAGTAGCTGTACTGTGCCCAAGGATTTTTTTTGTCCATTCCGGCATACCAGAATTCTATACTTTTACTTGTCTCTGTACCAGAATCGACAAGTTTTGAAGGACCTCTTTCAATTCAGACTTGTTCGGCTTATAGGATTTTATGGTGGCATGAGTTTCGTCTAGAGGACAATAGGAGTTATTATATTAGAAAGTAGGCATTTGAGTTGGGAAAGTATAAACCACATTTAGGATGAAGGAAATTATTGCAAGCAATGACATCATCCCTCAACAAGTACTTAATATCCCCACCCAAACACCGAATATAAGAGTTTAATGTGCTAATAAGTCTTAATGAAATAATAGGTTATAAAGCCATTTTAAGTTGCATACAAGAAAGAGTTGCTCGATGACAACAAATATTCATTTTGCACAAACTATCAAGAGCATGATTTTAAAATACATGAAGTTATTGGATTCATATAAACAATGGCCATGCTAATGGTCTCATGACACTCCTTTAGAAAATGTTCTTCAATTCTATCATTCATTCTCATGCTAATTTTTATTTGTAGGAAAATCTTTGTGGTATTGACATTTTTTTTCGAACCTCACAAGAATCGCACTTTTTAGATATTGGGATCTAATGAAGGTTTACAGCTTTGATACCATAACTGAAAATTAAGATAAAGAATATACAGAAAAACAAACCATAATATTTTGCTTATATTTGTGAGAAAGAGAGAATAGATTCAACTGCCAAGTTGTACATTATATTACACCTAGTATTTGTAAACTTGTTGAGACATGTTATATGTAAACCAAACATGCGATTGAGACATTCCTCTGAGACCTAAGGAAAGACTTGTGTGTGTGTGACCCCTAACTCTATATAAGACTAGGTAGTGTATTGATGTTGACACCTTTGATCATAACTACTTGATATCTATTAGGATTTGCATGTGTGTATATGTATGGCTCTTTCTAAGTTTATACTAGTAGACATGTGGAAGTGATATGAAAAGTGTCGCACAATAATTAGCTTAGGCCTTTTCTAATGTAATGTCCTCTACTAGGTTTAGGCCTGTTTTAACCATAATTAATACATCTCAACATATTGATGACCTAAATTACATTGATTAGGAGACAAAACCATCTTAACCTTAATTTAATCAGTGATAACATAATCTTCTTCCTGATATTGAATTGATAATTCAATCAGATTTATAATTTCACGTTTTCTTGTTCATTCAAATTACTGTTTCTATATATACATATTTATTTATTTATTTAAGTTCAGAAAATATTACACTCTAAGTTTTACTGCAGAGTAGTTCTTTATAAAATATACTGAACAACCCTTTTATGTATAAGTATATATACAAATACATATAACAGATTATATTCCCTATAATATAAATTACTAACACTGTCCATTTACTAAAACACCAATCATTATTCTTCCAAGTAGCTGTAGTGGCAAACAGATCTGATATGTGTCAGATCTGGTCTGCCACAGTATGTGAAATTAAGCTTGAATACCTTTATATTAGTATTACTATTATACATATTGTAGTTTATGTTAATATTATTATTATTAAATTCAGCATACAAACATTATCGGCTATATATATTAAGCTGTATTTATTAAACACATCCCCTATGCATACTGCTGAGAACAAGGATGTTACTGCCTGTAACTTTATAACAGTTCTGATCTGCCTTGGAACGATCTTTTTTCTATTCCTATCTATTTCCCCCATTTGCCCAACGTCTGGTTATAATAATCAGACACAGCATATATAGAACATCCTATATTGTGTCACGTATCCTATACCTTTATATATTAGACAGTCATAAGCAATAATATAATGCGTATCAGCAATGAACAGATTAAAGTCACATTCATTATGCTATATTAAACAATTATAAACAGCATTACGTTATTAGTCAGTAGTATACCGATATAAAGAGTAATCATTATGTCATGTATGGGGAACCAATACCACAACTACCGAATCGAATTGAACTGCTGAATATTTCATCTCTTATAAATGCTAATATCTCCCCTCTTTTTTTCCCCTTAATGCATGATTTCAATCCCCTTATGTATCCACTACCCTCGAATGGTTACATCTTGAAAGTCATACCTTTCTCTCCTTCATATCTCTTCCCAAGAGATCGTGGCTCTTCACCACAACTATTGTTGCCTAATCCTTATCATCGGTTTGTGCTTAATATTATTGATGACTTAACTGCTGCTACTTTACTTCAATCGTGCCTTTTTCATAAGTAAATTGTCCTACTAATTATATGTTAACTTGTTAGTATTAATGACTAATCCTTCGCAATTGTTAGTGCTTGCTAATAACTAAATACTTCTGTGTGTTCCCACACTCGCTGATCATAACATTATGTCATTATCGATTTCTATTACTGACAATATTGTTAATTGCTGTCCACTTATCCATATATGATTAGCCTTCTTACTAATTGATATCGATCACGGTCATAGCTGATGACGAGTTGCAGAATTGGTATTCAGAATGTTGTCGATTTGGTAAGGAATGATATTTGATTATGTTCTTGGAGTATCGATGTCTCCATGCTCCCTCGATGACTTGCATGGTCGTCCATTATAAGTTTATCTCAAATCGATATCTTTCACACAATCAATGTCTCGTATTATTCCCCACTATGCCAACGATATTGAAGATATTTGGATATGATGCTTGTGATAGATTTGTTTAGTGTATGTGGATTTCACATGGGTTACCTTTGTTGAGGCTTATACAATTATTTGGAATATTATCAGTCATAATTATTAATTAAATGATAATATAAATAAATAAATTTCAAATAATCATTTCTTGATAATTATTATATTAAATAATAACAATAATTGTTTCATTTAGGATATATGTATATATAATGATCAAGGAGGGGATATGACATCTAACTTACTAATGTTATAGTCAACAGCCTTAATTTGATAATTAAGAACATTAAATACATCCAGGGGTCTAAGAACACTTGCTAACTTTTACTGCATCCCAATAAGTTTTAATTAAAGTGGCAATCTTAGGTACAATTAAAATTCAACTGCTACCTTAGCAAGTGCCTACTAGCATTTCTAGATGAACTTATAATTTGTATCATCCAAGCATCAAATTCATTTCTTTTTGTTTGTTGTATCTTTTTGGCTACATTCTTGTAAGGTTTTCCTAATCACAAATACCTTATTGGGCTTTTACATATAGAAAATGGGTCTCTTAAGGGACATGCATTCAAGGGGTATACATGTCATCTAAATTGTGGGAAAAAGAATGAATTTATGATATTGGGTTGATGTCACTAGCTGTGTTAAGTTAGTCAATTAAGGATATCAAGGAAATTCATTCATGTGTGTGCTAGTGTACTGCATGCAATCACTTTTGGGAGAATCGTTTCAAACCAAGGTTTAATATCTGTTGGGGCAATGGATTTTGTAATTGAGCACATCTTTTATTAGATACTAGTTCTTGATTTACTTGATTTGGACTTATTTGAGAAGGGCTTCAATTATTTAAAATATTTTTCCAACCTGATGATAAATTATTGAGTGTGTTTTTTATCTTTATTCTACAGAGGTTTTTTGTTGTCAAGCCTTGTCCAAAAGACATGAAGTGTGATGTTGAGGTGAGTAGTTGTTTTTTGTATTTGTGTGTGGACAACAATTTATAAAAGTTGGTATAAATGGAAAGAAGTAAGATGAATGCTGTTCCTGATGAATCAATTTAAAAATTTGCAAGGGATATTATATCACTTCAGTAAGAATTTAAACAGAATTCTATGTTTCACATTGTAATATTAAAGGCGATCTTCTTTTTCTCTTTGTTTTAATTTTGATCTATAGTTTTAGCACAAGCAAAAGTGTCAGCCCCTTAAGTACTTATTAGGGGATAAAGAAATTGAGTGATAAGTGAAAAACCAATTCTTGAAAGTCATTTACTTAGAAGTTAAATGATTAGATAGTTTCTTGATCAGTCATTGCGTTTTTTCATTTTTGTGATGCGTGGGCATGCTTGTAGCCACTATATAAAATATTTGTGTGATGCATGCCGAATCTTATAGCTTCATAACCAAAAAAGACTTGTGCTGAAACAATTCAATGAATAGGGAATGTTACTAAGTGATGTAAGTGCATCCTAGGGTTCGAGTAGTCTTGTATCATGCAATTGGAGTTTTCATTCATTTTGCTTTGATTTGATTAGTCTACAGAGTGGACTGTAATGTCCCCAAATTTTGGTGAGATAAAGTTAATTAAATTAATTATTTTAAAGTTGTTCAAATGAGTGTTTATTAAAAGGACGACTTTATTTTAATTAATTTAATTAAAAGTGACTTCAATAAAAAATTATTAATTAAATTTGAAATGAGAAATAAGGTGTAAAATATAACCATTTCATATTTAATTAAAAGGAGGGCCACTTAAATAATAACTTCATTATTTACCTAGGCCGAATGTCAAGGTGGGAGAATTATTATTTTGGGCGCCTAAGTTAATATGTTTGGGAAGTGGCTTCTATATGGGCCAAATAAATTTTATAAGGCGATGCAATTATTTTTAATGCCTTCATGAAAACTTAATGTTTCTCGACTCCTTTGGTGTGGCAACATTGACTAAGAAGGAAATATTATTACTATAATTCGATAAAAAGATGAAAGGCAAAATATAAGTAAAAGTCGAGAGTTTGGAAGGCATTCATTATTGACGATTATTTCTTTTCTATCGAAACTTTTCCTGGTAGCAGCGAACACGAGCTACTCCAGCCCTAGGACGAAATCCCTAGTGGCTTGTTGGTGGTTTGGATGGAGTTTGGATCACCTAACTGGTCGGATTCACCTCAGGATCCGAAGCCTCACGCCATTGTTCAGCATTGAGGCGATTCATTGGGGTTCTAGGCTCATTGTGTCTGCCTACATTTTGGTTCTTCCCTCTCTGGTGGCTCCTCATTCATGCCTTGTTTTCTCAGACAACATACAGCTAGAGGTTCGACTTTTTGGGAAATTACTTGGAACAGCAGTGTATGATGAGAAGTCTACCCACCTTAGATACCTACAGCCAAGTAGAGCAGCACGACATACCTTGACAAGGCGATGGAAACACTGGTTGCTTATTTTCTCTGAGAAGGCAGATTTGGGAGATCATATGGTCACAGCAAGGAATCGCACATTCCAGGTGTAAGGATTATTTCTAAAATCTCTGCCATTAAATATTGTTACTACTACTTTGTATACTGTGCTGGTAATGAAGTCATTATGAATTAGGAACATACCTTTGTATGGGAGTTCTATTACAGTTATGTATTTGTCATTGGGTTGAATATTGCCTTACAAGTTGTCTGATATAAAAAGTAAATCTGTATGTACTCATTTGAAATCTGTAAGCGATCTGCCAAGTATATGACAAAAAATGGCTCTCAGAAATTCAGGTTATTGTCTGAATATTTCATCCAAGTGTTTGCCCAAATGTCTACTTATGAACTTGCTGTCCTATGTTGAAATTCAGTCCAGCATGCAAAGTATTTGAGGCAATGCTTTTGTAGAGATCAGTGAAAAGTTCTGAATGTTTGTTAGACAAGTGTTTGATTAAATGTATACTCAGTACCCTTTGTGTTCTACACTGAAAGTTTGGAATCAGAACTAGTGGTTTAGCTAAATCTAAGGGTACAATTCATCCAGGCATGTGAAAGAATAACTCAGATTTAGTATTGATCGCTTAATGTGTCTTCTTATGAAGTTTTAGTCTGAAAATGTTTAAATTGGAACTGCAAATGTATGTACTTAGACCTGATATGAAGCAATGCCATGGTCTTTCATTGAAATAAGATGTTAATGCTTATGCAATATTTTACTTTCACTTTGTATGCTTCTATCAACATTTGGCATCACAATATAAACACTCAACTCATTAATCAGAACTCAGAAAACAAAATCAGACTATGTACACAAACTGTTTGACGAAATGCCGATGGGTCAAAACTGAAAATTTAAGGGAGAATAGGCAGGGGTTCTGTTGATGTGTATTTTGTACACGACCAAACACAGAATAAAATACCTAAAGGTACCTTATCCTCTCTTGAGCAAAGTTTCCCGACTTCTGAAGATCTCGCCGAAGGATCAGTCGAGGCAACTCCAAGGTTCTTGTATGTAGGATCTCTACTTGTGGATAAGCTCTTTGTGGTACGATGTGATTTTGCTGGAATCACAAGGGGACTTACACTCGATGACTTGAACGTCTGATTTGCTGGAATCACAAGTCCTATTTACTAACTGGAAGACAAACAAATGGCAAAAGATGCAGGGTTCAGGAAGTCTACTCTACTACCTAGAATGCGAGAAGATGGATGAACGACTAGGTGGAGTCCTACTGGGCTGAGTCTCACCATCAGGCTTGAACAATTTGACATCAACTCAGTGCGATCTTCTAAGGGATGCTTCCAATACGTTCAAATTGTACACCATCAGACACTGATCACCATTCAAGATAATGCATGAACAATAGACGTGTAACGACTTAAGATTAAGTTCATTTTATGCCAGTTGACCACGTAGGGCACACTTACAATCAGTAAGAGGCTAGTGGTATGGACTAGACGGATTCCACACAGGTGCATTCAACAACTTCTTTCATTCAATTTAATTATCTATCATCTAAAATGAAGATTCAACAAGAGACCATGCATATTGCAACGAAACAACACACTTCACCATAACTTCAATGAAAATGGAGTTTGTTTACAATCACTGGCAACAATTTCTTGCCTTGTCCTCCTAATTTACTCTAATTGCTATTCTATCAGCTGACTATTCACTATTTCTAACTATTCACCGACTATTAACTATTGACTAACTATTAGCCTTTACAAATGAGGAGCCAGGGCTTATATAGCACCCTCAATACAAATCGATGGCTCAGATCAACTTGAAATCAATGGCCGAGATCTTACAATGAAAACCTTAATTAGGGTTTGTTACAACAAACTCAATTCTGGCCAATGAAATAATTGCATTATTTGGACACATGTCTTCTCTGGAATATTCGACCAATGGATAACCAGGGTAGTACATCGAAGTTTGTGCCATCTCCAATGAGTCAGGTACATTGAATCTGGACACGCTGAGGTGGACCAATCCGACTGGAGGAGTGATGACTGGGATGCCACCTTGTCTGACACTTGTAACTTGGTAGATGCTCAATTTGATGACGCTGAGAAGATAATTTTAATTAACTCTTCTTGAAAATATTTGCTTCTCCAACGAACCCTTGCTTTAACCTCCTTTGTCTTTGATGTGCAGGATGGATGGTGTACCTTTCCTTCAAATGCTGGACTGGAAGAGGTCGTCCTTGATGATGCTGGGCTAGAAGTGGTCGTCCTCGATGATGCTGGACTGGAAGTGGTCGTCCTTGCCCTGGCTTGGTCTTGAGGAGGTCATCCTTGTTCTGGCCTGGTCTTCTTTCATCTGCAAGAGAAACCATAAGATGATTAAGGACACATAATATATTTATTCTAACATAGCATTTTATACCTTAAATCATCAACAAGAAGACATCAAAATGAAGTTTGTTCAAGATTCTTTCCAGGGACAGGTTCTATAAGAATTTCGCCCTGGACCCTTTGGAAGGGTCAGGAGCGAATTTTGCATTCCTGGCTCAAGTTCTTCTCACTTTGTGACCGTACTTGCTTAGATACATGCCCAAGGGTGTCCTCATTCTTAACCAACACCAAGCTTGATGTAAATTTGGGGCAAAAGAGAGGTTTTAAGAATTTCGCTCTAGACCCTTTGGAAGGGTCAGGAGCGAAATTCATTCCTAGCTTGTCTTCCCTCACTCAATTCCACTCTTCTCACTTTGTCTCCCCTTGATTCCCTCATTTGGATCCATCCCTCAATTTTGACCACATTTGCTTGATCCCCAAAAGGCCTGAAAGGGAAAATTCGCTCAAAATCAAGGCCAAGGACACGACCTATCTAAAATTTCGTCCTGGACCCTCTGGAAGGGGTCAGGAGCGAAATCCTTGTCGTAGCCTAAAATTCACATTCTTGGTGGTCAAAAATCATTCAAGGGCAATCCTAAGAGTTTTCCTCACCTTGGTCTAGGCATGGCTTGGCACAAATTTGAGAGGAATAGGTGGATTTTAGGATTTTCGCTCTGGACCGTTTGGAAGGGTCAGGAGCGAAAATCTTGTTTTGAGCTCATTCCTCCATCATTTCAACTTGAATCCACCTCACAGGGCAAGAAAACACTTCTCCTCTCTCATCCAACCCAAGTTTGACTTGATTTTGCAAGGAAAAATAGGTGATTAAAGAATTTTCGCCCTGGACCCTTTAGAAGGGTCAGAGCGATTTTCATCATTTGGCTCAATTCCTTCAAACTTGATAATTATTGACCATTCAAGGACATGCCTAAGGACACCTCTAATCTTGACCCACACTTGACTTGGCATAAATTTGAGGGAAAAGATAGGTTTTGCACAATTTCGCTCTGGACCCTTTGGAAGGGTTAGGAGCGATTTTCCTTTTCTAGCCCCAAATCATCATTCTTTCAATCCCAATCTTCTTTGCAAGGTGAAATTTCATCTCTTTTTCGCCTAAGGAACAAGGTTTTAAGCCCTCGCAAGGTTGAAAATATAGGTTTGCAAGGAGTTTTGCCCTGGACCCTTTGGAAGGGTCAGGAGCGAAATTTCCTTTCTTGGCCAAAACCCTCATTCTCCAATGCTTTCAAACATCCCCAAGGATTTCAATATGCCCATTCTCTCTTTCAACATGCCTTGGACATCAAAATTGGGTCAAACAAGGAAGGAAATGCATCTTAGGTAGATTTTCGCTTTGGACCCTTTGGAAGGGTCAGGAGCGAAAATCTCATTCTAGGCTTGATATTTCATCTTTTATTGCTTTCCATTATTTCTCAAGGCAAGAATATGTCTATCCCTCCTCCATCATGCCTTGGACACTAAGAACTTGGCCTAACAAGGAAGACAATGAGGTCCATGAAGATTTTCGCTCTAGACCCTTTGGAAGGGTTAGGAGCGAAAATCATGTTTTGAGCTTGATTTTTCATTTCTCCAACTCCAAACCACCTCAAGAGGCAAAGACATGCTATCTCACTTCCATCCACGCCATAAAAAACCAAGGACTTGACCTCCTCCAAGGAAAAATATGTGTTTCTAGGAATTTCGCTCTGGACCCTTTGGAAGGGTCAGGAGTGAAATTCACTATTTGGCTCAAAATCCTTCACTTTTCAATGCTTTCAAACATTTCCAATGGCAAAAGATGTCCATCCTTCCTTTCAAGATGCCTTGCAAATCCAAAATTTGGTCAATCTAGGGAGGAAATGAGCCTTATGAGGATTTTCGCTCTGGACCCTTTGGAAGGGTCAGGAGCGAAAATCTTAGTTTAGGCTTGATCACTCACTTTTCAAACTTCAAACCACCTCAAGAAGCAAACTTAGATCATTTTCCACCTAAGGAACAAGGATTGATGCCCAAATCAAGTAGCAAATGAGGTTTATAGTGAATTTTGCTCTAGACCCTTTGCAAGGGTCAGGAGCGAAATTCTCTTTTAGGCTAAAATCTTGATCTTCCAAAGCATCCCATTCCCTCTCAGGGCAAGAACATACTAATTCCTTCTCCATCATGCAAAAGCTTAGCCAAAATAAGGAAGAAAATAAGAGCTACAAAGATTTTCGCTCTGGACCCTTTGGAAGGGTCAAGAGCGAAAATCATGTTTTGGGTTTGATCCTTGACTTTTCCAACTCTCATCCTCTTTGGGAGGCAAACATAGATCCCTCTCCTTTCATTTCCACCTTGGTCTTGACTTTGGCTAAAAGAAAAATGAGTGTTTTCAAGAATTTCACTCTGGACCCTTTGGAAGGGTCAGGAGCGAAATTCACCCTTTAGGCGAGAATCCTTCATTCTTTTCACCTTTACTCATCTCCTAAGGCTAAAACATGTCAAAACACCTCTATACATGCCTAAGGAACTATGAATTTGGTCTTGACAAGTGAGAAATTTAGGTGTATAAGGATTTTCGCTCTGGACCGTCTGGAAGGGTCAGGAGCGAAATTCGCTTTGGACCCTTTGGAAGGGTCAGGAGCGAAATTTGACATTTTGGTCTCTCCGTCAGGATCATTTTATGGAATATAACATTTAAGTATAAGTGACATTTACTTTACGTTATATTCCATATATACTATCAGGATGTTTGAGAGTGGTTTCGGACCTCCAGGAGTTATATTGCAAAATCTAGTTTTTGGAGGATTCTTCAGTTTTCCAGACTTAGTCAAATTTCAGGATCAGGACATTCCAGACTTAGCCAAATTTCATGGCATTTGAAGATCAGGATGACATTCCAGACTTCATCACTCACCAACTTGACCTAGCTCGGACCTTGAAGAATGATACTCACTCACCAAGCAAGACACAATTAGCAACAAGAGCAAAACCAGGCCCTAAGGAAGACTTTCAAAGAAACCCTAATTCTGGGGCCGCAAAGACTCACCTCGGCTCAAGCAGAGCCTGCCATCCTAGTGACCCCCCTGGCGAAACTCGAAAAGCAAAGGCTAACAGACAAACCCTAAAAACCTAGAAAGCAAACCCTAGAAAGCAAAAAGTAGGGGTCCCCATTTGCAATGGGGTGATGTGTGAATACATCACAACAGGTTCTTACATGGACTAACTGCTATGTTGGCTTGAACTGTTTGTTGTGTGTGTGAGGGGGAGTTTGATCAATCTACAACATTATTGCACATTCCATTGGTTGTGACATTGGTGCCACATATACACGTACAAGTTGAAGCAAATAATTGCTTGGGTAACTCTTGTGGAACCAAAGAGTGAAGCTTATGGTTGGATGTGAAGTGTATAGTCAATCAGAAATTGAAGTGTTAGGTTTCTTGAAGTTTTGGTTATAGTTTAGTGATAGTAGGAAAGATCTAGTGTTTCCATATTTGTACATGGTTGGAAGATTGAGAATCATGGATGGCTAGTTTTATTTATTCAAGAAGAGAGGGAGAGAGGGAACGGGAGAGTTGGAGTTTAAGATAAGAACAAAGTGTTAATTTTAGGCATAGTTGAGCTTGTAAAAGGGGTTAGATTGTATTGCAAGTAGGTTGGATATTCATTGAGCTAGGTAGCATAGGCTGGTTAGGTTTTATAAAATTTTTGAGTGGCTTGTAGGATGTACTTGTGCCTTTTTTGCATTGTAGATGGTCTAGAAGGAGCGATAGTTTGCAAAAGAAGGAGAGGAGTAGGAAACATAGAGAGATAGAGTATCACATGTAGTAGACCTTGCTGATATAATGGAAGCCCTTTAAGTGAGGCTCATTGTCATGGAGATCTTGCATAAAAGAGGAGAAATAGTGATCGAGGATGTTAGCAAGGATGAGAGAGGAGATACTAATGGCATTGGACAAATAGATTGTGACTATGAAGAGGTCATCATGAAAGAAGATAGGTTTGCTAGAGCCATCATGAAGGCCGAAAGAAAATTGAGGTTTGATCTCCTTCTCTATTCAAGTAGCCTAAATCCAAAAGAATTGATAGAATGGTGAATAAAGTTGGAGAAATATTTTGAATTTGAACAATTGAGGAAATCGAAATAGTTAAGTATGTGAGCACATAATTGAGTCTCTTTGTGGTGGTAATTTGTGCAAAATGAATCTATCAAGATGTATAAGAGGAAGATCTTTTATTGGGATTGCATGGTCAATAAGCTCAAGGGAAAAGTCATGCCAAAGATTTACAAAACGAATCTCTCTAGGAAGCTCCAAAATTTGAGCCAAAAGGAGATGGTTTCCAAAGAGTATATATAGGACTTATATAGACTCAACATTTGAGATTTTTATATAGAAACAATGATTTAAACTAGGTTTCTAGATGTGTCAATGGTTTGTGTCTATCCATCCAAGATGAAATATGTTTCCTTAATATACATTCTATAGATGCTTGTAGACAATAGATTACAAGATCAACTGGTACAAATGGAAAGGGAAAACAAGGCACGTGAAGATAGACCTACGATAAGAAGACAATAAGAAAAATGAGTTTTGTGTAGAGATTGAAAGGAGGGAGGGCTTCAAGTTGTAGAGGATGTGGCTTTAGAGGGACTTGCTATAAAAATGGATAGATAGGTCATTGTGCATATGAGTATCTTGAAGTTGAGTGAGAACAAGGTCTTTTGGAGAAATTGATTCATGTTACATAAGTTGAAGAGGAGAACAAAGTGGAAGGCTCAACTCTAGACCATGGAAAATATGATAATGTGCAAAGTGTTGCTTAATCCAGTTAAGAGAAAAATGAGCCATGGTCGAGGAAGAGCATCTTTCACACCAAGTGCAAGTTGGGTGGTAAGTGTTACAAGTTGATAATTGATGGAGGCAATACAAATAATTTTGTATTTGTAGAAATGGTTTATAATTCGCGATAACAAATTTAAACTCACCCTACACCATAAAAAGTCTTTTAATTGCAAAAAGGACGACAAATGATTTTGGCAAAATAGTGCAATGTTGTGTTCTACATTTGAGGTTACATGGATAAGGTATGGTGCTATGTGATCCCAATGGTTGCATGCTTATGTGTTGTTGGGAAGATTGTGGCAATATGATAGAAGCACAATCCATAATAGGCAAAAGAACACCTTCACCATCACAAATGATGGTAAAAAGTTTGAATTGTTGCCAATGAAGGCAATATATAAGGTGCAACAAGTTAGGTGATGTTTTCAAGGATCAAAGAGTTTCTCAAAGAGGTGAGGAACATAGAGTTCTATATGGCAGCGTCCAAGAATGCATTAGAGAAGTTGCAACACATTTGAGGAATCAAAGATTGTAGCATTACTCAAGGAGCATGTCAAATCATCAACAATGAGATGGAAAAGGGATTGCGTCTATTGTTGAGCATCTTGCATTATATAATTTTATCCTAGGATCTTCTTTGCCAAATAAGGCACCACATAGAATGAGTTAGACATGATTGTAGAACTCAACATGCAAGTAGAAGAGTTATTGGAAAGAGCTTTGATCAAAGAAAGTATGAGCCCTTATGTAGTGCCTATGGTACTTGTAACAAAGAAGGGAGGTGAATGGCAAATGTGCATAGACTCTGGGTGACAAACAAGGTTACCATCTTGTGCTGATTTTTGTTATCAAGGATGGATGATCTTATGGATTGTTTGAGTGGAGCCAAATAATTTTTGAAGATTGACCTCAAGAGTGGTTATCATTAGATCATGATCAAAAGAGACATGGAAAACTGCATTTAGGACAAATGATGTCTTGCAAATGCCTCAAGCATGTTCATGGGGTTGATGAATGAAATCTTGTAATGATTTCTTGTTAGTTTTGTGGTTGTGTGTTTAGGTGAAGATAAAGGCCTATTTGTAGATTGGTTTGTGTGGGTGGGTACTTGTTCCTAAAGACACTAGTTGTGCATTATGTCGAGTTCAATGAGGGAGAACTTCATTAAAAATTTGTACGGTAACAGATTGGATGCTGTTTTGGAGTTGACAAGACATAGGCCTTGCTAGGGGAGAGATATCCTTGGCTTAATTTGTGCAAAGAGGTGTGTTAGTTTGTCGAGAGATGTTGAATATTTTGGATTTATGAGGAAGTTGCATAGGAATTCAGGTTGTAAAAACCATTTCTCATGCTATATAGACCTTAGCTGGACTTGCCCACAAACTTTGCCCTTGGATTATTGTGAATGCAAAAAGGTAATGACTTTATTTTTGCAGTTTCTAACAGATTTGGAACAAAAATTTGTGGTTGCTGACAAATTTTCAACAATGATGCATTTCATTCCTTGTAAGCAAATGAGTGATGCATTGAAGGTGGGGAATTTGTACTTCAAATAGGTGGTGAAGTTGCATGTGTTGTTGTTGAGTATTACCTCAAACAGAGATAGAAATTTCCTTAGCCATTTTTGGCAAACATTGTGGATGTAATGTCCCCTTATTTTGTCTTAGAAAATAGGGACATTTATCTTGAAAAAACCAATTGCAAGAGATTTCTTTTCTTTAAAATCTCAAATAATGCTTAAAGTATTGATAATAGAAGTTACTTGATTGCAAAATAAATGATTGTTTTTATGAAATATAGTTAATACCACTTATATTCAGATATTATATGATATATATAAACAAATATCACTGCTATCTCTGATTGAGCACTTAAATATATGCAAGATGAACTTGATATATATATATATATATATATATATATATGAGATATCCAATCTGCAGAACTGAAGAGAGAATGTTGCTCTTTCTGATGTGTCACTGTGTAATGTATGCTTCGAATCTCCTTCCTTAGATTGTCGCAATAATGCTATGCAAGCTGTGTCTGATTTGGCAATGATCTTATGCTGATAAACTTAACCTTTCACCTATATCGATGAAAGATGAGTTGCTGTTTCTGATTTTATAGTAAAAATATGCAATGTATTGGTGCTATATCTGATGTAGACTCTGAATTATGCAACCTCTATGCCAAAGGCAATAATGCTCGAATGAGCAGATCCAAATAGGATACAATAAACAAACAAATTCCAATTCCATGATGCTTGAAGTGAGATCGAACTTGCTCTTCTATCTTGCAATGAGAAAGGATTGCACCCCTATACATTACATTGGACGCAACTCTTCATAACTGTTATCACAAAAGCTCGCACCCTTGCTGAGCTATCAACTCAGCAACCTTGTGAAACATGGAAACAACCTCGAAGTGTGGGACCTTGCGCAAGGGGGTTGAATCTCCGGAGAAGGCCGGCTTCCTTCTCAATCCAGGTGCAGGTGTTGAACCAACTCAACACTTCAAAACTAATTCCTAGGCCTATCCTAACAAATTGTAGAGGAAAAGGGAAGAGAGAATGCTTGAAATAAAAGGAGGTGATGCACCAAGAAGAGATTGTTCCTCTCCCTACCGAAATGATACAAAGAATTAACTAAAACACCCAGGAGATGCACACACTTCAGTTGTATGATTGATCCCAATGCATTTATGAAGGTTAGAATCCACTGAATACCAAGAGGGGAGAAGGTTTCCCACAAGTCACACTCAGAGAAACAAGTTAACACAGCATATATGGAGAGAAGAGCCACAAAACATACACAACATGCATAAGTTGAAGGAAGGCAAAAATGTAATTTCAATTCATCGAAAGGCCAAAGGCCAAACTTACAGTTGCAAAAATGCAAAAATAATTACAAGTCTTCAAGAGAAGAGAAAGAGCATAGGAAAGCTCAAGGCAGCAGGGAGAGAATCCCTTACAATGAGGCTTAAAAGCCTGATATAGAAAAAAGGTTACAAGAGTGATCATGACCCCTGCATGTCAGTCTGGAAGTGCATGCACTTGACTTGTACATGTAAGCAACCTAGCCATACTCACAAAAGGCAATTCTGAGAAGGGTGGATTGGCTGACCTTCCAAAGTCAGACATGACATAAGTCACCAAGCATGGCCCCGTAACTCCCTTGATGGAAATCTTGCCAAAAACATTAAATGTACCCTTGTGGCTTGTAATGTCCCCTTCTCCGTAGTGATTAGTTCAGTGGTCCATTGGCTTATTCCGGAGACCCGTAGGCTATTTGGAAGAGAGAATTAGGGTTTCCAACCTTTGTGGAGCTCTGCACGAGCTTTTTAGGGTTTGTCATGAGGGAATTCTTCAGTTCTGCTTATGGTTTCCTTCTGGGTTTTCCATGAACTCCAGGGTGGCATAACATGCATTTGATTCTTTGGTGAAGTCAGAACTCACTATTTTTAGTAAGTTAGGGTTTGGGTGTTTGGTTGATGCAGTTCTACTGAGCTTTCCAAGCTCTTTCTCTGGGTGCGAAGATTATGTTTTTCGGAGCAGTATTTCTTGACTTACTATTTTTAGTAAGTGACCGTGTTGAGCATTTCTATTTTTAGCAGTCTCGGACAGGGTCCTGACTCAGCACAGTTCAGCGGTCTTCATCACAGAGCTTCATCCTTGATTTTGGTATTAATCAGTATTGGAGTTATAAGTTATTTAATTAAATTTCAATTCCTTATCCTAAGGTTTGATATTTAATTATTTTTATTACTGATTAATTGTGTTATGGGGCAACTTAGGAAAAATATCTATCTGCCAACAATATTGTTATTTTCCTAAGTCAATGGCATTAAAAAAGGTGGCGTTGAGAAAGATGAAATATTTCGTGTTTTTATTATTTTATATCGCGAAGTTGTCATCTAGGAAAAAGTTTGAACTTTGCCTAGAAAATTTGGGAAAATTAACGCCATGTCTAGGGGAGGCTATGACATGAAATGAAATTGAATTTCAATGGTTTTGGGCGCCATTTGCATTTGAATTTTAGAGGAAAAAATCTATAAATACAGGTGCTTGGCCTCTCATTTGGTATCAAATGAATTTGCATCGTTATGTTGCCGAATTGGCAACTCAAAATCTGAGTTTCGAAGTGTGGCTTCCTAGCTAAGTCTGAGTTTTGTACTTGCAAGATAGTAACTAGCTGTGTCCATGTATTCCCAGTGCTATTGGTGAGTGAGTTGTAGATTGTGGAGTGTTCTATTTGGGATTGGAGTGTTTTCTGGTTGCTGGTCGCGGGACTGCTGAAATTGTCTTTTGCTCACACCTCATGACCAGGCGATTCCATCATTCTGGGTACCCGCTCATCCTTCCTTCCTACCACTAGCAATGCATATTGTAAGTTTTTAGCATCTTATTTTGAGTGTGGATTTTTATATTGCAAATTGAACTTCCCAGGTTAGGCGTTGGGTTTTTTGAATGCATTGGGAAGCGTGCAAAATAAATATGGGTGTTTCGATGGCTTTCCTTGGGTTTGTTTTCATTGTAGCGGGTATAGCAATTATTTAGAACAGTTTTTGGGTAAATTGGGTGAGTAATGAGAGAGAGTTATGAGCGTTTTAGTGAATCAATAGGCTGCAGGTTTTGCAATTCCAACCTACAGATTTTGATGTTAGCAGAAATTTCATGTTCTTATTTGGATATTCAGCATTACTCTCTTCTCACATTATCTTGATTATTGTAAGGTTAAGATGTAGTACTACTAACCAATTTTGGTTTGTAACTCTCACCCTGCTGAAAAGTGGAAGAGGTTGGCTTGCCGCCTAAGCCGTCTATTTTCAAGTAAATTGTAATTTAGTTCTCACACTGCATAAGTGGTTGGGTGATGTCTGAGTGTAATGGTCCTCCCGCTGCATAAGCGGTTGAGTTGAGATTGTTTTGTAATTTTAGTCCTCCCGCTGAAATATTGCGGTTGAGTGATTTGTGCCTTTGTATGTTTATCTTGGTTGGTTCATCACCAAGTTTCTTGCATTCCCGCTGGAAAAGCAGAAGGGGCTTGCTTGCCGCCCAAGCATTGTATTGTTTCCAGTTATTTGAAGCTAATGATCCGCTCAACACCGTATGCTCTCACCTTCCCACATTGGGCACTTGGTGATCAGAAAGTGGAAGGGTTGCATTTTCCAGCAAGTTTTCAATTTATGCTTTCTAACCTTAATGGGTTATCTGTTTGTGGATGATTATTATTGGCCTAAAAAAAAACAAAAAAAACTAGGATATTACATGGCTCCACAAAATAAAGTGCATAAGTCACCAAAATTGTCGGAGCATTTAAAGCCTTGAGTGTTGATCATGCCATCCGGAAGGAAGTCCGGGGACTTTGGAAGCTCAAACTCGAGAAGTGAGGAAGACAAGTGAAGGACTTCGGAACCTCGGGGTTCGGGATAGAGAGAGGAAGAGAAAGAAAGGAACTTAGAGAGAAAAGGCAAGGAAGGAAGGAACTTTGGAACCTCGGGGTTCCGGAGTTCTAGGAGAAGGAGGGGAAACAAAGGAAGAGAACCTCGGGGTTCCAGAGTTTTGAAGAAAAGAAGGAAGAAAGGCTAGGAGGGAACTTCGGAACCTCGGGGTTCTAGAGTTCCCGAGAAGAGGAAGTTCCGGGGAAGGCAAGGGAAGGTCAAGGAAGGAAATTCGGAACCTCGAGGTTTGAAAGTTCCGGAGAAGAGGGAGAAGAAGAGGAAGGAACTTCAGAACGTCAGGGTTCTGGAGTTCCGGGGAATTGCGCAAAGGAACTTCGGAACCTCGGGGATCCAAAGCTCCAGGAAAGGGGAGAAGAAAAGAAAGAACTTCGGAACCTCGAGGTTCCGGAGAGAAGAAGAGAAGAAGAGAAAGGAAAAGGAGAGGAACTTCAGAAACTCGGGGTTCCGGAGTTCCGGGAAAGGAAATAGGAGAGGCCAAGGGAGGAACCTCGCAACCTCGAGGTTCTGGAGTTCTGGGAAAGGAAGAAAAGGCCAAGGGAGGAACTTCCTCCAGACAAGGCAACACTTCACACTTCATGATTCCTCTGCTTTTCTCCTTGATCAACTAGGGCAGCATTGGTCCATGGAACATATCTCTGATTGGTTCTCACTGATGGGCCAAGGGTGTCATAAAATGACAACATTTTTGGCGATTTCTATGGGATGCTTGCTTGCTAAGCATGAAGTCCAGAAGCCTTAAGCATCTATTGGGAACTGAGTCATCGAAAGACCCAAACATGTGTGCGTCATCACTTGGAAGAAAACTGAAAACTAGAGTGCACACCCTCTTAAAGAGAATGCCGCATGTGCATAAGCACTTGTGAAAGTTAAATAACCTCTAGTCTAATATTTACATAGTCATCAACACCCTCTTTAGAAGCAAGGCTTGAGATGAATCTCGTTCAATGGGATTGGAAGAACTTCGCCATCAAGCCTGGAGAGATGAAATGCATTGGCCTCCTTGCAACTAGTGATGACATATGGGCCACTCCAGATAGCATCAAACTTGGAATGTCGCCCAACTTTTGCTCTATCTGCATCCCACTTGAGAACTAGATCTCCCTCTTTGAAGACCCTATTAGTTGCCTTTTTGTCAAAAACTTTCTTGACCTACTCTTGATGAGTCTCAAGTGTATGCATAGCCTAACTTCTAACCTCCTCTAGCTCCATCAACTCTGTTAGCCTTACTGTCATGACATCATTCTCTATTAATTCCAGCTGATGTGCTAGTTCAAGAGAGGGTAAGTCTAGAGAAGTTGGGAGTCTTGCTTCCTTCCCATATACTAGCATGAAAGGGGAGTTACCAATCGCCCTCTTGGGTGTGATCTTGTCAGCCCATAAGGCTGTCCTCAACTTAGTATGCCATGCCCTCTGATTGTCTTCAATTGTCCTTTTAACTATCCTGATGAGGTTCTTGTTAGAAGATTCAACTAAGCCGTTACCCTGAGGGTAATAGTTGGATGATGTCTTCAAGTATACACCATGCTTAACTACCCAAGAACTGATTTGGGTTCCAACAAATGCCCTGGCATTGTCTGATATGATGGTGGAGGGAACAACGAATCTTGTCACAATTCCATTAAGGAATTCCAACACCGAGGCTTTAGTGGCATCCCTCAATGCAATTGCCTTTGTCCACCTTGTGAAGTAATCCGTTGTGGCCAAGATCCATTTATGGCCAGCACTAGAAGGTGGGTATATCATGCCAATGAAGTATAAACCCCATTGGGCGAACAATTGATCTGCTTGGATGGGATGAAGAGGTAGGGCAGATAGTCTTTGCTTCCCAGAGAAGAGAGCACATTTCTTGCAATTCTTCACCCATCTATGTGAGTCATTGAATAAGGATGGCTAGTAATAACCAACCCTCATTATTTTGATAGCCGTAGTCCTTGTAGAGAAGTGGCGCCTTGAATAGCCATCATGAAATTCCTCTAACAATCTGCTAACTTGGTTTTGCTCAATACATCTTAGTAAGACTCCATTAGAGTCTTTCCAGAAAAGAGTGCCATTCACTAAGACATAGGGAATGGATTTCAACCTGAAATGCCTTCTTTTGGTCCTGTCCAGACCTTGGGGGTATCTACCTTCCATTAAGAAGGTGGTCATGTCACCTACCCAACTGAATTGAGTGTTGTTGTTAGTTGGTTGATCCTCTTGTGACACAAGGGCGACCTCTAAAGTAATCTTAGAAGATGAGACAAGCTGTTCACATAGGCCCCTGCCTCTTACAAGCTTGGTGATCTTGATGTTGATGTCATACTCCATGACCTTGGTTATCCACCCAACCCTCTTCTCACTGATGTCCTTGTTTAGAAGGAAATCCTTGATACTTGCATGCGGAACTAAGAGCTGGATCCTGTTGTTGGACAACATGTGTCTGAACTTTTTTAATGCCCTTACAACAGTGAGGACCTGCTTCTCTACATAGCTATATTTAAGCTCATAGTCCTTTAGCCCCTCACTAAAGAAAGCAATAGGTTACTCCAAATTATCATCGTTCAGCTGTGTTAGGACAACTGAGATGCTGGATTCTCCTTCGAAGGTATAGAGGATAAAATCCCTTTCATAATTAGGATTTACAAGGGTAGGGGCCTGAGCAATTGCTTGTTTGATCTCTTCAAAATCGGCCCTTCCTTCCTTGGTCCAACTGAAAGCCAAGTTTTTCTTCAACATGGAAGTGAGGGGTTTTACGTTGGTGGCAAGGTTGGGAATGAACCTCCTCATAAAGTTGATCCTACCAAGGAAACTTTGCAATTCTTTCTTGTGACTGGGGAGTGGAAGAGAAAGAATAGCCTCCACTCGCTCTGGATCAATGGTCAAACCCTCCTTGGATATGATGTGTCCTAGCAATCTTCCTTGATCAGTAGAAAATACACACTTGCTAGGGTTCAAAGACACACCATACTCCTTGCATTTCATGAACACCTGCTCAAGATGACCAAGATGGTCAATTGCATGCTTCGAATAAACAGTTATGTCATCAAGGTAGACAAACACAAACTTTGCCAATACACCCTTGAAGGCCATGTCCATTGCTCTTTGGAATGTGGCCCCTGCATTGGTTAGCCCAAAGGGCATTTTACAATAAGCATAGGTACCGCACTTAGTAGCAAATGCAGTCTTGTATTGGTCTGATTCTTGGACCAAGATTTGATTGTAGCCTGAAAACCCATCCAAGAATGGAAATCTTTCTGAGCCACTGACCTTTTGGAGATCTACTCCATAGAGGGAAGGGGATAATGATCCTTGAGGGAGGCTCTATTGAGATCCCTAAAGTCTACACATAGCCTGATTTCCCCATTCTTCTTCATTACAGGGACAAGGTTGGCCACCCAGGAGGAGTGCTTGATAGGGAAGATGATATTGGCTTCCATGAGCTTGGTCAACTCCTTCCTCATTAGTGGCTCAACCTTGGGGTTTATTGGCCTTTGCTTTTGTCTAACTGGCTTTGCATCCGAGTTTAGCTCTATGGTATGCTGGGCTAAGCTGGGGTCAAAACCTTTTAATTCTTCATAGGTCCAAGCAACTATGTCATCATATTGTTGGCAAAGATCAACAAAGGCCTCTTGCTCGGTTGAAGAACACACCTTTCCCAAGTTTAAGGACCTACCCTCAGCGACAACAACTGGTTTGTAATCACCCCTCTTTGCAGCCAAGTTCATTTTCTTCTTCAACTGATCATCCAAGTTGAAAATGCCTTCGAAGGTAACTAAACCTTTGGGCAACTTGTTGGAGTTGAGCTGCATGATTTGATCTCCATACTGGTCTTGTAGCTTAGACTGATTTTTAGCAGAAATTTCAGCTTAATTTTGCAAGAAGTTGACGATCTGCTGATCGCTTTCAAACACTTGCCAATTCGCTTGAGTGTTTGGGACAACAAGCCTCACAACAAGTCTAATGTGTTGCTCCTTCTCACTTGCAACATGCGCTGGTATGTCGAGTTGAGCACCAACTGCTGCAAGCGTATCAACATGCTTATTCTGACTTCTAGGAATGCTCTGGATATTGAAGGCCTCAAATCCTTCAATCAAATCCCAAACCCTATGTTTGTATGATTTGAGTAGGTTTTTTTTGCTATACTTTGGGCTCGGATGTGATTAACAACCAACTCACTATCTCCAAATACTTGCAAATATCTGATCTTTCTGCTTTGTGCAAGTTGGAGACCTTGGATCAAGGTTTCATACTCAGTGACATTGTTGGTGCAACCAAATTGAAGCTTAAAAGAGAAGAAATATTTCTCCTGCTCAGGAGAAACAAGCATCACCCCGACACCTGCACCATTCTAGTTTCTTGAACCATCAAAAACCATGTTCCATAACCCCTTTGAGTCTCCTTGTGTCTTGATGAGGTTAGGGATAGGAGTATCCTCTTCATAGATACAATAGGTGCCAAGCCCAGACTCTTCAGTCTCAGCTAATGGATCAAACAGAAAAGCATTTGCCAATTCGTCCAGCAAGCAATCAGGAACCTCTTGCAAAAGAGTGGCAGGCTCACGGACAGTACACTCCTCACCCTCTTCATGCAAAGTGCAATTCATGTTTATAGGGCTAGGGGTGTGTTGGTAAACAGATTTGTCATTGTGAATTCTCCTTCAAAATCAACCCTGTTTGCCCGAAGAGAAGTGACAACCGTTCCAACAGTTGGAGAGATTGCAATCAATCTGCAATCTTCCTCTACGTTTGAGAGGGGCAGCTCCCTCGTATGATGGGGGTATTTGAGATTTTTTTTGTACTTTTAACCTGAAAGTACATAAAGGAGAAAACATAGAACTAAAGAAATATAAAGAACAGAAACCCCAACAATAGACATGAATACTAATTGAGATTTCACAATGAATAACCATTACAAAAGGGGATTTAAGAACAATATAAGTTTTGACATGTAAAGACAAAAGAAGGATAACAAGTCTCATCCTACGAGGAAACAGGTTATCTTATCACATTCAAACCAAGATACCGAGGTATGATTGTGTTCCATCATATACATATATCATTTGAACTATAGAGCAATAGATTGCACAAGTACATAAAAGAATTATCAATTTAACATACGAGAAATTGATAACAATAATTGAGAAGTACATTCAAGACACAAATTAAATGCATTCTTGATTATTATTTTGAAAGTATACAAATTCAAAAGCTTTGAGTATAAAAAGTAAATTCCAAAAGTTCTCCAGCATCTCCCCTTTTGTCCGAGTCTCCTCTTCACAAATGAATTGGCCTTGTATTTATAGGCATCTTGCAATAACTATCTTAATAACCAACTCATAACTACTTTTGGTAACCACTTAATCTAACCATTTAGGATAACCACCTTAGGATAACCACCTTAGGTAACTACTTAGGATAACTTCCGAGGAGAATCACTTAAAATAACTACCTAAGTTAATCACTTGGGATAACTACCCTTTGCAAAGACAAGTCAGGAAAACTAACTTAGGAAAACTACCTAAATCAACACTTAGGATAACTACCTTTTGAAGACAAGTTAGGATTTACCTAACTTTTACAAAAATTATGCCCAAATTCTAACTTGTAGTTAGAAATAAGTGACATAAATCTTTTTACAAAGTGTAACTAACAAATGTTAATTTTGAAGAAAAACCAAATCATTGATCTTGTTGAGGTAGCTTTTTCTTTGACACTTTCTAAAGACGCTCTTGACACTAAAAAGCACCGATCTTGGTCTCTTAGTTTACACCAACAACTCCCCATCATCAAGCCATTTGTGAACACAAATTTGCATCTTTTTGACTCCAAGGACATGTGCTCCAATTGTATCTACATTTGTCAAGCATTCTTTTATTTCATGAACATAACATTTCTTTTCATAATGGAAAGACTTGTATGGTAGCATGATTGAGTTCTTTTGCATTCATCCATTGTATATTCCATCAATCATATTTTGAAGAATATTGGTATCTTGGCACAAAGTATTCTTTGAACCTGTCTTGTCAATGGCAAAACTAGATCTTCTAACCAAGAGAGAGATTAACACATTTCATGCAAGTTAGTTAAAAAGTGATGTGCATTTGCAACACTTGCTTCTTCCTTCTTCTCGGCTTCATTTGCATTATATCTTAATAATCCACTATGGATGTGATTACTCATGTAATTGGAGTATGTGCAACCACCTTCCACTAAATAGGACACAAACAAAATGATTCGAGAGTCCTTCATTAATTCAAAGGCCTTGATAGCTCCACTGCAAAATCCATTTGGGACCAGTCATGTTTCAACATTCTGCATTACATGCCTGCAGTTGCATTTCCAACTGCAACTTCTGATGAAAATCTCGAATTCTATTATGCTTTGTGGACGTCTATACCATCTAGGGAACTGGCAAAGGTTGTGGCGTTCGAATTTACACCCGACATTTTGAAATTACTTGAAAGTTCTGTCAAATTATCCATGTGCGTTCTGGGTGGTTTACACATTGTGCATGTGTACCTATAGAGCAAACCAACTTCGGTGTTTGACAAAAACACATCGCCATTATGTTTTGACGGATCTCCAGTTGCTGTTCTAAAGCTCCCATTTTGGCCAAGGCAGAATGCTGGTAAAAGGTCGTTGAATTCGGCTATACATCTGTAAATCTCCTTTGCTTGAAAGTTTCTGGTTATCTATGTCAACTACGATCATTTCATTGCATTCCTTGAGATGGAATCCCTTTGACGCCTTCTATCAAACCATTGCATGAGTTATCGACTCCATACGTTTATTCTGATGCTTAGCCTGCAATCTTTATGTTTGATGAATTCATTTCATGTCTTCCTTTAACAGCATACCTACCCTATCTACATCTCCATTTTAGCATGAATTGAGAGCATGTAGGAAACCATATTATCCTAAGTCGATTTTTCTTTGTATTGATAAGCCTTAGCATCGGCATAAGCTGTTTTGTATTGGAAAGAGCCGAATAGAGGAGCTTGAAGCCGTTTGAGAGTTAGTTATAAAAACTAACTTTTGCATTAATGATTTTCTGATGAGATTGAGTATATTCTCCAACTACCACTTCTTGTATCGATCAATCAAGTCATTTGAGAAACCCAAACTTGAAAGCAAGTAAGCTGCCGGTTAAATGGGATGACTTGAGTGTTTTGAGCTAATCTTAACTTCATCGGTAGCTTAAGGAAAAGGCACAAGTTGCCGATAAGATTGGATATATGCTGGATACAAACATATTGTTTTTCTTTCTTTCAAAACCAACCACCCTTTTTTTTAATTTTCTTGGCCTTCATCATTCGGTGAATTGTATATGCTTTAAACTTGTTGACGTGTGCAACTTGCCAATGTAGCAGATGGAGATGGAGATGACACTTGGTAAACTTGGTAGGTTATGAATATTTAAAACACCGACTTGTATTGACATGAAATTGGTCACTTGAAAGTCTTTTGCAAAACACCAAATCCATTATTGCTTTATTAATTAAAGCATCAACTATTATTGATAATATAATTCACATGCTATAATCATGACTATGCATTGGTGTTTCGAAGAATTAATATTTTGCTTTAAAATATTCATTTCCACCTCATAAATGCTTGCATATCGTCATCAATATTATCATCACTTGGTCATCTTGGCTTTATTCAAAACCAATGTTCAACACTTTGTGAATTTGATAAGATGCTAGGTGATAAAGGAGATACTTTATTGCAACTTCATATCGCCCCCCTTTATCCATTTCGGAACTTGCCAACTTCAAAATTGATGAACACTCAAACTCTTTGTATGTAAGGTTTATAACCTCACAAAGACTAAAAATTTCAATAGTCGACTCATGAGGCGAATAATTCGATATTGGACAAATTTCTATCGAGGAGGCCCTTAGTACAAGATTCAACACCTAGCTTAAATTTATCAAGTTTTAAAATTGGGGTCAACAGGGTGTAGGGCTCAATGTGGTTTTGGGCAATGGGCTCTACCCTTATGGTGACCTTGGTACCATACCTTGTTTGAAATAGCATGCAGGACCAATTAGAAGACAGGTACCCACCTATCTTGGCGGTGAAGTCTCTAGACAGGCAGATGGCAAAGAAGGCAGGGAGGTCGATAATTGATACGTCTTGCAAGACAATGCAACCAGTGCATGCATGCAAGGTTAACTTCAAATTTTTTACCACCCCTATTGTCTTAATAGAAGTGCCATCTAATTGGACCACCTCTTTGGTCACAGGTTTGTATTTTATACCAAGAAGATCAGCTACCTTCTTAGGCATGACTGAGCTACTAGCTCCTGAATCTATCATGCAGTTGTGAACCAAGTTATCTCCTATGATTAAGGAGAGATAGAAGGGGGGGGGGGAGGCTTGCTGATCTTGCTTGAATCTTCCTCCTCCTTGGGTTGCACCAAATTGGTGGAGACTACCCTTTTTCTGACTGCTGCCTCATCGCTTGACTCATCGACGTCCTTCAGTGCCTCTTTAAGCAAATCCCTTTGAGATGGGATTGAAAGAGCCTCCCACATAGTGACGTTGAGGTTGGCCTTCTTCATCTGATCAACTATGTTGAAAGGATCACCAACTAACTTTAGAGGCTCCTTTAAGGCTACAAGGTCTGCCTTTGCTCTTTGGACGACTTGGGCCTCCTCTTGCCTCTTGTTCTCTTGCGTGGTACTTTGGCTTGTATCATGGACGACTACATTGGGTGTTGGAGCTTGGGCTGATGTTGAAGGTGAGGCAGCCTCTATTCTTTGACCTTGCATACTGCAGCATTGACTCACCATTTGTTTGGTTCAAACCACATAATTCTGCCTCCTGCCAATTTACGAAGGTAGAATCTCCTTGTAAGTGAGCCTGGGTGCCAACACTAGGCTGATTTGGGTCATATTGTTGGCCAGAAGTGGTTAGCTCATCTTGCACCACTAAAGTTTGGACAAACCCTCCATTTTGGCATGCACCTTGGTTGTGTGGCCGATTGCATGGTTGACACCAATCTTGCTCTTGGGCGAGGTTATTTTGCATTGGGACTATTGCCTTTGAGTTGCTTGCGGTTGTGGGGTTCACACTATTCAAAAGCCTGGCATTGCTCCATTGGTTTTTCCCTTGAAAGGATGGCCTATTTTGCTGATAATTTTGACCTTGTGCTCGGTAAGGTCTGCTATACTGAGTTTGCTGCCTTTTTAGTGTCACCCACTTATTGCCAAAGCTTTGCAATAGAGCCTTGACCTCATGGAGCTCATTAGAGGATGTAGATGGTGTGGATGATTGACCTGTGGGTGTGATGGAGATAGAAGCCAAGGTGGGTTGTTGAGTAGGAGCTTCTGGGAAGAGAGGCATTGGAGGCCTTGGAGCTATCTTCCGAGCCTGAATCAAACAATTTTCTGCTCTTATGGCTATGTCATATGCACCCGGTGGAGAGGCTCCACCCATTGATTGTACCATGATAGCTATATCGCTGTTGAGAGCTCTAAGATAATACAAGAAGGCATGATTTGGAGATGGCTTCACTAGAGCAGGAATTCTATTCCATGTCTTATGGAATCTGAAATTGTAATCTCCCATGAACTTGTGGGGTGCCCTCTTGATTGTAGTCAACTGCTCTACAAGTGATAGGTGATCACATGTCTTCGAAATGGTTGCACAACCTCTTCCCCAATTCGTCCCAATTGTGAATGGAGCTAGACGACAACCCTCTATACCACTGCAAGGCTTTGCCCTTCAAAGATGTGGCTAAGAGTCTGACAACAACATCATCCTGAGTGATATTAGGGACGGAGCAGATGTTTGCAATGTCTTGAATGTGCTCAATGGGCGTAGTAGCCGTTTCACTTGTGAAGTATGGTATACTCTTCAACGCAGCCACTGGTATATCATTCCATTGAGTCAAAATAAGGGGACTCCCCCCATTGAAGGTAACAAAGACCTGATTTCTTGCCATGTGAAACAATGGTCTATTGATATGAGTGGTGGGAGCCCTTGATAGTAATGGTCTTGTGAATGGAGGGGTAGAATGAGACCTGGGAGATGGAGTATTTACAACCCTGACCTCCCTAACTAGTGATAACGAAGGTCTACCACTCCGCCTTCTAGAGCTTGAAGATGAGAGCTCTTCGAACTGGAAACTACCTCTAGAAGACGCCCTTGTGTGAATTCTGGGCATGAAACCAGCAACCTGCTTGAACGAGAGACTGAACTGGTGAGCAAAGACCTCGAAACTTGGGGGTTTCAGACTTCCGAGCATAAGCACTTCATAACTTGGAGGTTCCAAACTTCCGAAGTAGCCGACCAAGGAACTTCAAATCCTAGGGATTCCGGGGGTTGAGATGGTTTTACTGACTTCGGAACCTGGAGACCTCGGGGTTCCAGAGTAAGGAACAAATCGTGTGCAAGCGAGCGGTCTTGTGAGTAGAGGCGCCAAGTGCTTGAAGATGACTGCCTCTAAAGGATGAGATACCAAGAACAACACTGAATCCTTAGCATGTGAATCGAATGAAGTCCCACCGGGCGTGCCAAAAACTGTTATCACAAAAGCTCACACCCTTGCTGAGTTATCAACTCAACAACCTTGTGAAACATGGAAACAACCCCGAAGTGTGGGACCTTGTGCAAGGGGGTTGAATCTTCGGAGAAGGCTGACTTCCTTCTCAATCCAGGTGCAGGTGTTGAACCAACTCAACACTTCAAAACTAATTCCTAGGCCTATCCTAACAAATTGCAGAGGAAAAGGGAAGAGAGAATGCTTGAAATAAAAGGAGGTGATGCACCAAGAAGAGATTGTTCCTCTCCCTACCAAATGACACAAAGAATTAACTGAAACACCCAAGAGATGCACAAACTTCAGTTGTATGATTGATCCTAATGCATGTATGAAGGTTAGAATCCACTGAATGCCAAGAGGGGAGAAGGTTTCCTACAAGTCACACTCAGAGAAACAAGCTAACACAACATATATGGAGAGAAGAGCCACAAAACAGACAATTATGATGAAGGTAGGGAAACATACACAACATGCATAAGTTGAAGGAAGACAAGAATTCTATTTCAATTCATTTAAAGACCAAAGGCCAAACTTACAGTTGCAGAAATGCAAAAATAATTACAAGTCTTCAAGAGAAGAGAAAGAGCATAGGAAAGCTCAAGGCAGCAGGGAGAGAACCCCTTACAATGAGGCTTAAAAGCCTTATATAGAAAAAAGGTTACAAGAGTGATCATGACCCTTGCATGTCAGTCTGGAAGTGCAGGATAGTGCATGCACTTGACTTGTACATGTAAGCAACCTAGCCATACCCACAAAAGGCAATTCTGAGAAGGGCGGATTGACTGACCTTCCAAAGTCAGACATGACATAAGTCACCAAGCATGGCCCCGTACCTCCCTTGATGGAAATCTTGCCAAAAACATTAAATGTACCCTTGTGGCTCCACAAAAGAAAGTGCATAAGTCACCAAAACTGGTGGAGTATTTAAAGCCTTGAGTGTTGATCACGCCATATGGAAGGAAGTCGGGGACTTTGGAAGCTCGGACTCCCGAAGTGAGGAAGACAAGGGAAAGACTTTGGAACCTCGGGGTTTGGGAGCTCCGAGATAGAGAGAGGAAGAGAAGGAAAGGAACTTCGGAACCTCGTTGTTCCGGGGGAACTTAGAAAGAAAAGGCAAGGAAGGAAGGAACTTCAGAACCTCGAGGTTCCGGGAGAAGGAGGGGAAGCAAAGGAAGAGAACCTCGGAACCTCGGGGTTCCAGAGTTCCGAAGAAAAGAAGGAAGAAAGGCTAGGAGGGAACTTCGGAACCTCGGGGTTCTGGAGTTCCAGGAAAGGGGAGAAGAAAAGAAAGAACTTCGGAACCTTGGGGTTCCGGAGTTGCACAGTTCCAGAGAGAAGAAGAGAAAGGGAAAGGAGAGGAACTTCGGAAACTCGGGGTTCCGGAGTTCCAGGGAAGGAAACAGGAGAGGCCAAGGGAGGAACCTCGGAACCTTGGGGTTCGGGAGATCCGAGAAAGGAAGAAAAGGCCAAGGGAGGAACTTCCTTCAGACAAGGCAACACTTCACACTTCATGATTCCTCTGCTTCTCTCCTTGATTAACTGGGGTAGTGCTGGTCCATGGAACATATCTCTGATCGGTTCTCACTGATGGACCAAGGGTGTCATAAAATGACAACAATAACTAATCAGGATTGTTATACCAATGATACTAATTAGTATAAGTTCTACCTTTATAATTAATTGCTATCATCAACAATGCTCAATAATCAATGATGTGATATAATCGCTGTCATTTTAGTTGACAATTGATTTCCTTGCTTGGCTTGCATCTTGTTTGATCTTTGATATTCATGGGAGACTATGTGGTGACGGTGTCTGAGAAGAAAGCTATTTCTGTGAACCTCCTTAGAGCGCCTGATATGCCATTCCTCTACAATGTGAACAGTGGAATGATTAAAGAATGATTGCTGGATGGTGACTCCTAATGAATGCTTGATACTCTGCAATGATTGGTTCCCTTAGCAAATCTTAATGTCCGTCCTAGGACGATGTTCTCCACACCCATTAGTCAATACCATCTTAAGATTTTGATGCTCCCTCATGAAGTATTAGATACGTTTAAGTCTCCAACCAACCATAGTTGCTGCGAGAGGATATGTTGATTGAATATTAAGCTTCTGATATTCATTTGATGATTGCTAGCGGCTCATGAGAATAATTTTAAATCTTTAATTAAAACTTATTTATTCGTATATGAATTCTTGTTGCCTTCAAGTCTTGTGTTGGATATTATAGTGGACATTACTGTTTAATGCATCATCCTTAGATAGGTGTTGTCAATAGGAGCTATGGCAACTTATTTAACTATTTGGTGGGCCATGCAATGGGATTCCATGTTGGCAAAGGCAAAGTTTGCATGCTATTCACTGAATAGTCAATTGGTAAGATGTCTTTTTAGATTGTTTGTGGGGCATTGCTATAATGTCCCTACTAGTTAGAAATCACTGTCGTGCAAAACAGATTGTTAGAATACAACAAATATATATATATATATATAACTTGCAATTTAACTTTAAAATACTTAATGAACACTGATCACAATTCTTATCTAATAAAAAGGATATGAATGCCATATGGAGATATGTCCTTAGGCGGCTGTGAAGCTCGCCTTCTTGGAACCCATCTAGTAAATTGAAGGTAAATTCGATTCCTGTCTTGGATGTAATTTCTTACACCCAAGCCATCCAGGAAATCAAAGGTTAATTTGATTCTTGTCTGGATGTAACTACTTGCACCCAAGCCATCCAAGAAATCGAAGGTTAATTCGATTCTTGTCTTGGGTGTAATTTCTTACACCCAAGCCATCCAAGGAAGACCATATGTCAATTCCTTGCCTTGGATGATGCATCTCATCATCCAAGTCCATTAGAGGGGACTGGCCAGATCCGTCTCTTCTTGGATGAACTTAGTCAACCAAGCCATATATATGCATATAGATATTCAATATATACTGCCTACCAGGGATTATCATAATCCCTGAATTAGACTACCGGGATTTCCTCCCAATAGCCTCCATCATATAATCACGATATTGTCATTCATTGATATCCAACATTTCATAACCATTCGTATTATCAATATCATCTAATTTATAATTCATATTATCATTATTATTTAAATCATAATCTTGTGACATACACATTGAGATATAATTCTATAACATACACATTGTAATAATGACGACATAATTTTGTAACGTACACATTATAATAATCATGACAAAATTCTGAAACCTACACATTATAATAATCATGACATAATTCTGAAACCTACACATTATAATAATCATGACATAACTATCAAAATTACAAGTATATTTATATGTGTGTGTGGCACACACATCCACACACATATACGTACCTTCGGTGTCTTTGCTATCTTTCCCCTTTCTCTTGCCTCTGCCTACGCAGCTATCCTTTCTAATCAATGGTGATGTCACTAGATGTTTTTGATTCCTTACCTTTATATCTCTCAATATGAGGGAGAGGTCACACCACTTCATCATGTATGCCCTTTGGCAAGAGACATACCCCTTCACCATTAGCACCCTTTGAAAGAGTGCAACTCTTCATTATTTCTACCCTTTGAAAGGGATACAACCTTTCGTAATCAGATCTGCACTTATTATTTAAATCAGATCTGCATTTCTCATTTCCAATTTATCGTCCCTCTCAAATGAGGTTCTCTTCGCTTTTTTATATCTCATTGTTGAGGGAGTCACAACTTTTCCTTTCATGTCTTTTGACTTTTCATTAACTTAATTAATTTTTAATTAGTCATATTTAATTATATTATTTTATATTTTAATTTAATTTTTAATGTTTTAATTTTATTATTATCATTTATTATTAAATTCTATTTCGAAGTGGGGACATTACAATTGCAGAGGATTCTCATAGATCTATTGAGGTTGAAAGGCGGAAGATGCCATACTGTTGATGCTAAAGACTTGTGCAATATATGTAGGAGGGGCATCCTCAAGTTAAGAGGCAATTGGAGGTAAGCAATTGCTGTAGGAGCATTGTAGTATAGAGCAATATAGCATCACCCAAAAAGATTTTTCTTTCTTTTGTATTTGTGTTGTGTGCATTGAGTGATTTTCTTTTCGATTTTTTGTGTTTGTATTTGGGAGCTTACAAAACCTATTGTGATACATGAAAATCAATGGTTGAGACATTGGTGTCACATGGGCACATAGGTTGATGTAGACTCTTTCCTCATAGGAATAGAGTATGGATTCTCATCGAACCACATAGATCTGATTATGTCATCTAGGTACTGCATTATACTATGTAAGCTTAGTAAAACAATTTATGATCAAATCAATACCTTGGAGGGTGGATATGTACAAAAGTCATTTAGTGGCCAACAAGTGGATATTGAGAAACATTTCTTGTTGATTATGTTAGATTGTGTAGGTTACGAGGGGTGTTCCAGAAATTGTTAGAAAATTAATAGACACATGGATGAAAGCCAATTCATCATGAGATTGTAAAATCCCACCTTGTTTGCCACTTATTTTTTTTGTAAAACACTTTTGGATCAAATCAATACCTTGGAGGGTGGATATGTACAAAAGTCATTTAGTGGCCAACAAGTGGATATTGACAAACATTTATTGTTGATTTTGTTAGATTGTGTAGGTTACGAGGGGTGTTCCAGAAATTGTTAGAAAATTAATAGACACATGGATGAAAGCCAATTCATCATGAGATTGTAAAATCCCACCTTGTTTGCCACTTATGTTTTTTGTAAAACACTTTTGGATCAAATCAATACCTTGGAGGGTGGATATGTACAAAAGTCATTTAGTGGCCAACAAGTGGATATTGACAAACATTTATTGTTGATTTTGTTAGATTGTGTAGGTTACGAGGGGTGTTCTAGAAATGGCTAGAAAATCAATAGACACATAGATGAAAGCCAATTCATCATGAGATTGTAAAATCCCACCCTGTTTGCCAATTAATTTTTTTGCACTTTCCCTCTACTTTGATGCTCAGGAATTATGTCAAACAGTTGGTGATCTGCAGCATATGAAGAGTTATTTAAAACAATTTATGGTTAATAGGATTTTTGACAAACAGTTTGCATATAATCTTTTCTTTGCTTGTTGAGCTTTTAAAGGTGCAACGACTCAAATGATAACATAACCAAACATCACAAACTTAAATGTGATTTGAACCAAATATGTAATGACTGAAATGTCCGAGATATGGAAATAGCTGCACTTACAGGATACTAAGAAAATCATTCAGTGCCAAATTTGCGATACTACATAATTCTGCAGTGATTACAAATATGCAGATTCATTTGAACAGCAAAGTCTTCAATAAAGAGGCTGATTTGAATGCAATCTCAGGCAAGCTACTTGAGACTCCCACTAATTCCTAACCAGACCAAATACTTAGAAATACACCCACATTCAGCAGTGAAGATTGCGATGGCTATCAATAAGAGTAACATCTGCCCACAGTCAGTAGAACTGCCCATGTCCACACAATTCTTCTTATCTGTGTCCAGAAACCAGAACCCATCCAGATGCCTAAATCATACTCTCAACTCAGGTTACTTGCCGCTGGTGCCTGATAAATATGAGATGAAGTCTCCATTATATTTGACGCAATAGTGTTGAGTGCCACGTTTGGACTTCCCAGAATTACCATTCTCGATATGGGATCTTTATGCACTGAGAAAAAAGCCCTCTCATCTAGGCACGACGCCCAAGGTCTTTGAGTCATCTTTCATCCATGGTACAAGGGAAATAATCTCAGGCTAAATTGTTAATGTATATTAGTTCTCACACCCACATAATTACGTAGGATGTCCAATGCATAAGAATGAAGGTTCACAATGAGTCGCTGGAATACATCAACCTTCAAATGGAAGATAAAACATAATCTTGCCAAGCAGATAATAAATCCCGATGAAATCATATCCTCTCTTTCATTATGGCCTTCCGTTGTGTCAAAACAAGGCTGACATGTTCTTTTTGGGATCTAGCTTGGTATCATAGGGAAGCAAGAAGCAATGAACAATCGCTTTGAATGTGATAGAAATGGGCATGCTTGAGAAACAACCTACAATTTTGTTTTATGACAATAAGGGTGTATTGAAACTTGTTTGCTATCCAGTATTATATTAACACACAAAACACATTGAGGTTAATGCCATTACATCTGTGAATATGTTCAACAACGAAATATTTAGGTTCACTACTGTTCTATTTAGAAGCGACATGTTAACATCTTTACCAAATCACTTTAGTTGTGAAGTTCAAAGTTTTTCAAAACTTCTTGACTTGTGCTCTTGAGCAAATGATGTAATAGATGGGGTTTAGTTAGACTTAGAATATAATCTATATTTTAGCAATACAAAACTATTATATTTATAAGCTTGGCCTTCTCCTCTAAAGGCAGTTCTCTTGACACTTTGATGTTGTTTCGCTAGTGTTTCATTGTTTCTTCTCACTTTTCTTGTAAAAGGGTAGTGGCCCTTGCAAACCCTGCTTACCTAATCGAAAAATAATATTAAACAATAACAATTCTCAATTATTATTATTAAATTAATATTATTGTTTGTTTGATTGCTTGGTCAGCTGAATAATAATTGACATAGTTTATATATACATGTATATATACGTGTACATACATGTACATGTCTATATTCGTGTACATACATATATATATAGTTGCAGCAGATTGAATAAAGCCTTATAAATTTTTGGGGTCTATTAAGTGTTTTCTACTCTTTCCTTAAGGACTGATACATTCTGATCACCCACTGCTGCAAAATCACTCACAAATATTCCATTATAGCATACCATAGCACACATTGCTACCCTTTTTAAAATTTTTGGATTTGCTTTATATCTATATCTATACACGCACACTTACAGTATAAATGCATACCAATCCTGAAGGAAAAACGTTGCCTGTAACCAAACCCCATATGCCCGATGTTTGCCTAATTAAAAAATGTTCTTTACTATAAATCCTTGATGATTAGTGTTGACTTCTAGGAGAAAAGCAAACACATCTGCTTGATTTAGGATAATCCTCAACATGCAATACTTACCTCTTTTATTATAAATACTAATGAAATACCCCATATACCCGATGTTTGCCTAATTAAAAAATGTTCTTTACTATAAATCCTTGATGATTAATGTTGACTTCTAGGAGAAAAGCAAACACATCTGCTTGATTTAGGATAATCCTCAACATGCAATACTTACCTCTTTTATTATAAATACTAATGAAATACCAAGCAAATTTTAAGTCTAGTTTTTTTCAATAGATTAATTAGTTTGATAACATAATTAATTCTAAAGTGGAAACTAGAGGGGCATTACATTCCCACAATTGATGTCTATATAACATGCAAGTTGTATATTGCGGTGAAAAATTCCATGCCTCTTATTTGTTGAGAAATGAATAATTTCTGTGGCTAAAAAGATATGAGTAGGTTAGTAGCTCAACATTTTTTCATAAATACTTGAACAAACACTTTAAACAGGACTATGTGAGACCCTGGTTGTGGCATGAAAATATGAGCAAAAAGTATGAGGCTGTTAAATTTGATGATCAGATTAGATAGACAGCGAATCAAACACAAATGCACAGAGTTTACCCTCGGAAAACCTTCCTCTTGAAGGTGAAAAAACCCAGCAACGGAATGTGTCTTTTTTATCTTAGTTATATCAAGTGATTTTACAAGAAATTTGCTTCACACTTGAAGCTATATATGTATTACAACAGTTTGCTATAGAGAAAATCCAATCTGCAATATAGAATGTATGATCTGCAATGAACTTGATCTTCCTTGATAAATTCTCAAACTGTTGTGAATGAACATGAACTGCTGCTATTCGATATGCTGAAGGATGATATACAATTCGCTGGAGAATGTATTCTACGATTTGCTAAATGTGAGAATTATTCGATATGCTTATGAATATATTCCGAACTGCTGAAGAATGATTTTATATATTCGATGATCTGGAAGTGAGAGGGAACGAATCTATATAAACCCATACATGGGTGGCGCCAAGCAACACGACCTTTCCAAAAGTTGGCTCAATCATCACGTATTCTTCAAGAACCGATCCAATGCCAAATGACACGTCTCAATCACTAACACGTCTTCCAAGGTGGCGGGTCATAATAAGTTATGTTTTGTTAGCAACCCGTTTCAATATGAAAGTTGGCAATATATTGAACTTGATTAAATGTGTAATACCGAAAAGGTCCTTCACACATTTGATGGTAAAGTCGGCTCTGAGGATCCAACCGACGCTATCCATCAACACTCCCTCTTAGCTAGGGAGGAATCCTTCTCAATATCCGAGTCACACAGTGACATCCACCATGGCTACTCCCAGAGGGTGAATAAGCACAAGTGCTAAGTCATGGAGCCTTTCACATGACATCCACCATACCTACTCGCAGAGGGTGGAACAAGGGCTGAAACCTCAAACTTCTCTCACAGAGAAGAATGCACAACAATGGCTGATACCTCAAACTTCTTTCATAGAAGAATGCATAACAAGGGCTGATACCTCAAACTTCTCTCATAGAAGAATGCATAACAAGGGCTAATACCTCAAACTTCTCTCACAGAGAAGAATGCATGACAAGAGCTTGCACCTCAAACTTCTGTCGCAGAGAAGAATGCATTATAATACATATCAAGTAATCACTGATGCTGAGACTCCCTCTTAGCAAGGGCTTCATTCTCCACAATTCCAAGCTTGTCTCGAAAATGCACAAATTTCACTTTCGCAAGAGGCTTGGTGAAAATGTCAGCTGTCTGTTCCTCAATACAAATGTATCTCAACTGAACAACATTTCTTTGTACCATATCTCTGATATAGTGGTACTGAATCTCTACATGCCTCGTTCTGTCATGAAGTACTGGATTGACTAAAAGCTTCACACAACTTTGGTTATCACAATGTATGGTAGTAGGCTCCAATGATTGTCCAAACAATCCTGCAAGTAGCTTATGAAGCCACATAGCTTCGCGAGTTGCCACACACGCTGCAATGTATTCTGCCTTTGCAGTGCTCAGAGCTACTGAAGACTGCTTCCTGCTACACTAGGAAATCATAGCAGATCCCAAGCTAAAACAACAACCAGAGGTGCTCTTCTGATCAGTAACACTCCCTGCCCAATCAGAATCAAAATATCCTTCAAGAATCAGGTCTACACTGGAAGAGTATTTCAAACCATATCCAACTGTGCGATGCAAGTATCTCAAGAGATGCTTGGCTACAACTAGATGTATCTGTCTAGGTTCACTCATGAACTAGCTAAGTGCACTCACTGCATAGCAAATATCTGGTCTAGTGTTAACTAGATACATCAAGGACCCTGTAATGTCCCTACTAGTTAGAGATCACTGTCCTGCAAATCAAATTGTTAGAATGCAACAAATATACATATAACTAGTCTAATTTGCAATTAAACTTCAATTACTTAATTAAAACTAATCTCAATTCTAATTAAATAAAAAGGATACGAGTGCAGTACTGGGACCTGTCCTTAGGCGGTTGTAAAGCTCGCCTTCTTGGAACCCATCTTGGTTCCAAGCCATACTAGGAAATCGATGGATAATTCGATTCCTGTCTTGGATGTAACATCTTACATCCAAGCCTACCAAGGAAGACCATCATATATGATCAATTCCTTGCCTTGGATGATGCATCTCACCATCCAAGTCTACCAGAGAGGACCGGCCAGATCCGTCTCTTCTTGGGCGAGCCTTTGACATCCAAGCCATAACATATATGCATATAAATACTCAGTATATACCACCTACCAGGGATTATCATAATTCCTGAATTAGGCTAAGGGAATTTCCTCCCAATAGCCTCCATCATATAGCCACATTATTCATATTACATTCTACAATTCATTATCATTTTTCATTCCATAATTTATGTCTACATTTACATATTCTTTAATTCTCATTATTGATCCTACATATATATAAATATTTTGCATACATACCTATATTCATTGCTACATACACATAAGATAATATCGCTATCCTATTATAGCTCTGTTATAGGAATTGATATATTATTATGTATGACAGAATGTTCAGTAATATATATGTGTGTGTGGCACACACGTCCACACACACATATACCCTGTGACCAGTAAACACCTCTTACCTGTTCGTAATCCGCAATCCGTAGTTGCAGTTTGTAGTCCGGGGGGCCGTTTGCAGTCCTTCCGTCTTCCTCTCTTCGTGTCCTTTTTTAATCCCCTTTGGATAGAGGTCGATCCTCATTAAGTATCTTGGTATCAAATGGTTGCATCTTTTGGGAGTAGACACATCTTTGTCAAGGATTAATTAATCTTTCTTAAGATCACACTTGTAATGTCCCCTCAATTTAACCCTTAGGAAATAGGAACAATTAACTTGCAAAATCAATGGCAAGAGACTTCTTTCTTCAAAGACTTACTTAGCACTAAGAATGACAATCTATGTTATACTATATATTTGATGACAATATCACTGCTAACTTTGATATGACAGTTGGATATTTGCTAGATGATTAAGCCTATATACATAGATAAGACTAAGATTATCTTGATAATATGTATAACCTTATGTGAATGCAACTGTATTATGCCAAGGGGTCGTTGCTTTTTAAATGGATCTAATGAAGGGTATGAATAAGAGATAAAAGGTTTCAGAATGATAACTGTATACATGACTAAGCAATCCAATCCTCGATACAAAAATGAGATAAAAGACCAGTTATATTATTTGGAAATGATATCAATCTTCTTAAGTACCTTAGGAATAGAATGGATGCACCCTTCCCTTCTATCCTTTGATCACACCCTTTTTTTAAGGATTAATCATTCTTGCTTAATCGCATCTTTCCATGACAATTGTTTCTTATACAAATCGTACTTGTATTCCTAATCGTTGGTGTTCTTTGATATCTTTGACATCATTGACACTTAGCACCGATATGGGATTGCTTAAAACCTTCCTTGATTCCTCCTCCTTTCTTGATATGAATCCTCCAAATAATTAGTGATTGTCGATTACTTATATATTCCTTATTGGTCTTACATGATCAGTCATTAATCGCTGATCGATAACTTGTGGAATGCCCCCTATATTGGAGTCGGCGATATTGTCTTGCAGTCCGCAATAGTAACGATAAAGGGTCAAATCAATAAAACTATTCCAAGTAAGAATACAATCTTCCAGCACAGTATGAATTGCACATATCCTTTCATGAATCGGACTTAACACATATCTTATGGCTTTTCTAAGTCTCGTGTCTATTTATCTTTAATGGTTCCATTAAATTTCTTCTTTATCGTACTCTCATATTTCCTTATTACACGGTGCCTTAAGTAGTTTATGTGATTATTATTATCGGGTTACTTCTTATTATTAGACTCTGGAGATGGATAACTTATATAAAGCTATGGCTTATAATTTATAATATTTAAATTATGTTTATAATGTAATATTAATTTATTTTTATTCAAGGATATTATTAGTAATAAATATTAATTAAATAATAATATGTAATAAATAAATAAATAAATAAATAAATTTCAAATAATAATTTGTTGGTAATTATTATATTGATTAATAGTAATAATTGTTTCATTTAGGATATATATATAACAATCAAGGAGGGGACATGATAGAGCCAATCAATTGCATGTACATAGTAGGGTCCACAAGATCTGAACTAGCCGCAGCTTCCCTCAATTTCTTCAAGTTAGTTTCCATTGGTGTGGACATAGATTTACAATCTGTCATTCCAAATCTCTTCAAGATATCGATGGTGTATTTTCCTTGACTTGGGATAATCCCATTGGGCCTCTGCCAAACTTCCAACCCTAGAAAGAAGTGCATGAGTCCTAAGTCCTTCATCTCGAATTTGGAAGTCAACTCCTTCTTACATCTATCAATGAGATGATCTTCTCCGGTAACAAATAGGTCATCAACATAAAGTACCAAGATCAACATATCACCATTGAATACCTTGAAGTAAAGGTTTGGATCAGCATCATTCTTGCAGAAGCCCAAACTCACTAAGTATCTATCAATTCTTTCATACCAAGCCCGAGGAGCTTGTTTAAGACCATATAGGGCTTTCTTCAATCTACACACATGAGACTCTTTCCCATGAATCACGAACCCCTCAGGGTGTTCGATGTAGACTTCTTCTTCAATCACACCATTGGGAAAGATAGTCTTCACATCCATCTGATGCAACTTCCATCCCTTAGTTGTTGCAATGGCAATGATGGTTCTAATGGAAGTATAGCGAGCAACAGGAGCAAATGTTTCTTCGTAGTCTATTCCCTCTTGTTGAGAGAAGCCACAAGCCACAAATCTAGCCATGTACTTTTCAATGCTGCCATCAGCTGCATGTTTTATCTTGTACAACCACTTGGAAGATACAACAAACTTCTCTTTTGGTCTAGGCACAATATCCCACACATTGTTCTTGAGAATGGATTGATACTCCTCATCCATTGCATCTTTCCAAAGTTGTTGTTTTGCAGTTTCCTCTACACTAGAAGGTTCGCACTCAATAAGATTACACATTAATGCAACATAACTAGAAAATCTTTGTGGTCTTTTGCTTTCTCTGAATGTGCCTCTAGGAGTGGCAAATTGTTCTGCTTCCTGCATAGTGTTTTGCGCCCAAAGAGGTCACTTTCGAGACACAACAATATCTCTAGGCCCATCAGTGGGATCCAAAGGTTCAATTGGGTCATTACTCATATCAAGTTCTGTAGTCTCCCTCTGAATCTCAGGAGCATGATCAACATCCATGTCTTGAGGGGTCTCATCATTTATCTCCATGCATGAGCCCTTTGATTTCCTGAATGCAACATCTTCCTCAAATGTGACATCCTTGCTAACTTCTATTTTCTTCTGACCAGGAATGTAAATACGATAGGCTTTGGAGGTTTCACTATAGCCCACAAATATTCCTCTCTTGCCAGAAGGCTCCAACTTGGTTCTCTTATCCTTGGGAATATGAACATACACAGGACAACCAAATATTCTCAAGTGGTTGATATCAGGCTTGATACCTGAAAAGGCTTCTTCAGGAGTCATATTTTGTAATATCCGATGAGGACATCTATTCTGAACATACACTGTTGTTCTAGAGGCTTCTGCCCATAGAAAAATCTGAAGGTCTTGATCATGAATCATAGCTTTTGCAACTTCAACAATAGATCTGTTCTTCCTTTCAGCAACCCCATTTTGTTGAGGGTTGTAAGGGACACAGAACTCCCTCTTGATCCCTGCCTCAATACAGAAATCACGAAAGCTACTCGAGGTGTACTCACCTCGATTATTAGACCTTAAAATTTTAATTTTCTTTCTAGATAAATTTTCTACAAGAGCCTTAAACTCTTTAAACCTACCTAGGACTTCATCAGACTCTTTAGACCTTAAGAAATAAATCCAAGTCTTCCTAGAGTAGTCATCTATAAAAGTTACATAATACAAATATCCACTTAGGGATGGAATTGACATTGGACAACATAAATCTGAATCTACAAGATCTAGTATTTCTTTAGACCTACTTTCACTGCTATGAAAAGGACTTTTAATATTTTTGCCCATAGCACAACCTTTACAAGTACCATCATTTACATGAATAAGTTTAGGAATACCTTTTACCATCTTCTCCAATGATGGAAGAGCCTTGAAGTGAAGATGTCCAAGTCTTCTGTGCCAGAGTTCGCTGGAACTGGAAGAATCATGAATAAGAGCTTGAACAGGGAGAGTGGAGAGTTTGTATAAACTCTCATGTCGATTTCCAATCACACAAGCAGTCTTGATGCAGGAGTTCTTAGGCCAAGCAAGAACTCTTCCTTCAGAAAATGCAATTTGATAGCCCTTATCCTCCAAGGCTGAAATAGACACAAGGTTTCTCTTGATCCCTGGCACGAACAATACATCACTTAGGTGTAGAGAAACTCCAGATTCAAGGTTTAGAGATGTAGCACCAACTCCTCTTACAGCATAGCGTGCATCATCCCCATTAATAACTTGGAGATGTGACTCTTTCTCCACTAGATTAGAAAGGTGCTCCCGATGACCGGTGATATGTCGAGAGGCTCCACCATGTATCACTGTCCTTAGGAACATTGCTTGATAATGCTGATATGAAAAGAAAACCATTGGAGTTATCTTCTACCTCTTTTTGAGATGAGACTTCATTGATGTTTGCTCCTTGATGATTATGTCTTGTCAAACAATCCTTTGCAAAGTGACCAAACTTGTCACACCTAAAACACTGGATGTGAGAGAGATCTTTCTTCCTCTTCCTAGAATCAGTTGCAGAATCTGATTTGAAATCTCTATTCTTTTTGAAGTTGCCCTTCTTCCAATACTTACGTTTCTTGGTAGATTGAGTGGCAAGAACATGAGTATCTTCATTTTGAGAACTCTTAATAATTCCTCTAGCGGTCAATCTTGATTCTTTTTGAATACAATCTGCACGGACTCGATCAAACTTAGGTACTTTGGATCTTCCACTTATGCTTTGGATAAATGGCTCCCATGAATGAGGTAGGCCGTTCAAGGCTAGCATGACAAGGTCTTTATCAATCACTTGATCCCCAATTGCACTTAGTTGATCTCTCAATTCTGAAATTTTCATGAAGTAGGTGATGATTGAATCTCCTTTTGCCATCTTCACTTGGTGGAGTTGCTGCCTTAGGGCAAGAGCCCTACTCATGTTGTTAATCTCATATAAATCTTCCAAGGTTTTGAACATATCTCTTGTAGTTGTCATCTTGGATATGAGAGGCACCAAGTCATCCCTCATGGAGTCGATTAATATATTCTTTGCTTTGATGTCATTTTTCTTGAATTGAAGCTTCTCCTCATGATCTTCAGGTTTGGATAAATCCTTTTCCTCCATGAATTGAAGAAGATCATTTTCTTCAAGTGCAATGAGCACTCTAAACTTCCATGAGGTGAAGTTAGATGCGCTTTCAATTCTATCTTCTACTTTAAGACCGTTTACCATTTTCAAGGCTTAGGCTCGACGGAGAGAGAGGGGAGAATACTTAGAAGTTGTAGGGAATCTGATCACGATCTTCTTTCACCGTGGCTCTGATACCATGTTAATTTTAATGATCAGATTAGATAGACAGCAAATCAAACACAAATGCACAGAGTTTACCCTGGGAAAACCTTCCTCTCGAAGGTGAAAAAACCCAACAACGAAATGTGTCTTTATTATCTTAATTATGTCAAGTGATTTTACAAGAAATTTGCTTCACACTTGAAGCTATATATGTATTACAACAGTTTGCTATAGAGAAAATCCAATCTGCAATATAGAATGTATGATCTGTAACGAACTCGATCTTCCTTGATAAATTCTCAAACTGTCGCGAATGAATATGAACTGCTGCTATTCGATATGCTGAAGGATGATATACAATTCGCTGGAGAATGTATTCTACGATCTGCTAAACATGAGAGTTATTCGATATACTTATGAATATATTCCGAACTGCTGAAGAATGATTGTATATATTCGATGATCTGGAAGTGAGGGAACGGATCTATATAAACCCATACATGGGTGGCGCCAAGCAACACGACCTTTCCAAAAGTCGGCTCAATCATCATGTATTCTTCAAGAACCGATCCAATGCCAAATGACATGTCTCAATCACTAACACGTCTTCCAAGGTGGTGGGTCATAATTAGTTATGTTTTGTTAGCAACCCGTTTCAATATGAAAGTCGGCAATATATTGAACTTGATTAAATGTGTAAGACCGAAAAGGTCCTTCACAAATTTGATGGTAAAGTCAGCTCTGAGGATCCGACTGACGGTATCCATCAATAGAGGCCACCTACAAGACCATAGTAAGTGCTTCGTATTTGTGTGGAACTGCAACCAACAAAATTTATCCTACCACTGAACCAATACTTATTGCTCTTATTTTTCCTAGAGCATAAAATATTGCAATATAGTCTTATTGTGTTATGTTTCTTTGAAGCAATATTGTTTGGTTTTATATGCTGTGTAAAATATAAATTTGGGAGGCCTACGAGGAAATTGTAATTCTAAATGTTATTCTTAGTTTCTAAGTATTTGTTAAGGAAGAAAAAATGTAATTTTCATTGGTGATATTTGAAGGTGGCATCATATGCAATCAAGAATATTGAAGAATACCGAAATTTTTGTGCAAGGCCAGATAGTCAAAGACCACAGTCTGATGAAATTCTAGGGGTAAGATTTCGTGCTACCTGAAATATGGAGTCTCTCAAAATCTAGATGTACTGCAATTTTGTTTATTTTGAATTCTTTATGAGCCTTGTGAGAAATAAAAATGAATTGTTGAAAAGAGTCTATTAGACTAGTCATCTCATTGTTATTTGGTTTACCATGATTGGGGCTTTTCATTGTCATTGTCCAAAGGAATCTGCTTGCTATATCCATCATTTGTTATTGCATAATTGAGGTGCAACAATATATTGAATTTTCAATTCACAAAATTGGTAAAAATTTATAATCGAAGTTACAAAACTCTTTGTGCCAAATGTTTTGCAAATAACTTTGTATGGCTCTACTAGCTCACGGTTTGCATTCATGATGCAATGCTATTGATGTTTTAAAATTTAATGGGATGTTGATTTTTAAACTTTTATGCATTGTTGATGGAAAGTTATGATCTATCCTCCCTTTGAAATGTTGGTAGCACAGGGGCATTTGTTAAGATCTGTGGTATAAAGGTCAAGATGCAGCTGTTGGAGTTTTGTGGATAGAGTCCATTACAATTGGATACTCTAGTCACTGTAGAAATGAAATGTTTTGTCTCATTGACAGAACCAGAGTCAAACAAATTGAAGTTTCACTCTCGAGATGTCTAACATCAAACTTTCCTCTATCATCCATGCTACTTTGCAGACCCTCCTTTTTGGCCAGTGTAGAATTCATTTCTTCCTAGAAGATTCTAAGACAGTAAGACCTTGGAATTTCTTTGTTAAGTATTTCATTATACAATGTTTCAGTTTTGTAGGAACAAATTGTCCCATTTGTTTTTTATTTTTTTTAAAAAAATGCATCTTATATTGGTTCTGAGAACAAGAAAAGTTACATTGGCTTAACAATATGGAAAAAAGAAAAATCTATAAAAATACTAGGAACGTTAACATCTGAGTGCTTCATGAAGCAAAGACACAGCATCCTTAGGAAACCACCCAAGTTCTGCATTAACAATCAAAGCCCAAACCCATGTGAAAAGCGTCAGCTTTTCTAAACTAACAAGAAAGCAGCCCTCTTGAAAAGTTGTCTAACATTCTGAATTTAACAGGAAACCAATAGAAGACAATCAATTCATATACCATATTTATTTGCAACATCGTTTCATTGTAAAGGCTGCAAGGCTTCTGTGACACCTGCTTTGTAAAACCTCTAGATTTAATTGCCAATTCTTTGTTGAAGCACTAGAGACCAAAAATATTTGTGTGAAAGAGATCACTTAATGATATCAGGTTTCAAGAATCCATAGTAAATTATTGCAGTTGTTTCTGGATTAGATTGTGTTAGAGACCATTTATCCTTTGTATCTATCTCTTGAATTTCATATCCATTTTACTTGGGCAAATCTTAGAATTGTTATCACAGTTGTTGGTGAGGATAGATACTACATACCAAAAGTAGTCAGTAAGTTATTACTCATTAGCGCCAAGCAATGCAAGCAGCTTGTCAGATCCAGCAAGAAGTTATCCTTCCCATGGTCAGATCGTAAGGCAAGAATGTCCTTGTTGCTCAAACTCATACTGCAACTATCTCAACAGTCACAAGAGATGACCAACATGCTGAAGGAGTATAAAGATCTCTTTTAGTCACCAAATGAAGTACCTCACATTGCACAATCATGCATACCATTGACTTGATTCCATGGTTAACTTCTCCTTAATGCTGTACAACATGGTAAGCTACTACAAACAAAATGCTGCTAATAGATTATGCAAATCTGATATACTGATTATCCCATCATTTGATCAACTATAAAATGAATGTGGAAGTATACATCAGCAAACCATATTAAACATGACAATGGATGTACGTGGAGAAACCCTTTCAGAAAAAAACTTCACCATCAAAAAGAGCATAAATGTTTATTAATCTTTAAATCAAGAGTACATAATTAACAATTTTCTCCTAACAATTTGATAGCATTTTGACAGCACTTGTATACCTATAAATAACCCACAAAACTTCTGTTCAATGCATAAAATATATAGAGAAGAGTTGTGAGGAAACCACAAGTGGATTTCTAAAACCAAGATCACCCAAAACCATGGTATGGCAAAAAAACACAACACTGATAAATCAATGCATCGATTAATAGAAAATGCAACTTCAAAGCTTCTTTGACCACTCCACTTTGTGAGCACACTACTCCAAAAATGACACTCTGATATGAGATCACTAAACATGTGGGACACACTTGATAATGAATAAAATGCTCCGCTTCCACACGTAGTGCTTAGGAATGGGAAAATGATATAATTGAACTCTAATCATTTGTAACCACCATTGACATACTCCACCTTCCTCCTTGAATGCCATTAAAACCACAATTTCAAGTCAAATAGGAGAATAAAAATAAAATAAAAATATCTTTCAACTACTTTAGTATTCAAGGACCCCTTCCAAGAAAGTTAGAAATTCAACATTATAAATTAGAATTGCAATTAAATATGACACTATCTTAACATTCTTCCACTTGATATTATATATTTCAATGACAGAAATGGAACCATAAATAAATCAAGCATATGATGTGTGGCCCATGGTATTCACCAAGAGAACTTATTTGTGTTCGCTAGTTTCATAAGTGAGTCTACAACATTCTCTCAAGTGTCAACTTTCTGTAACATTACCTTACTATTCTCCACCATCTTGTGAATAAAGTACAAGTGTACATCAACATGCATGGTACATGGGATCCTTGACCAAATAAATAACACTCTAATTGTCACAGCCAATTGTTATATGTATATGTGTGTGTGTGTGTATGAATGTATGTATATATAATATATGTATTAAAAAAATTAAAATTATATGATATTAAACAGTGTTGCGCATAATTGCTAATAAAAAAAAATTTGAATACCTCATAATTTGCAAAAATGAAAATACTAATTCATAATTCAACGATTTGTCAAATGTCAATACACAGTGAAAATTACAATCAATACTTAATAATTCTTCATATTTCTCTTCATCAAAAGCATCAAATTCTATCATTTCGTTCAGTTTCACTTGAACCACAATGAGTTACAATGCCACTTCCAATGGCCATATACTATACAAGTTGCCTCATCTAAAGATATTTTTTGGCAAGTTGTGCAACAATAATGTCCAAGTCAACACACTAATGAGTTGGATCCCAATTCCTTGTCACCCGCTCATTCTAATCAAGTTTCTTATGTGACAAACCTTCATGATGCATGACATTTTCACAAATTTATCACTTATAGGCAAAACTATATATGTAGCCTCGGGCCGTCCAAGGTACATTTGGGTTCGGCCCATATTTGCCCAGTGTCCTGTTGTGACCTTTTCACGCATTGCCCCGTTGCAAATGGGGACCCCCTCTCCTGCTTTCCGCGTCTTGTTAGTTTAGGGTTTGGGCAGCGTGTCTGGCAATTTTGAGCTTCCAATGTCCAAGTCTCAAGTTTTGAAATGAGATCATGCCAAATTGCTATTAGGGTTTTTGAGTTTTGGTATAGGATCAAGTGTGTAAAATGTTAGATGTCGTAATGAGCCTAGTTTTTTGTCTAAGTGTAGACCTTTTGAGCATAGACATATTTTAAACGTTTAGGTCGGTGATATTTTTTGTGCTTGATAGTTTTAAGGTCCTTTAGGGGTTGTTTTCTTGCTCCTAGGAGGCAATTCAAGTTAGATTTACACTTTATCCCGATGAAGTTCCTTTTGTCTCGCTCAAATTTTGGTAAATTTGCCTCTAAGTCCCAATGCGTTTTATTAAATGTGTGAAATTTTGAGTGGTTAATTTATTAAATGCCTGATGAAAATCCATGTTTTAAGGGTCTAAATGTCAAAATTTCTGATGGGAGGTGCTTTCCCCCCATATTTCCGATGACCCATGATTTTCCCTGACTCAAAATCCTGATGGGATATGAATTTCCACTGGAGTTCCGATGGACCTCATTTTTCCCCCATTCAAATTCTTGATGAAGGGCGATTTTCCACCAGGGAGGGTAAATTTTGACTAAGTGTTGGGAAATCTTCCTGATGACCCACATTTTTCTCCTGGAGTGCGGATGACTTTGAAATTCATGTTCCTGATGTAGATCGATTTTCCACTAGAGCTATTCATGATCAAATTTTGAAGATTTTTATGCGGATAATTGTTCCTGATAGGGGACGAATTTCCACCAATGCAAGTATTGATGAAATTTTGTCTGGATAACGTGATTTTTTGAGACTTGATTGATGAAAATAAACTGGATTTTGACTCTAGATGGATGGCGATTTTCCCTTGGAGATATTTTTGTGCAAATGTGATGAATTTTCATTTGGATTTTTATCCCAAAGTGGGGCGATTTTCCCCTAGGGATCAAAAGTTGATCAAATTTTGAAACTTTTTAATAAATGGACCCCAAGTTTAATTGTTTTTGCAATGACCAGAGATTATTCAAAAATCAAAAAACAATTAATTAATGTCTTGCAATAATAATTAATTAAAAAACACTTTCTAGAAGCAAGTCGATTTTCTCAGGCAAGCTGTAAATGCAAAAGTTTTATCCCACATTGCTTGTGTGGTGAAAACTCAAGGTGAAAACAAGTTTAAAGAGGTAGGCCAGCATTATAATATTATTACATTTCCTGATTTTGATGGTTAAGTGGCTGATTTAGGCGATTTTCTCCAGTTGGGCGATTTTTGTGAAGTGTCATTGTGACACCATTGGAGCTGAAGTTGTGCTTTGAAGACCATTTTCTGCCTAAACAGACCTGGGTGATATTTTTTGAAAGCCATTGGGGTAAGTTTGAAGGACGATTTTCATAGTTTGGTGATTTCTCAAGGGTGGCACCATTCTCCCTAGCTGGACGATTTTGTTTGGTGGAGTTTTTTCCTCCATTTTGAAGGGAAACACTTGTATTTGGGGAGGCACCATTGCTAGGTGTTGGCTGTGATTTGTTTCAGACCTGCATTTTCCTCCATTACTGAAGCTGATCAGACCTCCATTGCTGGCTGGAAACACAATTTTAAGACATATTTTTTACATACCAACAATTCCACACTAAGGCGATTTTGGTTGAAGACTATTTTGAGGAATTTTGTGCATTTTCAGAGGTTGCCATTGATGTTGCAGGTTTGAGACACCATTGTTGCAGGCTGTCCTCGGATTGAACTTCATTTCCAGCCACCTTCTTAGTTGGGCGATTCCATTTGGAGAGCATTTTTATGACATTTTGTGGTCATTTTCTGGGTTTATCATCATTGTTTGAGGTGCTGGTAAGTCTGAAACTTCATTTTTCAGACTTGTATTCAAACTGATTTTCTTTTACTAGCCCTCCATTCTTGCCCAGATTTGATTGTTTTGACCTTTGGAAGATTGTTTTCATCATGCATTTGCATTGTACATGGCTGCAACATTGTTTAAGTGACTGATTCTAAGTGTTGCAGGTTGTCTTCAGACTTTCTGGCAGCCATTAGTGAGCTTGGAAAGGTGTCTTAAGACATTTTTAGAGTGAAAATTAGACTTTTGACACCTTTCCTAAGACATTTCCAGATTTGATATAATCCTTTGAACCTTAATTTTGATAATTTTTTTGAATATGCTAATGTCTTCAGACTTAGTTAAGTCTGAAAATGATGATTTCTAGAGATTTTATGAGGATTTTGACCCTATTCATGTCACGTTTACATTCTATTTTCAGAATTTGTGAGAAATGTGGATAAAATTCCTGATTTCCATTCCTACAAAGTGACCAAATAATTAGAAATCAGAACTTATCTAATTCTGAAAATGGCTATCAGGATGAATTTTCCAAAGTTATTGACTTTCAGCTTCGTATAGGTACCATGTTGAAATCCGGGATTGGAGTTCGGAAGGAGCAATTGAAAATTGTCCAAGAGGGATTCTATCCAGAATCCAAATTGTCATCCAGATGGGAGGAGATCACAGATACGAACATGCACTTCTTGAATATGGGGCAGATGCGGCAAAGGATGTTCGGGACAAAGAACTAGATTCCCTCTCCTACCTATGCAAACATCATGAAGAGTGGCATTTATCACATTGCTGGATTTCCACAATCCATACCATGCAGTGAGTTAGTCTTGGAGTGCGCAAGGCATTACAATCCTCTCTCCAGAATGATCAAGACTCCCAAAGGGGTTACCATTGCCTAACTAGTTGAGGATGTGATTGCCGAAGTGTTTGGAATTCCCCGCAGTGCAGACATGAAGGATATGACAAAGGATGAGTATGAGGCGAAGTACAAAGCGAAGGCGGATGCATGCAAAGCTATAGTTAACAAAGAGTGGATGATTGAGCCAAGGCCTCATCATTCCAAGGCTCCCAAGACACTCATGTGCTTAGATTTGAAGGAGGAATATAGTGATTTGGTATCCCTATTGAACCGAGTGATGGGGATGCCACAAGGTGCATTATATGAAGGATGGATGTTCTATTTTATCCAGGATTGTTTGAGAGGAACGATGATCAGTTGGTCAAAAATCATCGGCGACAATGTGGATTTCCAATTGAGAAATGTGGAGAGATCCAAGTCATTCGCCATGACTTCATACCTTGTGTATATACTTGTATGACTTGTCACATACAAAGAATTGATATGTAGAGGTGAAGTCGGGAATGGACAAGGGCAATATAGAAGCTATGAATGCTATCCACAGTTGAGCATGTACAGAGTTGAAGATTACAGGAGGGTGAAAGATGTATTCACCATGTATATTACGAAGATGTTGCAAGGCAAAATCCACAAGAGGTTGTCCAAAGAGGCAAAAAAATTAATTGAACAATATGGATCATGGCACATCCACATACCTAAGGACTTAGGGATTCTAATCCAAACCTTACAAGCTTCCTAGGTATCCTACCGATAGAATGATCCTATTGGAAGTGGTGAGACAACTTCTGGAATATGATTTCATCCAAAAGGAGAAGCATATAACTGGAATGACTTTTCCTATTTCTATGGAAAAACATTGGAAGTGTGCCAATCCGCTGCTGCAACAAGTGCGATGATTGGAGAGATTGCATTCTATCACCTTGGGACATACAAGAAAAGAGAAAGATTTGATCTGCACAAGAAGGTCAGAAGGATCAGAGGAGATAGATTCATACACAAGCAGGACATTGAAGATTATTGGGCCAACTTGATGGACGAGCAGGTAGTGAAGAGAAGAATGTGGTCCAGGATGTTCGTGGATTTCATGAGAAGGTGTGAACTCTTTCTCATTCCTGATCAAATATTGGATGATAAGGACCATACTCATCCACAATATGAAAATGAAATGAAGAGGTCTATCCTATTGCCTAGTTGGTCGAAGCAGGAGGTGACAGATTTGAACGAATTGATAAGAGAAGTCATAAGTTTCTCCAAAGAATGGGTAGACAAGCAAATGAACAGATTAGTAGATATGGGTGCTATCTTCACATATGAGAAGATGAAACAAGAGGATTCTTTTTCCGAAGATGATTAAAGGACAATTAGTGATATAAGGATTCATGCAGATGAAGAGAGTCAAGCTCCAAAGCGAAGGAAGAATACACTAGGAGAAACTAAGGCTAAGGGGAAGAAGATTGAAGATGTAAAGAAAATGAAGCAAAAGCCAAGCGTTCCTTTGTCTCCCCTCAGTTTTTTATCAATCAAGGAGATTGAAATGCCAGAACAGAATAGAGAATTTGAACAATGTTCCAACACAGTGATTATACTAGATAATACTCAAGAATTGCATGCCATAGCCACGTCCGCACCACCTAATGAAGATGATCAGCTGGGGTCTCCCACTGTCCTTTTGGAGGTTAGCTTGGGGAAGAATGTGTATGACTTGACTAAGGACAAGGGAAATGATGATGATGATGATGATGATGTTATCTTGGCATTGAAAGAACTTGATCGAGAGATGTGTCTTGATGACGGGATGGAGATGATTGCTATTCTTGATTGGTTGATGAAGAGCATGAAGAAAAGTAAGAAGATGATAGAGGCACATCCCATTGATGACTACCTAGCTAGGAGCAATCAAGAGAAAGAGCCTAGGAGGGTTGAGATACTTTCACACATAGCCAGAGATGAAACTGGAATGAGGATTGCACAGGTGGTCGTCCCTATTGGTGATGTGACTATGGATGAGGCTACTCCTATGGATTGCCAGATCACTTCGGTTATCCTTGGACGAACTACGAAAGAGCAAGAGTTCTAGGAACTCAATGATACAATTTGAGTAATCAATGCAAGGGTGGATAGGGAAATTGAAGAGAAAGAGAAGTATAAAGAAGAGAATATTAGACTTAGGGAGTATATTGCAGGGATAAGGCATGAGGATCCCGCCTTTGTTTCTCCTATTGCAATTGATCGTGGACTTCATATTGATTACGAGGTAGCGAGGGGTACACTCTCGAAATTGGGAAAATGGATTGAAGATGTGAAGAAACAGGTAGATGATTTCCTTACTCAATTTGTCCAAGGATTTGATAGGACAATGACGCTTATATTTAGGATACAGTACTTGGAGGGAGTTTGGGGTGAATTCCAGCCTATTCAAGAGAAGACTATTCCCTGCCTCAAAGTTTTGAAGAGGATTCCTATGTCCACATTGATCAAGGAAGGAGTTGTACATAATGGAGATAGATATGATTTCCATGGTTGGTATTGTTCATCAGCCATGAAGAAATCCACTTATGAGCACACATGCAAGGATTGTGCAGAGATGGAAGGATCAATTCAAGAGATACAATCAAAGATCCTTACATCTATTTAGGAGTTATTGGGAATAGATGTCGATGGTGCCAGCGGTCTACACTTAGTAGAGTTGAGAGATAATGAAGTTCATGTACTTCGATCAGTTGGATTCTTTGAAGAAGAGTCAGATAGATGATTTGGTTTCCTTGTTGATTCATGTCTACAATTCGCAGAAGCTTATGCCAGATTGGGAGAACACTTTAGATTCTTGTTCCAATGGGTTGGATGTGATTGATGTGCAGTAGGATGCTTTGCCCAACATTTCCATGTAGGAATTAGATTATGTATTGGCTAGATTCCTGGAATATGCTGTGAGAGAAAGAGATGCAGGTCGAAATCTTCTAGAAGACTCACTACTTGATGATTAGGCATTATTTTAATGGGCCATAAGATTCACTACTTGATGATTAGGCATTATTTTATTGGGCCATATGTTTGTGGCTCGATTTTTTATGTAAACCCTAATTAGGGCAATTTTAGGGTTGTGTTGGCATGATCTTGGCCTTTGATTCTAAATGAATCTTGGCCATTCATTTCTTTTGAGGCTCTATATAAAACCCATTGCCTCTCATTTGTAAGAGAGATTTTTGAGAATTGTCGGTTATATGCTGCAAATTTGAATACAAATCATTGTTTGACTTGATGGTGATTTTTGTTTAAGTGTTGTGTGCATTTGTGGTTCTCATTGCCTCCAAATTAGATTAGAAATTTAGAATAGAATTTGCTTTCAAGTATTTTAGATTGAATGAAAGAATTTGTTGAATGCATTTGTGTGGAATCCATTAGTCCATACCACTAGCCTCTTGCTGATTGTAAGTGTGTCTTGCATGGTCAACTAGAATTTTATGTGCACTTAACTTCAATTGTTATACGTCCATTGTTATGCGTTGACTTGAATGGTATCGATGTTTGATGGTAATGATTTGAATATCTATGACATACACCTTAGATGATTGCACTAAGCTTGTGTCAAATTGTTCGACTTGATGGTGAGACCTTGCCTAGTAGGATTCCATTGAATCATTCACCCTTTTCTTGCATTCTAGGCTTTAGAATAGAACTCCTATACCCTACTCCTTTTGCCCTTTTTAAATTTTTTTTGTTAGATTAGAATCAAGAGTTGAATTGTAAAATCTTAAGTTATTAGCATTCCTATTCCAAATCCGATTCATGAGAAGTCTCCATATTGAACAATTATTTAAGTCCCCAAGTGAAAATAGCAATTCACATCACCCATTGAGCTACCCACATGTCAAGAACTGACCGCAGAAACCTTGGAATCATCATATGAACTTATAGTGATCTTAGCATACAAGGTTATTTTGTTCAAGAGAGGGTAAAATACTCTGGTATTTTATTTTGTGTTCGTATGTGCGTAAAATACACATCAACAGGTCCCTCTTAGGCATCCTAGGATGTAGAACTCATAGGGAACTCAGGGTGTCTTGGAGGGACCCTAGGAGAACCCAGTGGGGAACTTGATAACATAGGGTTTTTCAAATATCTAAAATTAAACTATTATGTTTGTTAAATTGTTGTTTTGGGTTCTAGAAAAGTGGCATAGGGATGTGTGTATAAAGGGTTACATTTTTTTTTATGACATGTTGAGAGACAAGATGTTTAATTGTGAATGACTTATTAAAGGTTTGAAATGACATCCTACTTAATTGATTGCCCTTGCAATATTTGAAAAAAACATAAATAACTCCACTTGCAATTGGGAAAAACTCTAAGAATCAAGTAGTTAATCATAGTTATCTTTTCATAAAACTTGCTGAGATTTTATCTTATGCAAAAAGAGAGAAAGACTTGATTATCTTTTTTAGTTCGAGATGTTGATGAGTTAAGACTACCACTTTTGTCAACCACTGTTTTGATAGAACTTTTAGTGGGCTTACTTGCAGAGGAAACTGTTTGCATGTGCTTGGATTTCTCATGAAGAGCTTTCTAGGTTTTATTCTTCATTCCTTGACCTTTGCAGATCATATTGAACTTTTAATTTTGGTCAAGGGACATGAAAGTTACAGTTGTTTAAATGCTGTTTTTTTTCTTATTGGAATCAGTAAGTTGGAATTTGTAGGTTGATTTATAAGTTGCAATCATATGAGCATGAATGATAACTACTATTATTTGTAATCGTATTGTTTTTGATTAAGGGAAAACAGGTTTTAAGGGGACCAAAAACCCCATACAATAGGTTTTGAAGGGACCCGAAACCCAATAGATTTTACCAGGATCTAGAACCCAACAAAGCAGGCTGCTCAAAGATATTAACAATGAAAACCACAACCAAAAACCAGCACAACTGACTCTTCAGCTTCCAACTAATGCAAAACGATGCTGCTAAAAAGCATAGTCATAGAAAACCAGCAAGCCTACCAGATCTAGGACTGAAAGGATCAGCCCCAAGAACAAACACACAGAGGCATCCTTAGCCTGTAACTGCAACCATGGGTGAATCCGGGCACCCATAACCACTAACATAAACTCTGGATTACAACATTTGTCCATACAAACCCATTCTAGAAAGAAAGGGTTTTAAAAGGCTCCCCAAACCTTGAATCTGTGTTTTGAACTGGTACCCAAAACCAGCAAAGGGATTTCCTAGGACTCCCAAACCTCCAACAAAGACTCCAAGTCACCAAAAACAAGAACAATAACTAGTTAGACTGGGCCCTTGAAAACTACCGGCATCCAGCAAAGCCAAAGCGCCCAAAAAGTGAAGCAAAAAGGCCAATCCAAGATACAACAAGAAGACCCCTGGCCACAGAACCAGTTGGGAATCTGAGATGAAAAAGTCCCAGACCCATGTGAGAAGACACCTTTGGGAGAATAAACCAGCAGCCTCAACAGGCAGCACGAACAACACCAGTAGTCGAAAAGCCCCATCACTCCATCTCCCCACCTCAATATGGAAGATGACCACCTCAATAGGAATAGGAAAAAGGCAGATAGACAACATACAATGCTTTCTAGCAGCCAGCAAAAGCCAACCCTCTCCCCTCCTCCGCATTTCCACCTCAATAGGAAACAGGGTCACCTCAAAAAGACAAGGATGGGAGAAGGACCAAGGCCCAAAAAATCCTCCCAAAGGGCTACTCAAAAGACAACCCTCCACCTCAATAGGAGAGGAGCCTAGTACCAAAAAAGAGTGAAAAGCATCTCCTTCCGAAAGCCAAAACGAGACAGACCAAAGCATCGTATTGCTAACATAAGTGAAAATCATTAAATAGGTTTCAGTTTTTTCAAGATTGCCTTTCATGTTTATTGGGAGATAACCTACAACCAATTAAGTCATAAGAAGGAAGCAAGATCCTCTGTATCCGATATCACATAGCATTGAGTGGAGTTGCGAAGTGAATATCAGTTGCAAGCTTGTTTTTCTAGTGTTGTTTATCTATTCTACTAATTGTCTAGATCTCATAGTGAGATGATTGGGACACTTATGTTTCAAACATTGATTATCATCGATTGAAATTTGACACCCATGAGTGCATTTTCTTAGATTGATTTACATTCTCTGTCATATAAATGTGTTAATGGATGAGTGTATTAGATATATGTTGAATGGACATATAGGTATGTTAGCTCAATAATGGTTCACTTAGTACCTTAGGTTCCATCATGCATGTTGGCCCTTGTTGCTAGATCCTTTTTGATGGGTTGGGCTTCTTCGATGGAGTAGCATGGGGAAGCTAATAATTTGTGGAAGGGTGGATATCACCTCGAATGATGTTCTCCCTCTCCTTTGCTTCAGGTTATGAAGGAAATAGAGGAGGGTTTGTAATGCAAGTGTTAATGTATTTACCCATATTGTGACCTATTGATTGAAAATGTAGATGACTCTTATAGATTGCTTACTCTTCCCTTGCAAATTTTTTAGTGTGGTTTTATGAGGTATGTGCCTATACCTATACATAAATGTTTGTATTTATAATTATGCCAAAATATAGAAATAGACTTGTACAAATTGTAATCATTGTAGAATCATTTTATTATGTTAAGAAAGGAAAGCAAAATAATTAGTCAATTATTTGCTTCCTTTAACTCTGAATTAGTTTTACTTTATTCATTAATCACCATATGTTACTAGTGATTATGGGGTGGATGTTACATGTGGTATTAGCTATCGGTTCAGCACTAGGGCCTTGAGTCTACTACATTAAAGTTGCATTTGTCTAAGTGATTGAACTCCTTGAATTGTGGAGGTATCTAGATGAATTAGAGTCTTGTCATTTCTTAGATGGTTCAATATGAGAACCAAGTAAGGAAAAATACGATGAATGATTGAAAGCCAATGAATGAAATCTATAACTCTGGTGTGAGTGAATGATAGAATGACTTCAAATTTATATTGTTTGAATGTTGATTGGTTGAAAATATGCTTGAACAATACATACTTTATGATTGATTTATTTGATGATTATGGCATACTCATGAGGTTGACATGGGTAGGAAATCATTATGGTTATACTTTGATCCGTTCATGTGACTTTTGTATATGCTAAGTTCACTTTTATGGTTACTATTTGATTAAACCTTCTATTATGAGTGAGTTTGCACTTAAGCTATGTGATGGTCATTGTTTAAGATCATGAATATAATTTTGTGAGATCTATTTGCTTGTTAGTTCCAATTGGTTCCCATTGTGGTCATTGCAATCATAAGTTAGTTTCCAATTTGACTTATGCCAATGTTCTTTCTATGGTAGTCATACACACCATTACAACCACTGTTTCAGAAGGTGTCCAAACCCATGTTGTGTGTTGCAAATCCGTTGTTTGTGCCTATTATTGGGGATACTTTTGGTGCTTCTTTGGATGTTATAGTTGTGACATACATGCTAGAGATTGTGTCATATGCATTAGATGAGGCTATGCTGACAATTTTGATGCTCCATCTTGTGATGTGCTTGATATTGTTCATGTGTTGTTATGGATTTAGTGTGTTCAAGATTCCAGTAAATAAGTTGCAATTGTCATCTACTTCATGTTCATTGTTAATACATATTTCACACATCATGATCAGATGAACATATTGTTTAGGTCACATGCAAGTAGGCATGAATAACGAGATGAACATATTGTCTAGGTCGCATGATTAACGAGATGAACATATTTGTTGATTGACTCTTCAAGTCACATGTGTGTATTCATGAATGATTGGACACATTTATAGTCTCACATGTGAGAATACATACATGATAAGAAGCTATTGATTGATATATTCTTTGAAGTAAGATGTAATGTTCCCATTTTGAAATATAAAATAATAATAAAATTAAAATACAAAAGATTAAAAATTAAAATTAAAATTAAAATATAATTAAAATTTGATGAAAGTTAATGAATGGTCAAAAGGCATGAAATGATAGGTTGTGACTCCTCCAAATATGAGGTATAAAAGGGAGAAGACAACTCATTTGAATGTGATAATTTGGGAATCAGAAGTGCAGATCTGATTGTGAAAGGTTGTGTCCCTTTCAAAGGGCAGAAATAATGAAGAGTTGCACTCTTTCAAAGGATGCTAATGGTGAAAGGGTGTGTCTCTTGCCAAAGGGCATACATTATGAAGAGGTGTGACCTCTCCCTCACATTGAGAGCTATAAAGGAAATGAATCAAAGCATCCAGTGACATCACCATTGATCAGATCAGAACTGTCGTTAAGTTACAGGCAGTAACATCCTTGTTCTTGGTGGTATGCATGGGGATGTGCTTAATATGCATGCTTAATATATGAAGCTTGATAATATTCTTATGCAAAATTTACTAATAATATTAATAAAATATCAATATAGACTGCAATGTGTATGACAGTCATATTTCATATATATTCATAATAATTGAAAGACAAATATATTCAGTCTAAGTACTTAAATCAGTTCTAATTCTATTCACCAAGGGAGATGGGCGCTGTTAGGGAGAGGCAGAGTAAATCCACTCCAAGATGAAAGAGCCCCAAGGATGAAAGGACTGATGTTCCTAACATCTGGGCTGAATTAGGGAGGTGGTGTCATAGCGCCCTAGACAAACCAATGCCCTCTTTTGGGATTAAGAATGAGAAGGGATTAGGAATTAGGACTGGACTAATGACAATATCAAATTGAATTATGGACAACTATAATATCTATTCTGAATTAATGCAATAACTAGGTAGTAATGTATGTTTCCCTTTGGGAATTGACAGCCTATAAATAGGGGACATGACACAAGATAATATGCATGACTACCTGAAAATTTTGAAATAGAGAGATTGATTCTCATCTAATGAAATATAATGCTTTATTTTTCCAATCTTTTGTAAAAGAAAGGCATAGATTGAGAGTACATGTATTTAATGAATGATATATGATCAAGTTGAGATCAGCTTGATGTTACTTTTAGTAGTGTGAATCCGAATAGTAACGTGATTGGATATTGAAATGAATCATGTCTTGAGATTATACTAAGATACTTAATCCTTTGTGATAAAGCTCACACTAGTGCAAGTATTTGATTAGTAAATAGACCTAAAGACCATGTTAGGTACATTGTCAAGCCATTTCTAGCAACCTGGTCAAATAATCAAGTTGTAAAGGTATGATGAGCAAGGGTATGATTCTTGCATTTTTTTAATGATGTAGAATAAAATTGATTCTAAATGCTTGATATTATGAGAATTATTAACATATAGTCATTGGGACAAGACTATCCTTAGTGGGGAAGGATGTCATATCTTGTTTAATTAACCTAATTTAATCAATAGATTATCGTACTAATTGTTTAAATGAATACAATTAGGTAGACAATTTGATTATGTTGTTGAAACATAAATAAGAATTATTATGCTGATAACTAATTGTGTAAGTGTGTTAGGAATTGTTGACATTCTCTTAGGTTGGAGAGAGTGTCATCGGGGAAAGGGTTCTAGCCGGTGGAAGTAACTTGTTATGATGGAATCAACACACACACACTCATCTAGGCTCATGTAGTTAGGTTCCATGTGTGTGAATAACATTAGGTAACTTGGAGAGCATGGGTCACCATTGGGTCATGAGCCTAATTTAGCACAAGAATGTTGCTTGTTGTGTCATGCCCCTCCCATAACACCAATATTCGCACCACCTCTTAAGTGCTGTAAGGAAGCTTACACATAGCTGTTAGAATTCATGATTGATGAATTCCACAGTGCACAATAATCACCTGCATGCAAATACCTACCACGTACAAGAGAAAAACCTACAAACAAGAGAGTGCAAGAATAATTGGAGACAATTGCAAGAACAATCAGAATTGGATTAACTTACTAGAATGAATAATTACAATGAGATCAATCTTTTAATAAATGAGATCAAAACCCTAATGCAAACCCTAAGGATTTAATGCATGAAATAAAATAATTATTAAATGCCTAAAAAAGCTTCCTAAATTTAGCTTAAGTGAAAAAAGAAAAGGTGACTTAATTAATTAATCAATATGATTAAATTAATTAAGTAAATAAAACCTGTACTCTAACACCCCCCCTTAAGATGAATTTAGGGAGTAGCCAAAAAGCTAAGTGCATGAAAGCAGCTACATGCAACAATGCATAATTGGGTCCCGACAACAAGGCCTGAGGAGGTACCCAATCACAACATGCAAATCTCTGTAAAGTGGAGAAAAGGAGAAAACCCATTGGGAAAAAACTCCTCTCCAAAAAGAGATGGAAAATGAAAGTACAAGTGCATGTCTCAAGAGACTCTCTCAAGAACATGTGTACAACCAACCCCCCCATGAGAGAGGTTTGAGACTTCAAAGCCCCCCCAAAATGATAGAACCCCTATGCCGATAGTCAAACCAATATGTCTCCAATACGGAAGAAACAAAGGCTGTGGACAAAGAAGAGGATACCCCTGAATAGGACGTGAAACTGGAAGGCCTAGATGATGCTCAAAGGAGAATGCATGATAATGCTGTAATGGAATCCCCAATGATGGTGAAGTCAACAGATGTGCTGAATCTGTAATTTGAGATGGAACGAACATCCTCTGAAATATCCTCAACAACTAGAATAGGTGGCTCGATGCATGGAGCTACAATGTCTGGCAATGTCGAAGAGGAATCCTGTTGAACAGAAGCAATCTCAATAGGAGGTGGAGGTGTAGAAGTGACAACACTGATCTCAGGAACAACACACAAGTTCAAGTAACCTAAGTTCACCTCAACATGCTCTCTTGAAGAAAGAGAGTCATTCTCCGACAGTGGAGATGGTGGACCAAAATGAGAGAAAGAGTACAAGAGGGAAGAATGATCAATTGTCCCTATTGCAACAATATTGCCAGTCTCACTGTCTCTGATGTGCACTGAATCTCGGGTGAACTCAATTGTCTTCCCTGTCCCACTGTGAGTAATCTGATAGATGGAGAGAAGGTTAGTGGACAAAGAGGGAACACATAATACATCATGAAACGTATCATCATCAATGTCGATAGAACCTTTCCAACATATATTCATAATAGTGTTGTTACCCATCAAAATGTGTGGTGTAGGAGAAGCCTGAAAAGATGAGAAAATATCCTGAGAAGATGCCATATGATGTGAAGCACCGGAATCAAGTAACCATCTAGAAGAAGGTGAACTAACTGTGGCACATAATGCATGACCCTTACTTCTTCTTGTCCCTTTGTCTGGAATGAAGAAGAAGAAGGAATATCAATGTTGCTCTTTTGAAGAAGAGTTGTCAAATCTGAAACCTGTATTGCATATCCATCAATCTTCTCATAGCATTGAGACTCATCCTGATTTGGCTTGCTGCAATAAGCACACTTAGGTCTATCTTTCTTTGATTTTCCCCCTTTAGGAGGAGGTGGGCCAGAGGACTGATGTGAACTAGAATCCTTCCCAGGCTCTTTGGTCTTCGGCTTTTGTTTCTGCTTTTGTGGCTTCTGAGATGACTGTACAACCAAGGCATTGTTCTGTGATCCGGTGTGAGAGTCCAATTGGGATGTCTAGGCCTGCTCACGAATCAGACGATCACAAAACACCTCAAAAATGGCCATGGTATGACATGCCCCCATAGCATCCATGGCAGAGAAAAAAAAAGAAGAGAAAATCTGAAAAGGACCTCGAAGCTTAGTGAGAATCAAGTAGATGCACTCTGTATCTGTCTTCGTAGTACCAGCACCCTCCAATTGAGATTGCAATGATCTGAACTTCATCAGGAAGTCATCAATGGTAGGAAAGGAATCAGGTGCCAAAGAAGTCAACTCTGCCTCAATCTGTAGAGCCCGAAACTTGTTGATGGTGCCAAAGAGAGTTTGAAACTTGATCCACATGGCCCGAGGTGTAGTGCAACCCTCAAGGTGGAACAAAAGACTATCTGAAATATTAAGGGAAATCATCCCCATGGCCTCATCCATGCGGTTCCGGTGTTGCATGATCTCAAATGCATGAGTTAACTGAGGCTAAACCTCATCCAAACAGGACCATAACCCCTTCGCCATAAGAAGGCGAGTCATATGTGCTTTCCAGGTGTGATAATTCTGTGGAGTGAGCCGCTCAATAGAGAAAAGGTCTGCCATGTGAAATAGAGGAAAAATACCCCCCACACTATAGAAAACCAAACCCTAGCACAAATCTGAAAGCTAGAAAGTGCGAAAAAGCAAAAAACACAAATGACTGATCTTTGTGTGCCTGATGAATTTTTTGATAAAATAAGTTGCAGATCTTAATAGAGTGTTCAAACACTTTTCCAACGCCTATTCGTTTGCAAAAAACGGAGTCCGTTTGCAAAAGATATGCCCTCGAAAGCACCAAAAAGTAGTTCTGACTTTGACTGGAAAAAACAGGTGCAAAACGGCAAAACCAGAAAATATTACTTCCAAATTCGAATCCGTCTTGGAAAGAGCTTTCCGACGATATATGGTTTGTCCAATTTCGCTTCCGTATGGTCAAGATATCGTGAAAAAACCACCTGTCTGTCAATAAGACTAGGTAAAAAAATTACCCCCCTTTGGGCGGTGCCACTGGTTGTGGCTGAGCGGCGGTGCGGAAGCTGGGCGACACTGTGGGCAGAGCGGCTAGCGGCCGAGCGGTCAGCTGACCGCTAGCGGTAACCACTGGCGGTAGTCACCGCCGGCTGCGGTAACTGCTGCAAGAAGGGTCGTAGCGGCTCCGTGAGACCACTAGCGGTTTACAAACCTCTGTGGGTTTGTTGTACTGACGGCCTGGCGGTAACCACCAAAACAATAAATTTTTTTGCCTCCTATGCCTCTGATGCCGAAATATATCAAATTATATATCAAAATTTTTGGAATTGGCCTTTCGAAGCCAACCGTAATGTCCTTTTGGGCCTAAATTGCTCCAAAAAATAGGTGCCCCCCTGGATCACAAAAAAAAGGCTGAATTTTCAAACCCTCACAGATCTGATTTTGAGATTCAAATTGACCCAAGATGCACAAAAAACCTTGCTGTAACGAAAATCTCAAATTTGACTAACGGGGTGCATCAAGTTTGGAGCTCTGATACCATGTTAGAATTCATGATTGATGAATTCCACAGTGCCCAATAATCACCTACATGCAAATACCTACCACGTACAAGAGAAAAACCTACAAACAAGAGAGTGCAAGAATAATTGGAGACAATTGCAAGAACAATCAGAATTGAATTAACTTGCGAGAATGAATAATTACAATGAGATCAATCCTTTAATAAATGAGATCAAAACCCTAAGGGTTGAATGCATGAAATAAAATAATTATTAAATGCCTAAAAAAACTTCCTAAATTTAGCTTAAGTGAAAAAAGAAAAGGTGACTTAATTAATTAATCAATATGATTAAATTAATTAAGTAAATGAAACCTTTACTCTAACAAGCAAATTGTCTTATTATATGAGACTTCACAATTTGTGGTGATCTCAATCAGGCTGGACAAACACAAACAAAGTAGCATGGGACCAAAGATTTATCAGGCAACAGTAAACATTAATCGACTTAGTCAATGATTTCATGATGCTGTGATTAGGGCAATAATTAAGAAATATTTATCATTCGAACAAGCCAGAAATCCTTCATGCATTGGGTAAGAAAGCCATGAAGCCATACAAGAACTGCAAGCAGCAAATAGGTGACTATAGACGGAGGATTGAGGGCATCCAGTTAAGGATAGTATGCAGGCGACTCGGATATATATATATAAAGTGCAGTCCCTAAAGAACTCACATATCATCACTAGAGCAGCACTAGACAAAGATGATCACACCAAGGTAACTGCCAATGAATATAATGTTAATTTTGAAGAACAAGATCTTCCATACTAATCAAGTCATAAGCAAGCCTTAATTACAAACAGCCACCATTTATGAAGGGGCATATTTAAGAAGACATCACTTTTAGAAGGACATGACTCCATACTCTTGTAGGAGAGGTATTTATACAGTGAATTAACCATAGCAAGGGGGGACATCGATGAAGATAAGAAATAGAAATACCAATCATTGATTGTCTTCCATTTTCATCTACATCCATTATTGATTCGTTTGATGAAGCATTAGCCTGAAAAGGCCAAATCTAGTTGCATACATTAAAAGTCAGAAAGTCAGGAGTTCATAAAGAGAACTTACAAAAGGGAAATCGCAAAACAAATTCAAATAACCCTTGCAGGCAGTAAGGGAAGTACAATCAGAGAAAAAGAACACATCAGAATCATCGAACCATTTCATCAGCAATGCTCCATTGGATCAGCCTATACAAGTCAGCCATTGGACAGCCTTGTAAGCAATAAACAGGGAATCGCCATTCTAAACGTACTGCTGGTAATACCTATGCCACTGTATTAATTTCATAAGCAATCTGATCGTTGAACTGAAATAATCATTCTATTTATGTATGACTGCCATATTACTTTTATTCAATGACTTCAGCAATAATACTCTGAATGTATTGTTATGAACTCAACATTTATCATTGGATTAGCATGTATTATGAATGGATCATCTTAGTGTAGTTAAATATGATTAAAAACATCTAATATATTCAACACACACCATTTAATTATAAATGTATGCTGTGTATCTTCAAAGATGACTAAGTGTGTTTGTATCATAGAAATACGCCCTTGTGGAAGAAGGGTATGGGATGTAATGTAGGGGTAGGGAGGGGCTCGTAAGTAGGCCATTCTAGGATGACCAAAGTGGTATCTATAACTTGGAGGGCCCTTACATGAAGGAGTCAAGGAACCTGGTTACATTCTTTACCCATTCCCCACAAGACATGACAACATGGGAGAAAAGGACTTGATAGGCAAGCAAGCGCTAGCCACCAAGTGAAACATGAAGGTTGTAGAAGGCAACCTCTCTTGGGCTTGGTGTAGAAACGGCTCCAAGCAAACCTTCATGTCTCTTTCTCTCCAACTCTTATGTATTATAATTTTAGTGTTTTGTCTAACCTTAACAATCAGATGAATATGTATTTGTATTTGTTCTTGTCCTTATGCTTTATATGCAGGACCTACATGCGAGGGTTGATTTTGTTTAGCAAGTTGTTGAGTGGTAAGTTCAAACCCTAACCCTAATTTGTGTAATTTATGTTTTTAGGTAAAAGTTAGTGCAATTTGGGAGGACATTACATATCGATACGTAGCCATATTCAACATTCCGTCAAAATAGACCCAATGAAATGAGAATTGACATGGATATGCAAATTAATATTCTTATAATAAAGAAATAAAACTCAATTAAATAAATAAAATGAATTTAAGATTAGTACCAATATGGTTAAGAAATAGAGTAAATACTTTTTTTAATTATTATTATATTTTAAAATAGTATATGTTAATACTTTTCATTTAATAAAAATGAAAGAAAATGTAATACCCTTATCTTATTATAAAGAAAAAGAAAAGAAGGATATCAAATTTTTTGAAAAAAGAAGAAAACAAAGATAAAGGAACTAAACTTAAAATACTCCCTTCCGCATGTGCCTTATTGAGGCTTCCGTGAATTGCATGCTGGGAACTGGGAAGGCTGTAAATACTACATTTGGCTTTATGCTTGCCAGATGGATGGATTAAAAGTTCCGAAATAATTCTTAAGATGTTGTTTATTTTTTGGAATGAAGATACTCCATTTTTGGGAGATAAAGGCTGCTTAATAAAAGAAATCATGACCTGTATGCGGCATCCTTCTTTTTCAGCGCTGGTTTGAGGTGGAATTTTGGAAACCCTATTAGAACTGTGCCAAGAACTTCAAAATCTTTGATATAGTTCATTCAAACAGGGATGTTTTTTGATTCTTGAGGTATGGGATTAATTTATCCAATGTCCATGTTGTTTTACTTGTTAAGGAAAAATTTAATTTAAATTAAGTTTTTGCCAACATACAAAAGTCTGATGTAAAGTTTGGATAGACGTCATTTGAACTACCACTGGAGGAGAGATTTAGGAGAGGATCGAAGATCAATGCCAGGTACACATTTTATTTTAGGTTGAAAAGGACTTTAAATTTCAGAAATCTCATTGGAATGTATGAAACTGCCTTTTCTATTGTTTGATACCTTTTAATATTTTACTAGATGGAACTTAACTTGAAATACTAGTTCACTCTAACCTAGGACTCTCAGCTCTATAAAATTTGTCTTCCTTAATTTTATGCGAATAAAATTATGTATGCATATTATTTGACACGTCAATAAAGAGAGCTTAAGCAGAGAGTAGAAGAAGATAGACACAATAGAGAAATGTGATAATATATTGTAAACTTTTAAGTTTTAACCCATCAACTCACAAACTCTAGAGAGGTGCTTGAGGTTTATTAATATGACTTGAATATTAAGATCTTTATAGCAACCTTGAATTGCCTCTTTGTGGTCTTATCAATTGTGGAATAGGTACGGTAGTTCTAGAACCAATAAGAGCCTATTATACTAGCTTTATCTTTGCTAACATATGCTTGGAGTCTTAGTTTATGCACAGACAAATCATGTATTCTGTTTTACTTCGAACATCATATGTTTATGTTTATCCAGATGGTGACCTTGATGTATAACTTTCAGGCTTCAGGAACACATAAATTTAAGTAAATATAGGCATAAAGACATATAATATAGTTGCAACAGCAGGCTATAAATTAGAAATAGAATATTACACATTAAGTTGAAACCTTTTAATATAAGAGTGACGAGGACTCATCTTGGGGCCTTAATTTCTCTTACGCTAACAACACCCATCTACTGTTTGCAATATGAATTCCTTGTCAAATTTTGGTGGTTATGTTCTTGATACCAAGTGCAAGCTCACTAATTATTCCTTTAAATTTAAAATTATTTTCCCAATTGAGATAATACTGTATAATTTGCCAACCATTATCAATTTTAACTCTGGTGTGGAGATTTCCTTAACTAGGAGTTGAGATTAGAATTACATGGAAAATATTAGCTTTGAGTTGTAGGGTTAAATTAATTCCCAATGCCAGCATGTAGATTTAACTAATAAACTGAGTTCCAAAGTGGTATTGTTCTCCAGCATCAATGGAGAAGTCAATTTTTTTTGGAGTAAATGATATACATTTGCCATTGCAATTGATGTAATCTATAAGTTACTAAAATTGAATTGGCTCAAATTGAAGATTTTTACAAAGGTTTTTCAAATATCTAAAATTAAACTGTAATGTTTGACATTTGTTAAACTGCTGTTCTATGTTCTAGAAAAGAGGAATAGGGATGTGTGTATGAAAGGTTACATTTTGTTGATGCATGTTGAGAGACAAGATGCTTAACTGTGAATGGCATGTTAAAGGTTTGAAATGGCATCCTACTTCATTGATCACCCTTGCAATATTTCAAAACAAAAGACAAAAAATAAATCGACCTGGAATTGAGAAAAACTCTAAGAATCAAGTAGTTAATCATGGTTATCTTTTCATAAAAGTTGCTGAGGTTTTATCTTAAGAAGAGATAAAGACTTGTTTATCTTTTTTAGTTCGGGCTGTTGATGAGTTAAGACTGCCACTTTCATCAACCACTGTTTTGATGGAACTTTTAGTGGGCTTACTTGCAGAGAAAACTGTTTGCATGTGTGTGGGTTTCTCATGAAAAGCTTTTTGGGTTTTATTCTTCATTCCTTCACCTTTCCAGAGCATATTGAACTTTTAGTTTTGGTCAAGGAACATGGAAGTTACATTTGTTTAAACGTTGTTTTTTCTTCACTGAAATCAGTATGTTGGAAATTGTTGGTTGATTTATAAGTTGCAATCATAGAGTATGAATGGTAACTTTTATTATTTGTAATTGTATGGTTGAACATAAGTGAAAATTATTAAATAGGTTTCAGTCTTTTAATGGATTGCCTTTCATGTTTACTTGAAGATAACCTACAACCAATTAATTCATGAGGAAGTAAGATCCTCTGTATCCCATATCACATAGCATTGAGTGGAGTTGGGAAGCAAATATCAATTATGAGCTTGGTTTTCTAGTGTTGCTTATCTATCCTACTGATTATCCAGATATCATAGTGAGATAATTGAGACACCTTATTTTGCAAAATGCAAACATTGATTATCATTCAGCAACACCCATGAGGGCATTTGCTTGGATTGATTTGCGTTCTCCTCAATGAGTGTATTAGGTATATGTTGAATGGGCATATAGGTTTGCTAGCTCAACAATGGTTCACTTAGTACCTTAGGTTCCATCATGCATGTCAGTCCATACTGCTAGATCCTTTGTGATGGATCGGGCTGCTTCTATTAGTAGCACAGGGAAGGTAATGATTTGAGGAAGGATGGATATCACCTCAATGATCTTCTCTCTCCTCTCCTTCAGGTTACGAAGGAAGGAAGGAAATAGAGGAGGGTTTGTAATGCAAGTGTTAATGTATTTACCTGTCTTGTGACATATTGATTAAAAATGTAGATGACTCTTATAGACAACTTACTCTTCCCTTGCAAATTTTTGAGTGTGGTTTAATGATGTGTGTGCTGGTATCTATAGTGTGAAATGTTTGTTTTATAGTTATGCTAAATATAGAAATGGTATTGTACAAATCGTAATGATTGTAGAATCATTTTATGTATGTTGAGAAATAAAAAGAAAAAAAAAATAGTCAAGTATTCGACTCCTTTGTCTTTGGATTACATCTACTTTATTCACTAATCACCATGTGTTATTAGTGATTAGGGGGTGGATGTTACATTTATGCTATCAATTTTATTAGTAATGATTTGGACTCTTGCTTATCTTACTGCATAATACTAATTATTTTTCAGACATTTGTCCCATTTATGAAAAGTTGAGTCATAAAAATACTGTGTTTATAGTTCATATATACATAATGTACACTTATAGCTTGGTATTCTAGGTAGTATTTCCTTAAAATTGTGTTTGCTATATTTTTTTCTAGGCACTGACTAGTCTCAGCATTGTGTGCAGCATGTTGCAGAACATCTTAATACATTATATTTATCACAATGTGAAAGGGGCAGGCGGTGTTTGTACAAAGGATCCACTCCACCAAACGGTTTTCCCAATTTGTGGGTATGTTTATACTTGCTAGATTAACTATATGATAAAACTACATTTCCATTGTGTTTGAGCTGTAGCAGGTTCCTTGTGAAGCCAGAAGCCATTGCTGATAATCATCCCTTGGTTCATTGTTTTTGTTTCTTGTAGAATCAGTGTCATTTTATGACTAAATAATACTTTATAGAGCAACTCATTCCATTAGGGATTTAGTGAGAAGCTTTGCAAAAAATTCCATTTAGGACAATAAAAACGATGTTTGTGAAAGATGGATTATGAAATTAGTGATACATACATAATATTATAGAGAAATTAGGAGGTTGCCACCTCTAAATTTTACCGTACACCCTAACTATATCTGTTCGTTTGTACCTAACATCTTTCTAGAATGGTGCTACCCACTGTACATCAGAGCTTACTATATTCAGGAATGGGGAAATTCATTGCTGGGATAGGGCCTATGACGATGAAGGAAATCAGGTATACTTGAAAGAATTTATGAAAATGTTTGTTTCCAAGTGTAAAAACTCTACACAATATTCTTCTTGGAAGACATGATATTTGAAGGCGACTTTTGATGTTTATCCTAAAATTCGGTTTGCTAAACAGGTCTGGGGTGCCAGGCAAGGCCCTTATGAATTCAAGCCTGTATCAACGTCAACCTTCGATGGCCCTTAACTTCCAGTAGGCGTGTCTTCCTCTCCCTGAGGGAAGTTGAAAATTTAGCCTTAATCAATTTAGAAAAGCTCTGCTTGAGTCCATTTGTTACCATATGGATTATATGGAACAGCCTTAAAAAAGTAATTGTTCTTTCATCATTTTAATTTTATTCGATGAATCAGGCGTATTTTAAATTTATTTGAATCCACCAGATAGAGATCATTGTAAATGGTTTAATGTATGCTTGAGTGAGCATAGACTGTTTGACCAGTTTTTTGGCCTAATAAATAGAACAGACGCATATTTGGAAATTATTTTCTGCAGCATTTTTTCCATTTCCATTGAATCTGTTCAACTTATGAAAGTAGCTTAAAAATTAAATTGAATTCTTTGATTTCAGGTTTTCCTTAGAGCATAGATGGCAATCCAACTCTAAAATCATGAAAATTTTGAGAGCATCCATGTTTGCATTCTCCTCTTTTTCCATAATTTATATTTCTTTCTTGAGCACATTCTTTGCTTTTGAGGCAGAAATACCTACTTCAATCTTGACTGTTATGCATTTTTTGTTTCGATAAACAGTGCTAAAAACCTAAGGCTGTCAGAAAAAGTGCTCCAGAGATGTGAGATGAATTTCTAGAGCCAACTGTGTAGAATTGTTCTATTTCAAACATTCCAAGCCTCACTAATGGACTTTTCACTGGGGAAGAAGGCAATTGCTTTAAAGATGTATACGATAAGATAGATTGTAACCACATTTCTTAGACCAGATCTATGAAATTTATAAAACATCTGATCTGCTAGTTAAATTTTCACATTTTGAATTTATTTTTGCATGTGACCCTTAAATTTTGGTGCCTTTTTGTTATTAGACCCTAGTAGTCATCGGTACTTGAGAATAATATTTTTGTTTCATGGATATTAAAATAATTCTATCTATTACAATTAAAATGTAATTTTTTTGTTACTTGATATTGTGTTATGGTCATATTATATTGACCCATCTGATCTCCTTTCTTGCCTTGCGGGACAATCCTTCATACAATTATTGTAACTATCTCCATTTTTTTTCATCCTTATTTGATTCGATATAGATCTCGTCACCAATCAATCCCTTCGATGGCCTAAAAATTGTGTTCCCAAGGGCTTTGATCGCAAGCACTTGCAACTTGGGGTAACCTATCGGTTGATGGCCATTTGCACTACATTGTAGATCAAATGCTCTAGTAGCTCAACATTGTGGATGTAGGCCCTGGTTAGATTCCTCTTGCCTATTATCTGAATGATCATATCTTTGACGTCACCTTTGATCACAAAAACTTCCTTCAATTGATCCTCCATTGCTCTCAAATTGCATTCATGCTTACACTTGAGGATGGAGATAAAGTCTTCTTCATTTACATTAGTATTGATAGAGGAACACGCCATTTTGAAAACACACTCGATTGCCACCAAGAAAGTCATTATTTTAAAGTTGTGGTATTCTTCCTTTTTGTTTGTTTCTTATTTTCTTTGAAGGCCATGTTATGGATGGTTTTAGGCAAAGCTAAGTCCCAATCGCATCAAACCCAACCTGATATTGAGATGATTGTATAGATGCAGGTATGCTTCCCATTCTGGATAGGAATTAGGAAGTGAAATCCAAATGTAGAATGATGTTGTATCTGACAATAGCTCATGTGTCTCCTTGTCCATGAAAGATGACGATGAAAGTTCTTGTGAAATCTAACTAAGCATATGTGTCCATGATATTGCAGGACAATTCTTTTGCAATTATTGTAACTATCTCCTTCCTTTTCTTGTCATCCTTCATCGATTCGATATCGATCTCGTCACCAAACAATCGCTTCAATGACCTAATCATTGTGTTCTCGAGTTCTTTGATTGCAGACACTTACAACTTGGGGTTAACCAATCGGTTGATGGCCCATTCGCACTACATTGTAGATCAAACTCTCCAGTAGCTCAACATTGTGGATATAAGCCCTAGTTAGATTCCTCTTGCCTATTATCCACATGATCACATCTTTGGTGTTGCCTTTGATCGCAAAAACTTCCTTCAATTTATCCTCCATCACTCTCAAATTGCATTCACACTTACACTTGATGGAGATAAAGTCTTCTTCATTTACAATAGTGTTCACAAAGGAACATGCCATCTTGAAAACTCACTCAATTGCCACCAAGAAAGACTAGTTATTTCCAAGTGGTATTCTTCCTTTCCATTTGTTTCTTATTTGCTTTGAAGGCCATTTTATGGATGGTTTCAAGCAAAACTAAGTCCGAATCGCATGAGACCCAACCTAGTATTGAGATGATTGTATAGATGCTAAAAGCATACCATGTATAGATGTAGGTATGCTTCCCATTTTGGATAGGAATTGGAAAGTGGAATCCAAATGTAGAATGATGTTGACTTTGAAAATTGCCCACGTGTCTCCTTGTCCATAAAAGATGATGATGATGCCACAATCAAATTAAGTACATGCTTAAACAAGGAAGAAAGTGACAAACTCAAACTATGTGAAAATTGATATGGAGCAAGATTCAAAGGTGAAGATAATGTGACAACATAAATGCAATGAATGTCATCAAAGAGGAGAAATAATCCCTCAAATATGTCATCTGAATCTGAAATGTGGGACTCCACAAACAATCAACCAATGTCTATCAAATAAGAATCGCAATCAAGAAGACAAATAGATACCACATGCAATGAATCACTAACAATGTGTCCTTCAACCAAGTCTCAAAGAATATGATGCTCCTTTAGATCAGGAACAATGGAAGTCTCGAATGACTTTGGATAAGGAGTCAATGGAAGTGAAAATGGATCAACTATCTAGGAAGAAGAATTAAGAACCTCTTAAGCAATTGCAACCTCACTTGAAGGCTCAAGAGATGCCAAAATGTCAAATTTCCTAATAGTATCACAATCATAGGGTATCTTCTTTGAAAGATGAAGAGGCACACTACAATTTGAAAGACAATCATTTGGGAAGGGTTGAGAATCAAGACCACCATATAACTCCCAAACCTAAGTCCTAAGAGCATGAGGACACTCAAAATCAATAATATAGGTCAAAATGTCATTAGGGACATGCATAACAATGACTCCTAGGACATGTTGTCTCTTACAATGCCAAGCAAAAATCTAACTAGGTGTGCTAGGCAGAGGAACTAGATTATACAAGTGTGGAAACAAGTTCAACCATTGCAAATGGGTGATAATTCCATTTCTCGATATATTATAGTTCCCCCTCTTCAAACAACCAAGGAAGCGTGAAAGGAAACCCCCATCACGGTTACAAATTTTGTTCCAATGTCCATATTGGCAAAATTTCCTTCGATTTGCATTTGACATTGTTGTCAAGATTAAATTTATGACTGAGTTGATGAATTACACAGAGACCTACAATTGTGGAAGAGAAATGTAATAAATTGGAGTAAGGGTTTGTTAACCTTAGTGAAAAGAGTTGTTTGCAAACATATTGTTATTATTTAGAAATCACTTATTGTTGACAAATAGGGATAGATTTAGTAGGAATAGAAAGGAAAATATTAGCTAGCATGTAAACTAAAACTATAATGTATGCATATTTTAACTTTGTTATAAGTTGACGCTATTAGGTAATCTGCTTCTATTTTTAGACTATAGGCTTCATAAATATAAGAATTGTAATATTTGAACTGTCATGTGAAGTAAGGGAAGGTACTACAGCTGTATGAAATCATTGCATGATTAAATAGAAGGAAACTATAATTTAATTCAATGTGAATGATTCAACAAATAAACCATTTGCAATCATGTGGTATGAGTGCTCCTACTATCTTATTATTAACCATTAAGATCACAATTAGTTATAAGTGGCGAGTGTGAGTTTTCTATGAATTTAGAGAACTGGAACTAATATTTTGGTGACATTGCATCAAGAAAGCCCTCATAAACATTTGATGGTTAAAAGTTAAGTCAAAGGAGTGCTATGATCGCTCTTTTCATTGTACAAGTATACAATAATTAGAGGGTGCTATTTAGATTGAATTATGGAAAACATTTCATCATGAAATTAGGTTGTGAACCAAGATAATTATGCATTGAGTGATAAGCCTCACTGCTATGTTGATAAGATGATACTTTTGGGAAATTATATTGCAGTGACAATAAGTGAATTAAGCTCGTTAATGACATTTTATCTTCCTTGGTCAGTGCAATAATAGTATATGTAATTTTATAATGGTATTTGTGTAATGGTTTAAAGGATGCTCTCTCTCTCTCTCTCTCTCTCTCTCTCTCTCTCTCTCTCTCTCTCTATATATATATATATATATATATATATATATCCCTCTGGTTGGGGAACCTCCACCTTAAATCTATTGGGTGAATTTTGAGTGGTGGTATTTTCTTGTGGGTTTGTGTAAATTAAGGTGATTTCAGGTTGGGTAATAAGGTTAGCCCCAAGGTTGATGAAACAAATCTTGGGAAGTTCAAGTTGTCTTATGATAATTAAATGGGTGGAGTGGATTAGAGACTACTATATCCTTATAAGTGCTATAGTACAAGTTACTAAATGGTAAGTGTAGTTACAATTTCCTAACTAATGTTAAGTGATTTTGATTGAGAGGAAATGTTAACCAAATCTTGGCTATTGGAACTAGAGTGTAGGGATTCCTGAGAGACCTTGTAAGGAGACCTACGTGTAACTTTGACCCCTTTGGAAGCGGGAACATAGGCGGTCCTTTGGTGAAGGATGCCCCTGTGTCCACAAGTCCATAGGGGAAAGGTCTAGGGGGGTAATTTCCAATTTATGGGATTGTTCCTAATTGCTTTGACCTTCTCCCTTCACTAGACTTGAAATGATGCTGAAGTGGATATTAGTTGTTTATGAAAGGGATATGAAAACCCAATCATTAAAATTTAATACATAATGTGTTTTGAATAGCAATTTGAATGAAGTCATGGGGTTGACCACCTTATAGTCAGTTGCTTATCTATTGAGTAGAGGCTATCTTATGTTGGATCCAAGTGATCCTATGCGATTGTGAATTTAATCCTAGACCTATAAGATTTTGTGTATATATTCCTAGATCAGTCCATTGTGATTTACTTGTTCTAAATCAGGAAGCTCTCTTCCATTTATAGTTCTAAGCTAAGTACAAGTACTAACTTTTACAACAATAGATGGAGTTAGGACCCTACGAGGGCATAGGTAGAGGATTGTATTCCTCTAGCACAAAGACTAGTCCTCTCTATCTGAGGTGATCACCGAAAGATAAATCCTATGAACTGCTAAAGATAAGATTATCCTCTTGAGATTGACAGAAGTCAAGGAGCGTACTATGTTGGTATGCAAGCGAGGGATACCCCGCATTGATATAGGGTATTGGATAGATTCTGCTAGGAGCATGTAGGCCTAGGGGCTAGTTGTATGTCAGCGATGGTTGTCCTTGTTTCTTAGCACTTTGATGGACTGCAGGGAAGAGAAGTTCTAATGAAGAATAGGTAGGTAATAATTGGACCAACCCTTGTACAATTTGGGCATATAATTATGTGGAAGTGTTATACTTGACTTTGTTAGGATGAGGACGTGCACTCGGTGTAGTATGAGATACATCGAAGCCTAATCTCACTTACTTGTTGGTCTAGAAGACCGGGCAAAAGAATATGTCCTACAGTGTAGTGCGCAGTGCACTGTGATTCCTTTTATCTGGGATGTATTGTGGGCAAGTGGTAGTTAGTTGTTATCGCAAAAACTTGCACCCTTGCTAAGTGTTGATGTGTCTTTTGTACGCATACGAACATAGAATAAAATACCTAAAGGTACCTTATCCTCTCTTGAACAAAGTTTCCCGACTGCTGAAGATTTCGCCGAAGGATCAATCGAGGCAACTCCAAGGTTCTTGTATGTAGGTTTTCTACGTGTGGATAAGCTTCTTGTGGTATGATGTGATTTTGCTGGAATTGCAAGGGGACTTACGTTTGACTGCCTGAACATCTGATTTGCTTTGGATATTGCTGGAATGTGAGATTTTACTGGCCATTGATTTTGAAAAAAAAGGAAAAAGGAGAAAGGTTGAAACGGGATCTATTTCTAATACTAAGAATTTAAGAGCAATGAATGACCTTTGATGAAATTCTAACTAAGTCTTGCTTTGACATCCCAGGACCATCTCCACAAGGTTAGTGCGATCTTCTGAGGAAAGCTTTATGATGTTTAGATCACCGCTACAAGCATGGACACCATCAGGCTTATGCATATCAATGAAGAAGCGACAATTGAAGTTAAGCTTAAGCTGAATGATTCCAGTTGACTACACAAGGCAAGTCTACAATCAACAAACTGCTAGTAGTATGGATATACATATTTCACCATCGATCATACACATTTCTTCCACTCATCTAATATCATGAAATCAAATTTGAGAAGTATAGAGACCATGCAAATTGTTGAATCGACCCATAGAATTCACCATTTCTTCAATGAAGTTTACAAGTCCTTTACAACAACATCTTGGCAACAATCTTTGCCTTCTCTTTCTACTCTACTCTAACTATTTCCTATTCTCTGACTATTCACTATTATCTATTCTCTATCAACCAACTATTAACCTTTACAAATGAGGAGCTAGGGCCTATATAGAGAAACCCTTTACAAATAGACTGCTCTGATTGATTTAGAATCAATGGCTAGGATTACAAGATAGAAACCCTAATTAGGGTTTGTTACAACAAACTTCCTTAGCCAATTAGAAAATCACATTGCATGGGTGAAGACCAATAGAAAGCAGGGGTAGGTGCCTCGAAGTTTGTGTCATCCCCGATGAGTCAGGTAAATTGAATCTGGACACGCTGAGGTGGACCAATCCAACTAGAGGAATGATGATTGGGATGCCACCTTGTCTGACACTTGTAACTTGGTTGATGTTGAATTTGATGATGCTGAGAAGCTAACTTTGATTAACTCTTTTGAGACTATCTGCTTCTTCAACGGACCCTTGCACTGACCTTATTTGATTCTCCTCTGTCTTTGACATGATGGATGGGTGGTGTACCTTTCCTTGAAATGTTGGCGACACCTTTCATTGTCATCCTATGGTTCCTTAGTGTGGCGAAGTGAAGGTTCTGGAGGTAGCTGGCAATTCCTTGAACACCTTGAGTCTTCCCTTTTGCCTGTGGAACGTCCTTGACGATGATGGACTGGAATTGGTCGTCCTTGATGATGTTGAACTGGAAGTGGTTGCCCTTGATGATGTTGGACTGGAAGTGGTCATCCTTGATGATGCTGGACTGGAAGTGGTCGTCCTTGCCTTGGTCTGGTTTTCTCCATCTGCAAAATAAACCAAAAGGTGATTAAGTACATATGACATGTTCATTTCAACAAAGCATTTTCCACCTTAAATCATCAACAAGAAGACTTCAAAATAAAGTTCGCTCAAAATCCTTCCCAGGGACAGGTCCTATAAGAATTTCTCCCTGGACCCTTTGGAAGGGTCAAGAGCAAATTTTGCATTCCAGGATAATTCTATCACTTGTTTACTCCAAAATTCCTCCCAAGGCAAACATGCGATAGCTTTCCTTCCTCCAAAGCCTAGGGATCCATGCTTTGACCTTTATCATGAGCAAGTTAGGTGAAATTGAGAATTTCGCCCTGGACCCTTTGGAAGGGTCAGGAGCGAATTTCTTGATCATGGACAAAACACTCGCTTCTTTCACTCACAACCCCTTCTAAGACATGCTTGTGGCAATCTTTAAGCCCAATCTACCTTGATCACTGTCTTGGTCTAGCACAAATTTGGAAGAAAAAGGACATTTGGTGAATTTCGCCCTAGACCCTTTGGAAGGGTCAGGAGCGAAATTCATGATTTCCTTGTTTTCCTTCACCAAGGTCTATCTTTTTCACTGTCTATACTTGGACTCTTATCCTTGGATCCTTCTCCCATGTTTGCAACATTTTGTTTGACTTCAAAATGACCAGAAAAGAGAATTTCGCTAGAAACCATGGCCAGGGACAGGACCTATAATGGATTTCGCCCTGGACCCTTTGGAAGGGTCAGGAGCGAATTTCTTCCTCTAGCCCAAAATCATCATTTTTGGAGACAACAATTCATTCAAGGGCAATCTCAAGGGCTTCTATCACCTTGGTCTAGGCCTGGCTTGGCACAAATATGAAAGGAATAGGTGGTTTTTAGGAATTTCTCTCTGGACCCTTTGGAAGGGTTAGGAGCGAAATTCATGATTTGAGCTTATTTTCTCATTCTCTCAACTCCAATCCACCTCCAAGACCAAGGATACATCACCTCACTCCTATCTAGGCCATAAAAACCAAAAAACTTAACTTGATTTGCAAGGAAAATAGGTCATCCTAGGAATTTCGCTCTGGACCCTTTGGAAGGGTCAGGAGCGAAATTCTTGATTTGGCTCAATTCCTTCATGTTCACGGATCACTAGCAATTCAAAGTTTTGCTCAAGGACTTCTCCAATCTTACCCCATCCTGACCCACACTTGACTTAGCATAAAATTGAGAAAAAAGGGTGGTTTTGGGGAATTTCGCTCTGGACCCTTTGGAAGGGTCAGGAGCGAAATTCATGATTAGGACACAATTTCATCTCCTTCTTCCCTTGCTATGCCATGATTCTCACCTTTGGACTCCTTCCTCATGAAGACAACACTTGTTTGACCCCCAAGAAGGCTTGGAAGGAGAAATTTGCTCAAGACCATGGCCAAGGACAAGACCCATTTGGATTTCGCTCTGGACCCTTTGGAAGGGTCAGGAGCGAAATTCATGTCCTAGCTCAAAATCATCATTGTTGTTGGAAAAAAATCAACTCCAAGGCATGTCTAGGGATCCTTCTAAGCTCTATTCATCTTTATCCATGCTTAGCTTGACACAAAATGAAAGGAAAAGGTGGATTTTAGGAATTTCGCTCTGGACCCTTTAGAAGGGTCAGGAGTGAATTTCCTTTTCTAGGACAAAATCTTCACCTTTCATTGGTTTCAAACATTCCTAAAGGCAAAACATGTCCATTCTTCCCTTCAACATGCCTTGGATATTAAAAATTTGATCAAACAAGGAAGAAAATGAGGTTTATTGAGATTTTCGCTCTGGACCCTTTGGAAGGGTCAGGAGCGAAAATCATGTCTTAGGCTTGATTGTTCATTTTTTCAACTCCAATCTTCCTTGGGAGGCAAACATATACCATTCTTCTTGCATCTCCACCAAGGTCCTGATCTTGTCTAAGGGGAAAATGAGTGTTTTCAAGAATTTCGCTCTGGACCCTTTGGAAGGGTCAGGAGCGAAATTCAATTTTTAGGCTAAAATCCTCCATTTCCTCCACCTCTAGTCATTCCCTTAGGCAAAAACATGTCAAACACTTCCATACATGCCTTAGAAACTAGGAATTTGGTCTTGACAAGTGAGAAATTGAGGTTTGAGGGCATTTTCGCTCTGGACCCTTTAGAAGGGTCAGGAGCAAAATCCCTACTCTTGGCTAGTTTCTCACTTTCTTTCATCTCATTCTCCTTCAAACTTGATCAATTCAACTTCCTTTCACCATAATTAAGGCAATCCACCACCAAATAAGCTCAAAACAAGGTCCTTCTAGTGCTCAAGGTAAAATAGAGGGTCGAAATAAGGATTTCGCTCTGGACCCTTTGGAAGGGTCAGGAGCGAAATTCATCCTTTAGGCAAAAAAATCTTAATTTTTTTCATGCGTCCAACCACCTTTCAAGGCAAGAAAACCAAAAGTTGACCAAACCAAGGAAGAAAATGAGGTTTACAAGGATTTTCGCTCTAGACCCTTTGGAAGGGTCAGGAGCGAAAATCATGTTCTAGGCCAAAATCCTTCACATTTTCACATTCCATCACTTCAAAACTAGAATGTTGGTCTAAACAAGGGAGAAGATGAGGTTTATAAGGATTTTTGCTCTAGACCCTTTGGAAGGGTCGAGAGCGAAAATCATCCTTGGGCTCAAATCGTGACTTCATTTTCACATTTCTTCACTCCAAATAAGTGTTTTGCCTTCACAAATGCCTGGGAATGAGCTAGTTCATGACTTTCGGCAATGTAGAATGTCTTATGGAGAATTTCGCTCTGGACCCTTCGGAAGGGTCAGGACCAAAATTTGACATTTTGGTCTCTCCGTCAGGATTCATGTATGGAATATAACATTTAAGTATAAGTGAGAAGAAAGATATAAGGAATTTCTTATACTTTAAGTTATATTCCATATATACTGTCAGGATGTTTGAGAGTGGTTTCGGACCTCCAGGAGTTATAATGCAAAATCTAATTTTTGGAGGATTCTTTAGTTTTCCAAACTTAGTCTAATTTCAAGATCAGGAAGACATTCCAGACTTAGCCAAATTTCAGGGCATTTGAAGATCAGGATGACATTCCAGACTTCATCACTCACCAACTTGACCTAGCTCAGACCTTCAAGGATGATACTCACTCACCGAGCAAGACACAATTAGCAACAAGAGCAAAACCAGGCTCTAAGGAAGACTCTCAAAGAAACCCTAATTTTGGGGCCTCGTGGACTCACACTGGTTCACGTAGAGCCTGCCATCCCAGTGATCCCTCTGGCAACACTCAACATGCAAAGGCTAACAGACAAACCCTAAAAAGCAAAAAAGTAGGGGTCCCCATTTGCAATGGGGCGATGTGTGAATACGTCACAACACTAAGCTATCAACTCAACAACCTTGTGAAACATGGAAACAACCCTGAAGTGTGGGACCTTGCCCAAAGGAGTTGAATCTTTGGAGAAGGTCGACATCCTTCTCACTCCAGGTGCAGGTGTTGAACCAACTCGACACTTCAAAACTTACTACTAAGCCTATCCTAACAACTTGCAGAGGTAAAAGGAAGAGAGAATCGCTTGAAATAAAAAAGGTGATGCACCAAGAAGGGATTATTCGTCTCCCTAGCAAAATGACACAAGTAATTAACTGAAACACCCTGAAGATGCGCAACTTTTCAGTTGTATGAGTGACCCCAATGCATATATGAAGGTTAGAATTCACTGAATGCCAAGAGGGGAGAAGGATTCCCACAAGTCACACTCAGAAAACCAGTTAACACAACATATATGAAGAGAAAAAGCCACAAGACATACACCTATGATGGAGGTGAGAAAGCATACACAACATACATAAGTTGAAAAGAGGCAAGAATGATGATTTTCAATTAATCATAAGGCCAAAAGCCAATCTTACTGTTGCAGAAATGCAAAAAATTACAAGTCTTCAAGAGAAGAGAAGAGCATAAGAAAACTCAAGGCAGCAGGGAGAGAACCCTTTACAATGAGGCTAAACAACCTTATATAGAGAAATGGGTTACAATGGTGATCATGACCCTTGCATGTCAGTTTGGGAGTTCAGGGAAGTGCATGCACTTGACTTGTACATGCAAGCAACTTAGCCATACCTCCAAAGGCAATTCTGAGTAAGATAGATTGACTAACCTTCCAAAGTCAGTCATGACATAAGTCACCAAGCATGGCCCCGTACCTCCCTTGATGGAAATCCTGCCAAAAACACTTAATGCACCCTTGTGGCTCCACAAAAGAAAGTGTACAAGTCACCAAGCTGTCGGAGCATTAAAAGCCTTGAGTGTCGATCACGCCATCCCGAAGTGTCGCTAGTTGGAAGGAAGCTCGGAGACTTCGGAAGCTCGGACTCTGGAAGTGAGGAAGACAAGGGAAGAACTTTGGAACCTCGGGGTTCCGAAGTTCTGGGATAGAGAGAGAAGGCAAAAGGGGAAGGAACCTCGGGGTTTCCGGGTTCTGGGCAAGGCAAGGGAAGGGAACTTCAGAACCTCAGGGTTCCGGAGTTTCGAGGAACTGCGCAAAGGAACTTCGGAACCTCGGGGTTTTGGAGTTCCGAGAAGGGAAAGGGCTAAAGAAAGAAGGGGAACTTTGGAACCTCAGGGTTCTGGAGTTTCGGAGAGAAAGGAGAAAAGGGACAAGGAACTTCAGAACCTCGAGGTTCCACAATTCAGGGTAAAAGGAGAGAAAGGCTAAGCTAGGGAAGGAACTTCGGACCCTCGGGGTTCCGAAATTCCGGAGAAACTAGAGAAAAGATGAGGGAAGGAAGGGAACTTCGGAACCTCGGGGTTTTGGAGTTCCGGAGAAGGAAAGAAAGTGGCTAAGGCAAAGAACTTTGGAACCTCAAGGTTCCAGAGTTCAGGGGAAGAAGAAAAAGGCCAAGGGAGGAACTTCCTCCGGACAAGGCAACACTTCAAACTTCATGATTCTTCTCTTCTTGATCAACTGGAGCCGCGCTTGTCCACGGAACATATCTCTGATCGGTTCTCACTGATGGACCAATGGTGTCATAAAATGACAACATTTTTGGCGATTTTTGTGGGATGCTTGCTTGCTAAGCATGAAGTCCAAAAGCCTTAAGCATCCATTGGGCACTGAGTCATTGAAAAGACCCAAAATATGTGCGTGGCATCACTTGGAAGAACTTCACCATTCAGAAGCAGGGCTTGAGATGAATCCCATTCATTGGGATTGGAAGAACTTCACCATCAAGCTTGGAGAGATGAAATACATTGGCCTCGTTGAAACTAGTGATGACATATGGACCACTCCAGATAGTATCAAACTTGGAGTGCCGCCCAGCTTTGTCTCTTTCGGCATCCCACTTGAGAACTAGATCTCCCTCTTTGAAGACCCTATTAGTCGCATTTTTGTCAAAAACTTTCTTGACCTGCTTTTGATGAGTCTCAAGTGTATGCATAGCCTTACTTCTAACCTCCTCTAGCTCCATCAGCTCTGCTAGCCTTACTGTCATGGTATCATTTTCTATCAATTCCAGTTGATATGCTAGTTCAAGAGAGGGTAACTCTAGGGAAGTTGGGAGTCTTCCTTCCTTCCCATTTACTAGCATGAAAGGAGAGTTACCAATTGCCCTCTTGGGTGTGATCCTGTCATCCCATAAGGTTGTCTTCAACTTAATATGCCATGCCCTCTAATTGTCTTCAATTGTCCTTTTAACTATCCTGATGAGGTTCTTGTTGGAGCCTTCAGCTAAGACGTTACCCTGAGGGTAATAGTTGGATGATGTCTTCAAGTATACACCATGCTTAACTACCCAAGAACTGATTTGGGTTCGAACAAATTCCCCAGCATTGTCTGATATGATGGTGGAGGAAACACTGAATCTTGTCACAATTCCCTCAAGGAATTCCAACATTGGGGCCTCAGTGGCATCCCTCAATGCAACTTCCTCTATCCACCTAGTGAAGTAATCCATTACCACCAAGATCCACTTATGGCCAGCAATGGAAGGTGGATTTATCATGCCAATGAAGTCTAAACCCCACTGAGTGAACGGTTGATCTGCTTGGATGGGGTGAAGAGGTAGGGCAGCTAGTCTTTGCTTTCTAGAGAAGAGAGCGGATTTCTTGCAATTCTTCACCCATCTATGTGAGTCACTAAATAAGGATGGCCAGTAATAACCAGCCCTCATTATTTTGATAGCCGTAGTCCTTGCAGAGAAGTGGCCCCCTGAAGAGCCATCATGAAATTTCTCTAACAATTTGCTGACTTGCTTTTTCTCAATACATCTTAGTAAGACTCCATTAGAGTCTTTTCGAAAAAGAGTGCCATTCACTAAGACATAGGGAATGGGCTGCAACCTGAAATGTCTTCTTTTGGTCTTGTCTAGACCTTGGGGGTATCTACCTTCCATTAAGAAGGTGATCATGTCACATACCCAACTGAATTGAGTGTTGTTGTCAGTTGGTTGATCCTCTTGTAACACAAGGGCGACCTTTGAAGTAGTCCCAGAAGATGAGACAAGTTGTTCACATAGGCCCGCGCCTCTTACAAGGTTGGTGATCTTGATGTTGATGTCATACTCCATGACGTTGGTTATCCACCCAACCCTCTTTTCACTGATATCCTTGTTTAGAAGGAAATCCTTAACACTTGCATGCAGAACTAAAAGTTGGATCCTATTGTAGGACAACATGTGTCTGAACTTTTTTAATGCCCTTACAATAGTGAGGACCTGGTTCTCTACATAGCTATATCTAAGCTCATAGTCCTTTAGCCCTTCACTAAAGAAAGCAATAGCTTGCTCCAAGTTGTCGTCGTTCAATTGTGTTAGGACAACTGAGATACTGGATTCTCCTCCAAAGGTATAGAGGATAAAATCCCTTTCATACTTAGGATTGACAAGGGTAGGGGCCTGAGCAATTGCTTGTTTGATTTCTTCGAAACCAACCCTTCCCTCCTTGGTCCAACTCAAAGCCAAGTTTTTCTTCAACATGGAAGTGAGGGGTTTTACCATGGTGGCAAGGTTGGGAATGAACCTCCTCACAAATTTGATCCTACCAAGGAAACTTTGCAATCCTTTCTTGTGATTGGGAAGTGGAAGAGAAAGAATAGCCTTCACTCACTCTGGATCGATGGTCAAACCCTCCTTGGATACGATGTGTCCTAACAATCTTCCTTGATTAGTAGCAAATACACACTTGCTAGGATTCAAGGACACCATACTCCCTGCATTTCATGAACACCCGTTCAAGATGACCAAGATGGTCAGCTGCATGCTTCAAATAAACAGTTATGTCATCAAGGTATACAAGCACAAACTTTGCTAATACACCCTTGAAAGCCATGCCCATCGCTCTCTGGAATGTGGCACTTGCATTAGTTAGCGCTAAGGGCATTTTACAATAAGCATAGGTACCCCATTTAGTAGTAAATGCAATCTTGTATTGGTCTGATTCTTGGACCAAGATCTGATTGTAGCCTGAATACCCATCCAAGAATGAAAATCTTTCTGAGCCACTGACACTTTGGATAATCTGCTCCATAGAGGGAAGGGGATATTCATCCTTGAGGGAGGCTCTATTGGGATCCCTAAAGTCTACACATAGTCTGATTTCCCCATTCTTCTTCCTTACAGGGACAAGGTTGGTCACCCAGGAGGAGTGCTTGATAGGAAAGATGATATGGGCTTCTATGAGTTTGGTCAACTCCTTCCTCATTAGTGGCTCAATTTTGGGGTTTATTGGCCTTCGCTTTTGTCTAATAGGCTTTGCATCTGGGTCTAGCTCTATGGTATGCTGGGCTAAGCTAGGGTCAAAACCCTTCAATTCTTCATAGGTCCAAGCAACTATGTCATCATACTTTTGACAAAGCTCAACAAAGGCCTCTTGCTGGGTTGAGGAACACACCTTGCCCAAGTTCAAGGACCTCCCCTCAGCAACAACAACTGGCTTGTAATCACCCCTCTTTGCAACCAAGTTCATTTTTTTCTTCAACTAATTATCCGAGTTGAAAATGCTTTCCAAGGTAACTAGACCTTTAGGCAACTTGTTGGAGTTGAGCTGCATGATTTGATCTCCATATTGGTCTTGCAACCTAGACTGATTTTAAGCAGAAAATTCTACTTCATTTTGCAAGAAATTGGCGATCTGCTGATCGCTTTCAAACACTTGCCAATTCACTTGATTGTTTGGGATAGCAAGCCTCACAACAACCCTGATGTGTTGCTCCTTCTCACTTGCAACATGCGCTGGTATGTCGAACTGAGCACCAACCGTTGCAAGCCTATCAACATGCTTGTTCTGACCCCTAGGAATGCTCTGGATATTGAAGGCCTCAAATCCTTTAATCAAGTCCCAAACCCTGTGTTTGTATGATTTGAGTAGGTTGTTCTTTCTACACTTTGGGCTCGGATGTGGTTAACAACCAACTCACTATCTCCAAATACTTGCAGACATTTGATCTTTCTGCTTTGTGCAAGTTGGAGACTTTGAATCAAGGCTTCATACTCTGCGACATTGTTAGTACCAAATTGAAGCCTAATGGAGAAGAAATATTTCTTCTGCTCAGGGGAAACAAGCATCACCTTGGCACCTACACCATTCTTGTTTCTTGAACCATCAAAAAACATGTTCCATAACCCCTCTGAATCTCCTTGTGTCTTGATGAGGTTAAGGATAGGAGTATCCTCTTCATGGATACAATAGGTGTCAAGTCCCATCTCTTCAGTCTCAGCTAATGGATCAAACTGAAAAGCATTGGCCTATTCGTCTAGCAAGCAATCAGGAACCTCTTGCAAGAGAGTGGCAGGCCCACAGACAATATACTACTCCCCCTCTCCATGCAAAGTGCAATTCATGTTTATAGGGCTGCGGGTTTAGTGCTCAATGTGGTTTTGGGCAATGGGTTCTGCCCTTATGGTGACCTTGGTACCATACCTTGTTCAAAATAGCATATGGGACCAGTCAGAAGACAGGTACCTATCTTGGTTGTGAAGTCTCTAGACAGGCAGATGGCAAAGAAGGCAGGGAGGTCGATGATTGATATGTCTTGCAAGACAGTGCAACCAGGGCATGCATGCAAGGTTAACTTCGAAATTCTTACCAACCCTGCCGCCTTAATAGAAGTGCCATCTAATTGGAGCACCCCTTTGGTCACAGGTTCGTATTCTATGCCAAGAAGATCAGCTACCTTCTTAGGCATGATTGAGCTACTAGCTCCTAAATCTATGATGCAGTTGTGAACCAAGTTATCTCCTATGATTAAGGAGAGATAGAAAGGGGGAGGCTTGCTGATCCTGCTTGAATCTTCTTCCTCCTTGGGCTTGTCCAAGCTGGTGGAGGCTACCTTTTCGTTGATTGTTGCCTCACCACCTGACTGATTGACATCCTTTAATGCATCTTTAAGAAAATCCCTTTGAGATGGGATTGAAAGGGCCTCCCACATGGTGACATTGAGGTTGGCCTTCTTCATTTGATCAACTATGTTGAAAGGGACACCAGCTGATTTTAGAGGCTCCTTTGAAGCTACAAGGTATGCCTTTGTTCTTTGGACGACTTGGGCATCCTCTTGCCTCTTGTTCCCTTGCATGGTACTTCGGGTTGTATCATGGGCGGCTACATTGGGTGTTGGAGCTTGGGCTGATGTTGAAGGTGAGTCAGCCTCCATGGCTCTCTTCTTTGACCTTGTATACTGGAGCATGGACTCACCATTTATTTGGTTCAAACAACAAAATTTTTCCTCCTGCCAATTGACGAAGGTAGAGTCACCTTGTAAGTGAGTCTAAGTGCCAACACTAGGCTGATTTGGGTCATATTGCTGACCAGAAGTGGTCGGCTCATCTTGCACCACTAAGGTTTGGACAAACCCTCTATTTTGGCATACACCTTGGTTGTGTGACTAATTGCAGGGTTGACACCAATCTTGCTCTTGGGCGAGGTTATTTTGCATTGGAACTATCGCCTTTGAGTTGCTTGCAGTTGTGGGGTTCACACTATTCAAAGGCCTGACATTGCTCCATTGGTTTTGCCCTTGAAAGGGTGGTCTATTCTGCTGATAATTTTGACCTTGTGATTGATAAGGTCTGCTATACTAAGTTTTCTGCCTCTTCAGTGCCACCAATTCATTGCCAAAGTTTTGTAATAGAACCTTGACCTCATGGAGCTCACTGGAGGACGTAGAGGGCATGGATGATTGTCCTGCGATAGCCATAGGGATAGGAGCCAATGTGGGTTGTTGAGTAGGAGCTTCTGGGAAGAGAGGCATTGAAGGCCTTGGAGCTATCATCCCAGCCTGAATCAAACAATTTTTTGTTGTTATGGCTATGTCATATGCACCTAGTAGAGAGGCTTCACCCATCGATTGTACCATGACAGCTATATTGTTGTTGAGAGCTCTAAGATAATACAAGAAGGTATGATTTGGGGATGGCTTCACTAGAGCAGGAATCCTATTCCATGTCTTATGGAATTTGAAGTTGAAGTCTCCCATGAACTCGTGGGGTGCTCTCTTGATCGTAGTTAACTGCTCCACAAGTGATAGGTGATCACTTTTGTCTTTGAAATGGTTGCACAACCTCTCCGTCAATTCATCCCAATTGTGAATGGAGCTAGATGGCAACCCTCTATACCACTGCAAAGCTTTGCCTTTCAAAGATGTGGCTAAGAGTCTAACAGCAACATCATCCTGAGTGATGTTATGGACAGAGCAGATGTTTGCAATGTCTTGAATGTGCTCAATGGGTGTAGTAGTTGTTTCACCAGTGAAGTATTGTATAATCTTCAACGCAACTACTGGTATGTCATTCCACTGAGTCAAAATAAGGGGACTTCCCCCATTGAATGTAACGAAGACTTGATTTCTATCCATGCGAAACAATGGTCTATTGATATGAGTGGTGGGAGCCCTTGATAACAATGGTCTTTTAAATGGAGGAGTAGAACGAGACCTGGGAGATGGAGTGTTTACAACCTTGACACCCCTGATTGGTGACAATGAAGATCTACCTTTCCGCCTTCTAGGACCTGCAGATGGAAGCTCTACGAATTGAAAACTGCCTCTAGAAGACGCCCTTGTGTGAATTCTGGGCATGAAATCTCCAACCGACCTCGGAAGTTCGGAGGTCTGGAGTTACGGAGTATGACCACTGGGGCACCTCGGGAGCTCGGATGTCATGAGTGAGGAAGTTCGAGAGTTCGGAACCTGGGGGTTTCGGGTTTCCAGACCTAAGCACCTCAGAACCTGGGGGTTTCGAGACTTACGGAGTGAAGTGGTTTACTGACCTCGGAACCTGGGGGTTCCGAGGTCCTAGAGTAATGAACTTTGTGTGTGAGAGACCGGTTTTGTGAGCAGAGTCACCAAGTGTTTGAAGATGACTGCCTCTAAAGGCCAAGATGCCAAGAACAACACTAAATCCTTAGCATGTGAATTGAACCTTGTCCCACCGAGCGTGCCAAAAAATGTTGTCACAAAAGCTTGCACCCTTGCTAAGCTATCAACCCAGCAACCTTGTGAAACATGGAACAACCCCAAAGTGTGGGACCTTGCGCAAGGGGGTTGAATCTTCGGAGAAGGTCGGCTTCCTTCTCACTCCAGGTGCAGGTGTTGAACCAACTCAACACTTCAAAACTTACTATTAAGCCTATCCTAACAACTTGCAGAGGTAAAAGGAAGAGAGAATCGCTTGAAATAAAAAAGGTGATGCACCAAGAAGGGATTATTCGTCTCCCTAGCAAATGACACAAGTAATTAACTGAAACATCTTGAAGATGCACAACTTCTCAGTTGTATGAGAGACCCCAATGCATATATGAAGGTTAGAATTCACTGAATGCCAAGAGGGGAGAAGGATTCCCACAAGTCACACTCAAAAAACCAGTTAACACAGCATATATGAAGAGAAAAAGCCACAAGACATACACGTATGATGGAGGTAAGAAAGCATACACAACATGCATAGGTTGAAAAGAGGCAAGAATGGTGATTTTCAATTAATCATAAGGCCAAAATCCAATCTTACAGTTGCAGAAATGCAAAAAATTACAAGTCTTCAAGAGAAGAGAAGTGCATAAGAAAGCTCAAGGCAGGAGGGAGAGAACCCTTTACAATGAGGCTAAACAACCTTATATAGAGAAATGGGTTACAATGGTGATCATGACCCCTACATGTCAGTTTGGGGGTGGAGGGAAGTGCATGCACTTGACTTGTACATGCAAGCAACCTAGCCATTCCTCCAAAGGCAATTTTGAGGAAGATAGATTGACTAACCTTCCAAATTCAGTCATGACATAAGTCACCAAGCATGGCCCCATACCTCCCTTGATGGAAATCCTGCCAAAAGCACTTAATGCACCCTTGTGGCTCCACAAATGAAAGTGTACAAGTCACCAAGCTGTCAGAGCACTAAAAGCCTTGAGTGTCGATCACACCATCCGAAAGTGTCACCAGCCGGAAGGAAGCCCCGAGACTTCAGAAGCTTGTACTCCTGAAGTGAGGAAGACGAGAAGAACTTCGGAACCTTGGGTTTCCGATGTTTCGGGGAGAAGAAGGAAGAAGCGGAAGGAGCGAACCTCAAGGTTCCGGGCAAGGGAAGGGAAGGGAACTTCGGATCCTCGGTGTTCCGGAGTTCCGAAGAGAAAGGAGAAAAGGGACAAGGAACTTCGGAACCTCAGGGTTCCGGAGTTCTGGGCAAAAGGAGAGAAAGGCTAAGGAGAGGAGGGGCTAAGCTAGGGAAGGAACTTCAGACCCTCGGGGTTCCGAAATTCCGGATAAACTAGAGAAAAGATGAGGGAAGGAAGGGAACTTCGCAATCTCGGGGTTCCGGAGTTCTGGAGAAGGAAAGAAAGCGGCTAAGGCAAATAACTTCGGAACCTCGGGGTTTCAGAGTTCCGGGGAAGAAGAAAAAGGCCAAGGGAGGAACTTCCTTCGGACAAGGCAACACTTCATACTTCCTGATTCTTCTCTCCTTGATCAACTGGAGCCGCGCTGGTCCATGGAACATATCTTTGATCGGTTCTCACTGATGGACCAAGGGTGTCATAAAATGACAACATTGGCCATTATGGATATTTTAGTCCCTCACTATTTATATGATAGTCACTATGTAGATGATGCCTACTAAAGCTAGTCACTTTATATGAGTGGTGTATGTTGAAGCTAGACCCTATGAATATGTTTTATATGCTAGAGCTTGTCACTGTGTATATGTGACGTAAGTTAGAGCTAGGTTTCATGCATGTGATGTGTACAAGCTAGTCACCATGTGTTAATGAAAAGTGTGCTCGAATCACTCTTTATAGAATTGGGAATTTTGGAAGGGTATGATCCATGGTGTAATTGTGTATGCTTTTACACTATTTGAATGCAATTAGATATTTTTTTTATTGTTTTTGATTAAAGGAAAACAAATTTTGAAGGGACCCGAAACCCTAGACAAAACAGGTTTTGGAAGGACCTGAAACCTGAACCTCAAGATAATCCTGAAGTCCACCCAATGAAACAAAACACAAGTGAGACACGATGAAACTAGACAAAAGATGGGGGACAACACAAGAAGGACCCCCAACAAGAACCAATGGGCTGCAAAAACTAAAGACCAGCAAGTAGCCCCAACCCAACCAGGACGGATCAAGGATTTGATCTACAGTTGTGAGATCGAAGGGTCATATCAAAAGAGGCCTGGGACGATTTAGATTTCTTACTTTTAACAGTAATCCAGCCCTCCTCAACCCTAGCACTAGTCCTTTGCCAAGAAGACGGGTCCAAAATATAGGACCTCCCACCACAAGGAGGAACAGAGGCAACATCCGGAGAGGTAGGGACAACAGAAATCTGAGAATCAGAAGGATCGGACAAAGATCTAGCAGCAATCTGGGAAGCGGGAAGGTCATCCACCAAAGAAGAAGATCCAACAACCTTCAACTGATCAGTCGAGATCCCACCACAAGCATTCACACCCACCTGAGACGAAGCAACACCAGAACCAGGGGCAGCAGCTAGAGGCAAAATACCTTCACCCACATCAGCCTGAGGAACCTGAGCAACCACCTGAGAGAATCTTTTCTTTCGAACAAAGTAGTGTTCAGAAGAGGCGCCCTTCCACCGAGAAACAAATATTCAGTTCTTTTTATCTGACTCACACCGTGCAACAACATGCCCAGTCTAGAAGCAATTTCGACATCTAAAGGGGGATACCCTCAAAGTCAAGTGGTTGGACCCAAGATCCCAAAGAAGAGTCAATCTTTATCTCAACTGGGAGCCCTTTAGAAACGTCAATGTCAACCAAAATCTGAGCATAAGTAGAATGATATATATAGTAAGAATCCTTATCAATCATTAGGAAGTCGCCTAAAGCCTCCCCCACTTCCTCTAGCAGAGAGTCCGTCCATAGATGAAGGGGAAGGTTAGTGAGCCTAACCCAAATAGGAATCTTATTAAATGAATCAGTATATGGTTAAAATACGAGAACTAGGGTTTGACCATCAAAACAAATTTATCCTCCCAGCTAAAAGGATTGTTAAATTAAATTTTTCGATCTATCCTCAGCCTGTTCAAATTTAGCAATGAAAGAACCTTTGGCTAAAGGATAAATATGTACAGTGCCCTTTAAGATTGGTTCCCATCTTTGGGAAATCCAAGTGTGCAATTGAGGAAGGCTTGGCCAAAAGCCCCGAAACCTGCAAATCAGTCCATGAGACTCAAACACAGAGGAGTTGTGGATGATCTCCTTTTCAATGTTAGCAGACACCCTGAAAGCCAAGGGGTTGCACACGGGAATAGCTGCAGGCACCAAGCCATGGGCAGCCCAATCCGTAGCAGAGGGCGCTGAAACCTCAATGGTAGACACTGGAACACCACCGTCCACAACATTATTAGCAAGAGCATCCACCTTCGGCCCACCAAACGCAGCAGACAGAGGAAACCCGCCCGACAAAGAAACAGGGTCATAAGGCGTCGACCCAGAAGCATCACCAGAGGCACGCACTTGAAGGGAGGGGGGTGAAGGAGCCGTGGAAAGAGCAAGAGACATTTGGGCGGGAGTAGGAGCGTTCAATCTGCAAGATCCTTGCTTTATTGTTGTTGGACTAATTTTTAATAAATAGTTCTCGTTTGAAGATAGATCAAAGATCTCATACGAGAGGAGAGAATGAACTCCCCCGAAGCTTCAAGGGTGAACTATGAAGCCTTTTGACTTCCCTCAAAGGGATATGTAGGTATGGTCATTGGCCCTTGAAGCTTAGGTCTAAGTATAATGGGGATCCTAACCTCAAGAGCTTACCACCTTTGAGTGCAAGCATAAGTGGTGGCATAGAGTTGTCACCACTATGGTGATTGAATATATTATTAAATCAACACTTCTAAGTTGGAACAAGAATTTTGGTCGATTGAATTGGTACTTGAAAAAAAATTGTAGTGTTCGAAGGGTGGATATTACAGCCTAGAAGGAAACCATGAACAATCAGATTGCAAGGAACAAAGGCTACCGATATACACATTCTTATATAGATCAACCAACAATAAATCTACCCGATCTGCAAGCTGATCAACAAAACATGTAAACCGACAATAAATACATAGGTCATGACACAAGTAATAAACTCATGGTCCAATCACAATGATCGCAAGTTCCCACAAACGCAAACTAAACACAACTTTTCAATTGATATAAACCGCCCACTTGTCAAAGGTAATGCACACTACAGTGAAAGAAAAATAGCTTGATCAAGGCAATCACTAATAGATTGTTGATCACAAGATGCGTCCTCCAATACATGCCTGTGGGATGGTTATGACCAAAAGAAAAGTGTTTGATCAATGCAAAATACTCTAATCAAAAGTTCAATGCAATAAATCGGCTTGAGAGATTCACCTTAATGCCTACTCTGCCAAATGCAATCTCATCCACCAATTTATATTACACCCCCAAAAATGCCCACCGGATCAAGCCATTCATAGGTCTTAGTAAAATAAATACAAGCCTGTCATAGAGTTCAATCTAGATAATGCGATGGTAATGGATGTCGATAGAGAGGTTGAAATGGCAAACAACAATGGATCTATAGAATAATGAATCTCGCCAGAAGAAATAGTTTGCCACAAAATAAAGCACATGAAAACTTCAATGCAACCAAAAAGAACTGCCAATACACGTACAAGAAACCAATGCAAAATCACTGAACACAAAGCGGTCCTTTCATATACACTGCAAAAACATTTTATGCAATTGCAAATAATTGAAAATGAACAGATGAAGCGAATTGGGGACCACCAAATGAAATGGCGAGAGAGATGATCGTCAATCGCTAACTTCTTGGGATCTCAATGGGGTTGATGAAAGTCTCAAATGGGACAGAAGAGCAAGTCAAATGGCTCTAATACCATGTTAGAGCAAATCTCTCAAGCTAGGATCAATGACTGCTACAGCTTCCACGAACAAAAAAATATTGATCATCAGGAAGGATGATTGTATTGAGATGAAAAATATTGTACAATGAGATTTCTTATAAAGAAAAGGTAAGAGAGATAAGTACCAATGAGATGCAAGGGTAGGTAGGGTAAGTATAACTACCCGACAACTACTGTGCACAAATATTTATGCAACCTACTGAATAATAAATGCCAACTAACCTAAGGTTGGACTTAAGCATAACGAGTAAATAATTAATTTACTCTAACACCCCCTCTTAAGTGCAGCTTAGGGAGAAAAATGCAATATGCAATATGATATTATGATGCAATATGGGTCCTATCTACAAGGCCATGTTAGGTACCCATGTACATTGCAAATGCAACAGATCTCTTTTAAACAAGGAAAAGAAGAAAACCTATTGAGACAAAAGTCCTCTTTATAAAAAATATAATGCAAATGAAGATAAGTGATAGGATGAGAGATGAATGGAGGTCTCAACACCCATACCCCCAAGAACTACATCCATCACTAAAATACAATCAATAGCTTCCCCATAGGAGGAAAAAGAGAGATACCACTCCCCCCCCCTAGTGATAATCACCTGCAAGAATAGTAAGTGTTTGAAGAGAAAATTAAATCCAATGCTTACAAACAACTTGTTTTCCCTTGGGAAGAAACAAAACCATGTATAGATGCATGTATGCTTCCCATTCTAGATAAGAATTAGGAAGTGAAATCCAAATGTAGAATGGTGATGTCATCTTTGAAAACTACTCATGTATCTCCTTGTCCATGAAAGATGATGATGATGCCACAATCAAATTAGATACATGCCCAAGCAAGGAAAGAAGTGACAAACTGGAACTATGCGAAAATTGATATAAAGCAAGATCCAAAGATGAAGATATGATGTGACAGTGGAAATGCAATGAATGTCATCAAAGAGGAGAAATAACCCCTCAAATGTCCTCTAAATTTGAAATGTGAGACTCCACAAACAATAAACCAATGTCTGTCAAATAAGAATCGCAATTAGAAAGACAAATAGATATCTTGTACAATAAATCACTAACAATGTATCATTCAACCAAGTTTGAAAGAATATGATGCTCCTTTTGATCAGGGACAATGGAAGTCTCAAATGACTTTGTATAAGGAGTCAATGGAAGTGAAGATGGATCAACAATCTGAAAATAAGAATCGAACTTCTGAAGCAATTGCAACCTCATTTAAAGTCTCAAGAGATGTCAAAATGTCAAACTCCCTAATAGTATCACAATCATAGGGTATCTTCTCTAAAGGATGAAGAGGCACACTACAATCTGAAAGAGGGTCATTTGGGAAGGATTGAGAATTAGGCTCGCCATATAACTCTCAAATTTAAGTCCAAAGAGCATGAGGACACTCAAAATCAATAATAGAGGTCAAAATGTCATTAGGGACATGCATAGCAATGACTCTTAGGATATGACCTATCTTACAATTCCAAGCAAAAATATGAATAGGTGTGCTACTTAGAGGAACTAGATTATACAAGTGTGGCAACAAATTCAACCATCAGAGATGGACAATAATTTCATTTTTCCATATATTATAATTCCCCTCTTCAAAATAATCAAATAATCAAAGAAGGATGAAAGGAAAACCCTATTTCTTACCATCATAATTCTTAAAAAATCAAAGATAAAGACATCACATAATAATAAAGCTTCCAAAAAAAATAAAATGATAAAGAAATAACCTATGAGGCTAAAAATGAAGCAAAAACCTGGTTTGTGTTGATGATGTTACGATAATGTTAACTACTGCAACAACAACAACAAAAAAAAGCTCGAGAATCGATATATGTGGCAGTTACATGTGCCATGACAACTCCAAATGTGTCACCCAGCAAGTCAAAAAAGTCCACAATATCAAATACCAAGTGCTCACATCACAAACGAGCGAGGTCCACAAGCCCACTAAGTCAATAATGCCTCAGAGCTAAAGATCGAACTTCCACGCAAAATGAGATCACAACAAGGACGGAAACCTCGCTCACAGTGAGGAAACCAAATGAGAACATGGATGGACATGCATGGCCAATGATCATGTGAAACAAATCACAATGGCCAACAGATACGACTTTGTCCACATAAAAAACCGATGCCTACACTGATTTACTGATCCATTCAACAAAACTTTGACAGAATAAAAAAAGCTGATCTGGAAATGAACTAGCCTATACAAGGTATTCTGTCTGCCTGGAAGGAAATTACGAAGAATCAGATCGCAGGGAATAAGGGCTACCAATATACACATTCTAATATAGATCAACCAATAATAAACCCGCTGGATCTGCAAGCCGATCAACAAAACATGTAAACTGACAATAAATACATAGGCCACACAAGGAATAAACTCGCAGCCTAATCAGAATCATCACAGGTTCCCACAAACGCCGACTAAAGAGTGCTTCTCAATTGATATAAACCGCCCACTTGTCAAAGGTTATGCACACCACAGTGAAAGAAAAAACAGCTTGATCAAGGCAATCATTCATAGATTGTGAATTGTATTGCGACCAGTCTTAAATCATAAATCATATACATTAAGTAACATATTAAGTCTAGAAAATGTTAGTCAATTGTGAGCGTTACACTTTTAAGTCTAGTTTTGTTAATAGTTTTTAAGTCTAGAAGTGTATTCTTAGGGTGACCACACACATTAAGCAACATATTAAGCCTAGAAAATATCAGTCCATTCTGAATGTTTAACACTTTTAAATCTAGAAATATAAACTTAATGTGTGTGATTTAAGCCGTTCCATTACAGAATGCATCCTCCAACACACACTTGAAAGATGGTTATAGCCAAAAGAAAAAGTCCTTGGTCAATGCAAAATACTCCGATCAAAAGTTCGATGAAATAAATCAGTCTGAAAAATTCGCCTTAATGCCTACTCCACCAAATCAAATCTCTTCCACCAATTTAAATGACCACCCCAAAAACTGCCCATCGAATCAAGCCATTTGCATGTCTAAATAAAATAAATACAAGCCTACCAGAGAGCCCGATATGGACAATGCGATGGTAATGGATGTCAATAGAGAGGTTGAAATAGTTAGCAACAATGGATCTATAGAATAATGAATCCCACCAGAAGCAACGGTTTGCCACAAAATAAAGCATAAGAAAATTTCAACGCGGCCAAAAAGAACCGCCAATACACATACAAGAAACTGATGCAAACCACAGGTAGATCGCTGAACACAAAGCAAGCCTCTCAGATATACTGCAAAAATGCTTGATGCAATTGCAAATAACCAAAAATGAATAGATGAAGCAAATTGGGGGCTACCAAATGAAATGGCGAGAGAGATAATCGTCAATCGCTAACTTCCTGGGATCTCAAACACGGCTGATGAAAGTCTCAAATGAGAGACAAGAGAAAAGCTGAATGGTTATGTTAGAGAAAAGCTCTCAAGTCAGGATCAATACCCGCTATAACTTTCACTAATAGAGAGAAATATAGATCATCATGAAAGATGAGTGTATTGAGATGAATAATATTGTATAATGAGTCTTCTTATAAAGCAAATGTAAGAGAGATAAGCACCAATGAGGTGATGATAAGCAGGATAAGTATAACTATCCACAACTAATATGCACAAATATTTATGCAATCTAGGAAATGATAAATGCCAATTAATCTAAGGTTGGACTTAAACATAGAGTAAATAATTAATTTTCTTTAACACAATTCTTGTACATGCATCCAAGCTCCATATGTCAGTTACAAAAAGCTTGTAGAACCTAGAATAAAATTTTTAGTCCACTAAACTTTATTTTCTATTATATTTAATTGCAAACATAAAGATTCTAAAAGGAAAAAATGACTATCAATCCTTGACTTAAATTCAAAACCATTATCATATGCCTCTACATGTTCCTCTAGCCTCCAAAGGACAAAAAGCAATGCATAGAAGTCAAAATGGAACATCAAGTATTCCAAACCCTTATTTTGTCCATAACAAATCCACTAGTTCCATTGGGGGAAAATGTAATACACTACCCTCCATATCTCATTCAAAGCATTTTCAATCTATTACTTGAATAAAATCATTAAACATGATACACAATGAAACAAATGTGCACAGATAAACTCATAAACCCTTGTTTTCTTTATTTAAAATAAAACTGCATACATTCTTCAAGGAGACAATTGTAGAGAACACACACTATAAATTTTTTCATATTATTCAATCTAAACTGAAACATGTCATACATAGATTTTTCACTTACATGCAAAATTTGTTCGAAAACTCAAAATATTCACTCTTCAAAAGGAACACTTGCCCAAAATTGGAATTTATCCAAGATCCAAAATTCAAAAAAAAAGAAATTAGAAAGTCCCAAAAGCAAACATGTTGGCCTTAAAACCTAATGACAACTTTTAGATACATTTTTTTTTTTAAATTTGGGATGTGCTCATTACATATAAGATATACATTTGAAAATAATATTTATGGTTCACATGTTGCTAATGAAGATAGCAATCCAGATACTTCAACCACCTATTGGAGCCAAAAATATTGCATCACTTAAAATTTGTCAAATTTAGGTCATCTGCTAAAATAGATTTCAACTATGATGGATTGATAACCAATTGAAATGCATACCTAATTGTTATATGTCTTCTCTAAATGTCATTGGAAAGAGAGCACCATAGATACATTGTCATTATGTGTTTCATATTTTGTGCTCAAAATTTTCACAGTTTACTAAAAGTATCAAAAACAACTTCTAGGGAAAACAACTCATTCAATGTAGTGTTTAGCAAACCCATATTTGGTTCTTCATTAGCACACACTGAGGATGAGAGATTAGGGCCAATTGAACCTAATTCAACCTTCCACTGATCTAGGGATTTGACTTGACCTTGATAATCCAAACTATCTAGCATGATTATCTTCTTTATCGCTTCAATTGATTTCATCTTATCCTTGATCTTCTTGTCAAGTTTCAACTTATAGGCAACCACTTCTTCAAGTGTCAACATCATATCATTTGTTGCCTTTATTTTTGTAGGAGCCTCTAGGTCAAATCTAGCACATTTGAAAACTTTTTATCTCATTGAAGTTTTAGGCATTCACCTACCTGCTATTGTTTTGAGACTGCCCTTATCCTCTTCATGCTTGGAAAAAGATAGTTTCAAATTTGAGTGTGATTTATGTGTCATTAACCTTGCCCATTATTTTGGATAACTTATATTCAATCAAATCTATCATCAATTTGCAAAAAAATCTTAAATTATTGTCAAAATTAAAACTACAAATTAATATTACAATATCTTTCGGAAAAAACACATGGCTCTGCATTTCGACGAATGGCATAACCACAGGGGTTTCGACAAGCATGATATAGGGTTTCCCTCAACAACCAGTAGGGCTCCCCCTCTGCAGAATCAACCATGGCATACGGTGAAAAGAAGGCGAGAGACTAAATCTGAAAGAAGGGAAGCGAAGGTTTTGATGGATTTGTCTAAAGTTTGGGCGGTCCCCATTACATCTCGGATCCTAGACTGCGCTACAAAGGCAAATCGCATTCCCTTGGGAACTAGGGTTGCTACATTAGATCGATGTCAATCCCTTCAAAGGCCCCTGCACAATTCGCAACCACGCTTTAATCATGCAAAGGGTTTTATAAAACCTACCGGATTTGGAGGAGTGGCCCTGCAACAACAACGCCACAACTTCAGAGTCATCGAACCTACTCCGGTGATTATGAGCTCTTATAATTCTATGAATAATTCTGCCCCCAAGGCAAGGAGGAATCAATATGTCCTAAAGTCGGTAACATCCAACCTGGATTGCATCAAAATCTCCACTTCCAGTGACGCATTGGAGTTGAGGAATTAATGTGAAGAGCATGGGCTTTTTGCAAAATGGGGTGGAAATGGCCAACCCCTTGCAAAGATTGCTAAATGGTGGAAAGATACATTCCATGGACATGTAAGTATCACTACCCTAGCTAATAACTTTCTGTATATCGAATGCCATAGGAAATCGTTGAAAAACAAAGCTATTGTTTGGGGAATTTGTTTTCTACAATGGAGTAAATTTTAAATTCATCGACTGGCATTCTAAATTCAATGCTAATAAATTTGAATTCAAAACATCTTCTAAATGGGTTGAAATTTGTAATGTTCCTGTTGAGTTAATGCATGCCAAAATCCTCATAGAAATTGGGGATAAAAAGGCAAATTCATAGCAGTAGAAGCTAATTGGTCGGAAAAATCCGATATCAAAATTTTAATAGTAGATAATAGCATGAAGAATTTAAAAAATATATCCCTAGACACAGTAGATGGCAATTATATCTTATCTCCAATATGGTATCTTGGCCCGATCTCAAAGAAATTATCCTTTTGCAAAAGGATCAACCCTAGCACACAAAAACCTCAAGCCCCAAAACCGGACAAGCCTATAGAGTTGTGCAATAGAGTTAACATCCAATTTAACAACGATATTGGTGGCTTCATCATCAATGCTAACCCTCAAGAGGAAAATAATCAAGCAACCCCCCCTCCTCCCCCAAATCCACGGACCAGAAATAGTCCAAATAAGACAGAACAAAATAACAAAGATAGGCATGAGGATCAGATTCAGAGGGAATTAAGCAACGTCATCAATAACTTAATGGGTAAACTAGCAGAAGAATTTGTAGAGGTATACAATGATGCTCCGACAGATGTGGCAAACAATAATACCAATCTCAATTCAGAGTATGAGAAGACTCCTACCAGAGCCCAGACATTGGGCAATAACTCAACCAAGGCATCACCTGAGGAGAACGCCTTAGACTCTCCCAATCTGGAGAACTCTTCTCCAGCTATGAAAGGGTTGAATGAAGAAGAAGAGAGAGAATTCATAATCAAAGAACTTATCAGTGTGCAGGAAGGAGAAAATAATTTGGCAATGAACAACAACCAAAACAATATGTGTAACAGAGGCATCCTCTAGGTGGTAGGTGATAAATTGATTCTAGACTATGACAAATCCACCGCCAACAAAAGAGGTTGGAAGTCTTTTTTAGACAAGATGAAAATGGATGGGGAAGCAGAGGAACAGATCAAAATCACAACTTTGATGGGTCCGGGAAAGTCCCTCCCTCTCCCCATAATGGAATAAACATACTAACATGGAATGGGCCCCTAGCAAACAACGCCTTATTAAGCACAGTACAATGAAATATGCTATGGACCTAGTAATGCTGCAAGAAACAAAATTGGGAAAGGTTGATATGACCAATTTTAGTAGAAAATTCACCTAGTGGCAGGTGGAGATGGTGGACTCTATAGGGGCTTCGAGTGGGCTGGCAATAATGTGGAAAGGAATTCAATCACTTTCACATGTTGCGCTAGAATGCAGAATTGGCAGGCTGGAAAAGTAAGATCTCTCAACCTAAACCTTGAATTTATCATCCTGAATGTTTATGGCTCAATCCCAACAGACAAGAAAAGGGTAGTTTGGCAAGATATAGAGCACTTCCTAAGAAATTGGGAATCTAAGCACATCATCATAGGAGGAGATTTTAACACCATTATACACACAACAGACAAAAGTGGGGGGATAAGGTCCATTAAACAGTGACAAAGAGGCTCTGCTAATTGGATATGTGAAAACAATCTCTTGGAAATCAGGACTGAGTTGGGCTTGCATACATGGAATAACAGAAGAAATGGATTCTACAACATTGTTGAAACTCTGGACAGATTATTTTTCAAAGGAGACCTTTCTGACTTTAACTTCAAGTTAAAACCAACGTATTACCATGGTCAGGCTCTGACCACTACTCGGTGCTATTAGAGATATTAGGGGAAGCAAAGACATCTGGGCACCCATTCAAGTTCGAACTGATGTGGTTCAAACATGAGGAGTTTCTCCCTAATATCCATAAATGGTGGAATGAAGGTGTCTTTGTTGGATCCAAATTGTATTGTCTTGTTTCAAATATGAAAGACATTAAACATAAATTGCTAGATTGGAACAAAAAGAAATTCAAAAACATCTTCAAGGAGAAGATAAGAATTGAAAAGGAACTGGAACTTGTGAATAAGGATGTTATGCAACATGAGATGACCCAAACAACATATGAGGTAGAGAAAAAGCTTCTATGTGAGTATGAGGATATTTTGGCCAAGGAAGAGATATTCTGGAAACAAAAATTTAGAGAAACTTGGCTAGAGGATGGAGACAAAAATACCATATTTTTCCACAAGTGTTAAACTGAAAAGGGCAAGAAATAGAATTACTCAGATCATCAGCAACTATGGGCAGACCATTACGGAACATAGATTAATTGCGGAGGATGCAACCTAGTATTTTAAAAATATTCTCAACAACTGGGAGCACTCAAATCTCCTTAACAATAGGGCCTTATTGAAAAACATGCCTAAACTATTAAAAAATGACGATAATCATATGTTGAATTCCAAAATCACTCATGAAGAAGTTAAAACTACTATATCCCAATTCCAAGGGGACAAGGCCCTTGAGCCGGATGGTTTCCCCACAGGTTTTTTTCAGAAATGTTGGCACATTTTAGGAGATGAGCTCACTGATGTCTTGGAATCTGCCTGAAATATGGGGAAATTATTGAAAGAAATCAACAACACCTTCCTAGCCTTACTCCCCAAGAAGGAGAATCCCTCAAAATGGGAAGAGTTCAGACCCATTTCTTTGTGCAACATGATTTATAAATTATTATCAAAGGTCATGGCCAATAAGTTGAAAAAATTACTGCCAGTCATCATCTCAGAAGGGCAAACTTGTTTTGTTCCCAATAGATCAATTTTGGATGGGATAGTCATAGTCCAGGAAGCCATCCACTCCATTCAGGCCCGAGGCAAGCCAAACATGATGATAAAACTAGATATTAAAAAGGCATATGACAAAGTGGATTTGTATTTCCTCTATAGTTGCATGAGAGCCTTTGGATTTAACAAACAATGGGTAAATTGGATCCATTTCTACATCTCAAACCCAGGGTTTTCAATCCTATTGAATGGGAAGTTGGAAGGGTTTTTTGGAGCAACTAGGGGCCTGAGGCAGGGAGACCCACTCTCCCCATTTTTATTCATTATTATGTATGAATCCCTAAGAAGATTCTTTGATGCATCTCGGAGAGAGGGAAAGCTTGTGGGTATCCAAATCACAGGAGGTGTAGATCCATGCACTCACCAATAGTTTGTTGATGACACAATGATTTTGGGGAAAGGTAAGTTGAATGAATCCAACGAAATAAAGAGAATATTGCACTTTTATGGGCTGGCATCCAGGGAAATGGTCAATGGGGAAAAATCTGAATTTTTTTTTTTTAATATGACAGCACAGGAGGAATCTAGAATTGCATCATTTTTAGGTTACAGAATTGGTCAATTACCATTTACATATCCAGGGACAAAGGCATCAAGACTAGTAAACTCTGGGATCCCTTAAATGAGAAGGTTAGGAAAAGGTTATCTTCCTAGAAAGGCTTATGGTTGACTGGGGCAGGAAGATTAACACTTATTAAGACAGTCTTGGCGGCAATGCCCATCTACCTACTTTCATGTATCCCACTTTCGAAAGGAGCCCACAAGAAATTGACTCAAATAATCAGAAATTGCTATTGGCAAGGCACAGAGGATAGTAACAAACTTAAATTGATAGCATGGGACAAAATATGTCGAGAAAGATGTGATGGGGGTACAGGGATTAGGAAAACTCTCTATCAAAATAAAGCCTTAGGGGCAAAACTGGTATGGAGATTATACACCTCCTCAAAAGCCAAGTGGGCCAGAATCCTTAGGAACAAGTATCTTACGAGTAATCATAGGGAGGCAGTATTCAGGGATATGAAACCACTCAAGGGTTTGAGAATCTAGAATTTCATAAAGGAATGTTGCACACTCATATCCAACTTCCTGTCCTGGGACATTCGCGATGGAAAATGTGCTTTGTTCTGGGAAGACTCCTGGGGGGATATCCTTCGATAGACATGCTTATGGCCACTACTAGTATAAAGGAACAATTGAAAAGTCTATGGGGTAATTGTGTAAGGGAATATATAACAATGGAACCAAACTCAACAAATGGGTGGAAATAGAAAGACATGTGTCCTTTCATGATGGATAACAAATTTCAAGAACTACATCAAATACTTAGTTGTAGAAGGATAATGTTCAGACATGGGTCAGATGAACTGATATGGTCTAAATCTAAGGACGAGCAATACAACTGTAGAAATGGCTTCAGAACCATATACGATGAGAAAAAGGTCTGCAAGGATTACATCCCGACTATACTATGTTGGGACAAATTTTGTCTCCCAAAAGTTGGTCTCTTTGCCTGGGCTGCAATCCAAGGAAGGGTTATCACTGCAGAACAATTTAAGTTATGAAGGGCTTTCAATCTGCCTCCTATGAAAGGAAATGAGGAAACATATGATCATATCTTTACAACCTGCAATTACTCAAAAATGTTGGTACTGGTTGATGGCCCAACTAGGATGGTCAGGTGCTCTTATCCCTTCCTTGATGGAGTGGTTCAAAGGATGGACAATCATCAAAAGAAATAATGTGTTCCACAACTTATGGATCTGCATTCCATCCATAGTCTTCTGAGAAATATGGAAGGAGAGGAATAGGAGAATACTCAAGGATACATAAATGCAGGTGGAGAAACTTATAGCAAAGATAGAAGCCTTCGTCACTGAAATAACCAACAACAAGAACTTGGCTATCCCACAACATGACAAGATATTTACAGACTAGGACAACTTTATCAGAAAGCAATGGAAGGGGATCAAGATTCCCCCCTTTGTCAGGAAGGAAGGCATAGATAAAAGTGTGGTGAGGAGTGCATGCAAATGGTTACCCCTGAGGAATGGGTGGTATAAACTCAACTTCGATGGAGCATCCAGAGGAAACCCAGGGTTGGCAGGTGCAAGTTGTATAATACATTCAGACAATGGTAGTTGCATTGGTTCAAAATCCATACATTTAGGACAATGAACTAACAACATTGCAGAAATGTTTGGCCTAATAGAATTAAACCTGTGTAGGCAATTGAAAATATCCAAATTAGAAATTGAAGGTGACTCGGCCATTATAATTAATGCAATCAGAACCTGAATAATGCCAAATTGGGAACTTAGAAGCCTTTTGGACAGAGCTCTATTATTACTAGATAGCTTCTCAGATTACACAATAAATCATATATACAGAGAAGCTAACTCGATGGCGGATAATCTAGCCAATATAGGGGCAAATGGAACGAATAAAATCGTGTCCTTCATTCTCGTTCACTCATATTAGTCAATTCACGGGCAGTCAGAGGCATCTTGCAATAACACCCAGGTCTTAGTACTAATTTGTACTCATCCCCTACACTCATATTTTCATATTTTCAGCCTCGTGCATACACATATTTATATTTGCATATGCGTATATATTTGCATAGGCATATATATATTTTTTCATATATATAACTGCATATGCAAATATATATCTGCATATATATGCACATATACACATGCAAATATATAATTATAAATATATACGCATATATATGTGTGTGTGTGTGTGTGTGTGTGTATATATATATATATATATATATATATATATATATATGTACATATATATACATTTATATATAAAAACGTATTTATATACAACTATATATAAAAACGTATATATATACAACTATATATATATATATATATATATATATATATATATATATATATATATATATATATATATATATATATATATATATATATATATATATATATATATATATATATATAAACATATCCAGATCATATTTTCATATGATATCCTCAATTGACATAGTATATGAATAATAAATTGTATTAATTTTTAATTTAAGTTCAATTTGGTTTAATAAATATAGATATGTATACATGAGCGCGCACGCACACACACACATATGCATTCATATACATCTATATTTCTTTAGAATCATAAAATTGTATATAAATTTCTATTCTCATTTGTATATATATTTATATATACATTCATGTATACATTAATATATGTATTTATATTACATATCCTTCTCTTCTATTTTGATTTAAAACCTCTATTTTGGTCGCATCTATAGAGGCATTGATTTGACCTTCCTTGTCTCGTGCGCTAGCTGTGATCAGTATGCAGAGAGCTCAATTAAACGCAGTTGGTATTAATTACCTTGATCTCAGAGATCGTCCTTGATCATTTTATTTGCATCGTAACCCTTCATCCCTCCCTCTGACACTCTTAAGTGATTAAATAGGTCCTTTTTCAATATAGCAAAGTTGTCTTTTACGACGCTTTTCTAAGCACAATTACTAAACTAGTGGCTTCTTATATCTTTCTCTATAGTGCAGTCGGTCCTTCCAAGGTAATTTGGGTTGTCCGATGATCTGAGTGATCTGGGCTCATTATGGACACATTGCTGAGGCTAGTTGGGCTTACGAGACAAATGGCATTTACAGGGGACATCAAAGAAGATAGATTGATAGGCATTTTTGTCCTCCCTATTGTCCTGGTTATTCGAGCGGTTAAGAAAATATTAGGGGAAGAATATATCAAGAATGATGACCGAACTAGGGTCAACTCTGATATAGCTGCAATGTTTCTAGCGATGGCCATGTACTTTGAGAAGGATAGGGAGGTGGTTATGAAATTATGCTAAAGTGTCTTCAAGAAGGAACTGTTGGGCGAATTGGATAGGGTTGTCATCAATGTGGATGAGTATTTAAGAGTCCCTAAGCCTCAAAACTATGATAGGTTCACATGGAAGAACAAACTGGTGCCAAGATTTCCAATCTTGGAAATAGAAGATGAGGCTGCCTTTGCGGCCTACAATTCGATAAGGCAACGAAATTTCTTCTTCCTCATGTGGCTTCTGCATGTTAAAAAACCGCCTTGTAATAGATGGATTGCTAACTATCTCGAGGCGGAAGACATTGAAGTAGTCCCTAACGATGTAGTGATCCCCTCTGCCCCTGCCTCCTGACCAGGAGAATCCTCTATTAGTTCAGGGCTGTCGGAAAGCAAGGCTCAGTTGAAAAGAAGTCGGGCCTCTCCTGAGTCCTATGACTTACTCTCTTTCTGCGGGGCAGTTTTTTGTTGTTCTTTTGGTTTATCCTTAACTATATCGTCTCTCTTGGCTCTGACGGGACACCTTTAATACCTAATGACTACTTTTGCTTTAAGTTTTGTTGAAAGTAATATATACATATGGATGTTTATGCTAATATTATATTTAGCTTAGTTGTGTTGTTAGTTTGTTTATTGTCTAGCTTTGTGTTTCTTCCACCTCAAATTTAATTAATTGTCTTCTCTAATTTAGGTGCATTCTCAAAGTTTTGCATATATATATGGTTGATACAGATGGTTTTGTGAATATATAGACTCATGCAGATATATTCAAAATATGGTTTATTCACCCTCTCGATGGTTGCTCCGGCGTGATCCCCTGCATGCATGTCTTTGCTCTTTATTAGACTTCTCTTTCTTTTATGTGTATATATATACACATATATACATACATACATATACACATATATACATGCACACACACACACACACACACACACACACACACACACACACATATATATATATCTTTTGTTTTGTATATATATTTGTCTTTATCCTCTCATTCTTGTAGGTAGATGTAGGCTTGGATTCTCGCTTCCTTTATCAATTTTTTGTGCCTAGGTCTTCTAAATTTGTCTACAGATGTCATGGCCCTAGTCTGGGTTATGCTATGGTTACTTAGATTTGGAAGCTAAATCTTGCTTTGGGTCTTGCTTACCTTGATTTCTCTTTGATGCGTCGGTAAGTTTTTTGTCAGGCAGGTTTGAGAGTATATTGATCTATCTTGTTTTGAAATCTTCGAGTATGTCCTCACAGTGGAAATCTATGAAAATGTTGGTATTAAGATAAAACAGGGTAATTTATCAATTTTGGGTTATAGTTGGTCATAATTATTAATTGGAACTAGCCTAATAGTGTGCAGGAAGAATATGGTTTATGTTTTGGCAATCTGAATTTCCAAGATTCAGGTGGAGGTCTTCGTCATGTCTTATTTAGAACAACACCTTCTCAATATGAGCAGAATATGACTCCATTGCAGTCAAATTATGCATCCATCAGCAATGGAATGAGTATGGTGTACTCGACAAGAATTATCAAATTGTAATTTTCTAAAATGGCATCTGGCCATTTATTGTATTACCTGATTATTTCTAGGAATTATTTTTCCTTGGACAAGACCAGAAGTTTTATTCGCCCGATTCTTTCCAATCGGTGCCCACACTGAATCGAGTTGTAAACTTTCTTGTGTTTTCATTTTATTAATACAATTATTCGGCCACGACCTATTATCCATAAAAAAAAAACCTATCATCAATTTGTCAATTATTTTCATCTTATCCTCCTTAGCTTCAATTCTCTTATTTTTGCAAGGAAAGTTTCTCTATCTGATGGGAAAGATTTTTCTAATCTTGATTGAGTGAAAACTATTGGCACTAGTGTATTTGAATATGCAAGTTGAAGAGATCTCAACTAATTTAATTTCACAACCACCTTCATATATTTCTCTTGCAACTTATAAAAATTAACTTACAACTTTTTAACCATGGATTCATAGATCATATTTGTGTTTACTACCAATGATGAGCTTGGGGGGCAAGAGGATTTGTTACTCTTGATTATCAAATTCCCCTTCAGCTCATGAATACCAGGGATAACTTTAAGAAGCCACCCCCGGGCAAAAGTGTAAAATCCTGGCGAATCGGACATTATTTTTTGGGGGAAATTTTCATATTGATGGCAAAAAAAATTTCAAAGTAGGAAAAAAAATTATTTTGTTTTGGTGATTTTTTCCTAGGGTACGGAAATTACATAAAATTCTGGTGAATAATACCTTGTTCTGTGGAGAAAATATATATTGTAGGAGGCGAATATTTTTTGTTTAAAGGAACAAATATATAATTGTATGAGCGAATTTTTTTAGTCTGAAGGAAAAATTATTTAAGCGTATTGACGATTTTTATCCACCGCTTGAAAATTATTTAATTTGTTTGGCTAATATTTTGTTATTTATGGAAAAATATATATTTTATTGGCGATTTCATGAATTCATTGTCATTAATAGACAAGGCACATCACATCACATCATTTCATCACATTGAGTCCAAACTCTGCACGACGTATCGATAGGCACGACCTCTTTGACATGTGAAGGGTGACACGTACTTAAAATCCATCAGTGATTTTAAACCGTTCGATGATCATAGATCAATTGCTGAATTTTTATTTCAGCCCAAATTTCTGAAGAGAACGTAGTTCAGTAGAAAGTGCTCGAAATGGAATTGGATTCAATAGACATGTATCAAATGTCACAGTCGATAATGTTGGTCATTTAATATATGTCTAGTCACTAACTGCAATCCACTCTGACCCCATGACTTCCAATGTGGTACTTGGTACTGGTTTATAGTTGTTTCCAATTTCGCACACTTGTGCATTTATGGGAAAGATTTACAAAGATATACGAAAGATTTTTAAAAATTTAAAGAAATTAATACGGTTAGAGAAGTTATTATGACAATTAAGAGCTTTAGCTATTTATATATGATCTCTACTTCTTTCATCTTCAATTAGCCTTTGGTAGATAAATCATCGGAGCTCATGGTATTTAAATTTTGCCTCTGGTTTAGGTCTATAGGCTCAGACTGTTTAATTTGGTAATCTGATTTCTCAAGATGGACACTCCTATCCACTTGAGAAATATTTTTGCGGAGGACTAGAGGGCATTTTTGGGCTCCATTTAGAGACCCAACCCTTCCTTCAGTCTGCAAGGAGGTTGGGATGTTCACTAATGAGACTGTGAGGATGGTGTTGGGCAGAGACTTTTTGTGTAATGAAAATAGATATCGTGTTAACACAAGCGTTACGCCCCGGTTCTTGGCATCTCTTCTAGACCTCGGAGGAGACAAGGTGTATATGTTGATATTGTTAAGGAAGGTGTTTAAACAAGACTTCCTTGGAGATGACGTTACTATTGTCGTCTTTGCAGAAGTAGGGGTGGGGATCCCTTGGGCGAATGAATTAACCAAGCTTCTCCTCCCTGACCAAACAGTGTCAGTGGCCAGGCAACCATTTCTTTTGAACCTGAATGCGGAGCAGTTGACACGTCATAGGAAATGGACGCAGATTGGTAGGGACTTTCTTCGGAAATGGTTCCTCCTGGACGACTTTCCAAACTACAATTGGCTTGAAAAATTCTCTCAGCTTATAATGTCTGAAGAATTCTACATGGAGGGAGGATGAGATTCTTAGGGTAAACCATGAATGCGTCCACTACCTGTGCCCTAGCCCCAACCCCCTAGTAGTTTTTTTTTTTTGGTTGTCCTTGTAACCTCATAGGCTCACTCATTTTGGCTTTAAAGTTTTTGAGGGACTCAAGTCTCAGACATGTAAAAATTGTAAATTTCCGAAACATAAATATTAATGATAATTTTGCAAATTCCAGTTCATTTCAGTTTGCCTCTTATGGATATAAAAAATGCTTTCTATTTCTTTTTATTAATGATAATTTTGCAAATGCTTTTTATCTATGAGCTACGTTATTTCAATATTTTGTTAAACAATGGAAATAAATTTAATACTGTTATCTTTTTAATGTAATGTTTCTTCCTCTATATTTAATATATAAAAAAAATTCAGTTCGTTCCATTAATTATTTGTACATTGATTATCGTTAATTATAATTTTATAAATATAAAAAAAAGATGTTTATCTTGCGAAAAATAAGTGAATTAAAAGTCCAACTTACTTCTTGTTGAAGTTTTGAACTAGTGCATGCGGAGGAACGATAAACATAATTTGCAAACTTCTAACGGAAGACTTCCATAAACGATAAACATTTAATTGAGTATAGTTAAATTCTAAATTTGCAATTGTATACTTAATTAAATTTAATAAGCTCTATTTCGGCAGAAGTTTAAAAGGATTAAAAAGTCTACTAGGCTGAAAAATAGGAGATGTTGGATGCTTTCCTTTGTAAGATGTAGGAGGCGGTATTGTAACATATAAAAGAGGAATATAAGGTGTAGGAAGGAGACCGGGTCCATCATGAGGAGGAGGAATATGTCTAGGATCTCTAGGCTTACTCAAAGATAAGATTATATCATTCTTCCATTTTTTATAAGATTGAAAAAGAGCATCACTTTGAGTCTTAAGAGATTCAAATTGTTTAGGCTAAAAGTAATCAAGATTAACATCTCCATGCCTCACCGTGGGTTGGTACATGATTTATAGTTACGATTTTGTCATTATGAAAATTTTTGAGACATTTATGAACGGTAGATGAGATTGCTTTCATGAAAGAGAACCAAGGATGTCTGGATGTCCCAACTTCACACAAAATCGATCTGATGTAGGAATGATAGCAAAAATGACATCTAAGCACTTAGTACCAACCTTAACGGGAAGAGTAATAGAACCTATAGTAGGACAAGAGAAACCGTCAAAGATCTTGACCACTAAATCAAATTTATCATATGTTACTTCATGCAATTGTAAAGTATAAAGATATTATTAAGTTATTACATTCCCCATACATGTTGGATCAATGAGAACCCCTTGTGAGAGTATGCCTTTGATCTTTGCAGTGATATATAGTAGGCCATCGGGTTCTTCAATAGTCTCATTAGGATCAAAGGTAATGCATATTGCATAGGTCCTTAGGAGGTGCAGGTTTATCAATAAGATTCACCACATTATTAGACTCAAGGCCAAGGTCATTAGAAGAAAATTCAAGATTCTCAGACTCAATTAGAGAACAGGATTAGACTCAATTAGATCAACAACTTAGGGTGGATTTCAGCCCGAATGTGGGAAGTAAACACATTTGTGAGAACTTCGCCCGGAATCAAATGTTTTACATTTAATTAACTATAATTAGGTCTATAAGTCTCTATTTCGGGCGGAAGTTGAAAAATATTAAAAAGACTTCAAATATAGTCCGGAAAAGTGACTCGAGTTTGGTGATGTGTCTAAAAATGGGAAAAGTCATGGGACCCACGACAACTGATAACATATACCATCATCCGTTGGATTAGCACAGATCAATGACTTAGGGTGGATTTCGGCCCGAATGTGGGAAGTAAATACATTTGCGAGAACTTTGCTCAAAATTGAACGTTTTAGATTTAATTAACTATAATTAAGTATATAAAGCTCTATTTCGGGTGGAAGTTGAAAAGGATTAAAAAGACTTAAAAAATTGTCCGAAAAAGTGACTCGAGTGTGGTGACATGCCCGAAAAATGGCAAAAGTCATGGGACCCACAACAACTGACAACAGATACCATCGTCTGTTGGATGAGCACAAATCAATGGCTTAGGGTGGATTTTGGCCTGAATGTGAGAAGTAAACACATTTGTGAGAACTTTGCTCGGAATTGAACGTTTTTCATTTAATTATCTATAATTAAGTTCTATTTCGGGCAGAAGTTGAAAAAGATTAAAAAGACTTTAAAAACAGTTTGGAAAAGTGACTCATCACTCGAGTTTGGTGACATGTTCACTATCCTTAGGATTTAGACTGAAGCAATGAATGTTTTGTCCTTCGGCGACAAATAGAAATTAATAATAATTAATAAAATTACAATAGGATTCTAGATATTTTTCCCTTTAGGTATTACTTTTGTACTTTTTCAGTGTTTTGAAAATAATTGACTCATAAATTATAATCGTATTTCATTTCATGGACAAACCAGTAAATCGATGGAGATTCAGAAATGACTACTAGATTGAGGAATGCAAGTTGCAACAGAGTCTGTCTGCGCCAATCTAGTGAAATAGAAATTTTGGGTAAAATCTAGAACACCTACATCCCGCGTTTTTTTTTACTTTTTTTAATCTCATGGTTCAATTTGAGGGTTAGCATTTTCAGGCTTGTATCTAGCATTATTTTGAATTATTAACAATAACAACAACGAGGAAAACGAGAAGCAATAGTTCAACGGGAAGCCAAGTGAAAAAAAATAGACCTAACCGAACTGGTTAAAACACCAGGTTTCACTGATGAATACCATGATATTTGTGACCCTATTATCCATAGTGAAAAACGTATCATAGATATTAGATATGCATTGTCTAATAAGGCGGCAGATCCAAGCATGACAAAATTTATTGTTTTCAACACAATGTTAAAACAAAGAACAAATAAAATCGCATCGTGGGATGCTGGATTGGGAAGCATGGTGTTACCTGAAGTATTCCCTTGCCCTGATTTTGTCATGGTCTGCATCGAAAATTATGATGAAGATAAAAAAATAATTGTCAAAATAAAAATACAAAAGAGGAAATTATATCCATAAACATGGGAGAATTTTCTCGTTTGTTGAACCTAGGGTTTGAAGCACAAAACTCATACATCCACATTGACCTAAGAAAGCTGGCAGAGAATTATGAGAATCTCAATCCAAGTCATAGAGATTCATTTATCAGAGCTCTAATAATGTGTGGTACTTTGTTGGATCAAAATCATAAGCCTCCTTATGATTCTAACATTTTTGTTCCATGGGTTCGGGATATTATTTCCTTGTTGGCATTGTTCCTGGGATTGGAAAATGATAGGGAAGTGGGTGCTAGCCTTCTTGAAATGATTTTTAATATCCATTTTGTAAGTCAACCAGTAAGATATAATTTTGTTGAGCACGTTGTTCAATCTATGCAAAAATAATTACTAATGATCAAAAAAGGTTCCTATAAGACATTTAGGTTCTCATCCTACTTGTGCTATCTCCTTCTATCCAAGTATCGTGCCATATTCAAGACCAACAATCTTCACATTGTGAACTATTAGATTGATGAGAAGACTCGGAACAAAACAAAATGTCCAATATATGAATGGACACCAAAGATAAGGATGCATGATAACAGAAAGAACTACAACCATTTTGTAGACTTCTTTTTGACACCAATGTATAATGAAATTACAAGCACTTCAATGCCTAGATTGCCTATGTCTTGTAGAGATTGCATTCAACTCAGAAGTCAAATACAATTGGCTAACTAGTTCTTCATGGAAGAATACACTGTGTTAAGGTTTTACGGATCAGCAGTAAAACCCTATAGACTTCCAATGCATGTGACGGAGAGGGTATTTGCATTGGAATATGTACGGCAGTTGGAGAGCATAGATAGGCACTTCCATGGTCAACAAAAGAAGAGTATATTTCCTTCCTTGTCTTTCTCATGTGGAGGGTTCACATTTGAGAGAAAAGCATTCAATGTGGCACATGAGTTTTTGACAGTTTTTAGCTTTGGTGATGAGGGTCTCTGGCAGTATGATCCAATCAGTGTAGTTCAAGCAAGGCTTAAGAAAAATGGGAACTCTTTAGCGTTATGTCAACATGAAAGTAAACCATTGCTAGAAAATCTTAGAAACATGGAATCCTGGGATGAGGTTAAAACAGAGATGGAGAAAATTGTCGTTGACAATAACGTTTCAAAAGAAGAAATGTCATCACAAATTATGGCATTGCACACACAGAGGACAATAGAGGAGGGCATCCAAAATAGGAGGTCCTACAATTTCTACCAATAATCTTCTAATCCATCTAACAAATCTATTCCCAAAACAATTATGCAAGAATGTAAAGACGGTTATTGGACTCAAACCAAAATAAATGATTTTTGGACTATGAGGAAGAATCTCGGTGAACCAAAGAGCAGTGCAAAATTTGAGTCCATCGACGAGGATGAAGAGTTTAAAAAATTATGGAATATGGAGCATCCCACAACAACATATGACAGGAGTGAAGATGAAAATGGGTATGAGGTTGAGCCCACTCCAACAACTACTGTAGTCCCTAAAATATTACATGGAGTCAATGAGTCCATGAAAGAAAAATATAGAAAAGGGGCAAACATTTTGGAAAAAATGGGTTTTGAAGGTGGTGGTCTAGGTCCCAGAGGAGAAGGCATTTGGTATCCACTTGAGGTACAACTTCCATCAGATTTAAAATCAAAAGCTCTTGTTAAACCAGTCATTGGGCTTGATTCTTTAGATTCATCATGGAAAGGTACTACTCTTTACCCTCAGGGTCCACCTGCATTTGTTTCAGGTTCAAATCCACAACCACCACCACATCATGGTATTCCCATTGGTGGTGAATCAAGTGCCACTTCCACTGGTGGGGAATCTAGGGATAGTATTCCTATTAGTGTTTAGTCAAGTGCCACTGCGATTGGTGGGGTTGGCATGGGTACTACTACCGATACTAGTTGTCATGGTGTTGGACAAGTACATCAACAAAATATCTCTCGCAAGAGGCCACTAGTGGTAGATACTCATACTATCTAGAATCCTATATCAAGTGCCATTGACACTACAAATCTATCATTTGCAACTTCATATCAGACCCCTCAAAAGACTATAAAAACTACACATGAAAGTGATAGTGGGATAGGATCAGGAATGGTTGTTGGTAATCCTCGTAATGCATTAGTTAAAACAACAGGCATAGGTGGAACTGGAGCCTCTGCTATTTCACCTTTCAAACATTTAACTGCTTCAGCAAGCCTAGATTTTCAATTTCGTGATTACTATGAAAAATTTGAACACACAACAAATGCAAATAAATAAAAAAAGAGAGCATTGCATAGGGTTGCCCTGATTGAAGTTTTAGATGAACAACCTGCAAGAAATAGGGTATTTCTAACATATGACCCACACAAAGATATGATGGATTTCATGGTTGTTATGCCCTCAACTAAAGATAAAAATCCACCACACAGTCAGATAGCTCCCTCTGAATTTCAAGTTAGCACCCTCTAAATGGATTTTTCCGAAGTACAAAATGTGGACAAAATTTGTGTGTCAAAAAGGACTAACGAAGTGGTCTACACTTCAGTGCTAAAGGTGGAGATAGAAAAAAATAAACTGGAGAAACAAATAGAAAAGTTACAGGAAGACCTGGCAAACGAAAAAATCAAAGAGGAAAGCAGCAGATAACAAGTGCAATGATTTACAAAAAAGGATAAAAAATTCGGGCTCTGCAGTAGAAATTGCAGAGCAGGAAAAGATGGATGTAGAATTGAAGGACTTGAGTGAAAAACTTGCTAAAAGTAGTAAAACAATTGACGAGGAAAGAGCCAGTTTTCAAAAATTATACAAAAATTATGAGTTTGTTGCTGCCGAAATAAGAAAAATAAAGGACCTATTGGATCATGAGAAGGAAAAAGCAAAACATTTGGAAGAGGAAGTAGAGGAAGAAAGAAAAAAATGTGCACAAATGAAAGAAGGCCTGCACAATGCAAATGATAAAATTAAAACTTCGAAGGATAAATTGAAATATAATATGAAAAATACAACGAAATATATATAAGAAAACACTTGGGGGAAAATAATGCACAGGAGTGACAAGTTGTGCGAATGGTTTGAATTGAATGAAAGTCAAAGATTAATTTATATGAAAATCAAAGGGCACATTGAGAAGAGCATACATGTTTATTCAAAAGAGGATATGGCAAAACAGATTTTGCAAGTAGTCTATAGTACTAGTGACAACTATTTGACATCCAAGGGAATTAACTGTCGCATTGATGCCATAGTTAATACATCATCTATCCTTCAAAAATGCCAAAAACTAAGGGAAACATCAGAAAGTATGGATAAATATGGTAAAAAGATATTGAAGCTACAAGAAAAGACAACTACTTTGATTAAACATGGTTTACCTAAGACCGTGGACCCATCAAATAAATTCATTGGAAAAGAAGCTTACAAAAAAAACATGGAGATAAAAATGAATTTTGATTTAGACTTGCTTCCTAAGAACACAACTCCCCAAAGCTTTTTGGAATTCATCCAACCATTTACAACTTTGAATGCAGTATTGAGTGAAACACTAATGTCAAGTCACTCTTCTAAATATGGATTGTTGACGAAGTTGCAGTTGACTTTCCATAGTTTAAATAATATTGACCTTCCATCAGATGAAGAGTGGAGCACCCTACAAAAGCCGGTATAGAAATATTAAGAATCATAGTATGTATTGCATAGTTTTTTGCTTTCTCTTAATTTCAAGGTTTTATGTTTTTTCTATTTCGAATTTGGCATTGCTTGAAATAACTCTATTTTATGAACATGAAAAAAATAGCACTCACTATTGCTAATCCAGCCTATGAATCTATGATGCACAGTGCAAACCTTCAACCTACAAATTTGTATTCTCAAATTCTCCCAAGTTTTAACATTTCTGCATTTCTCTATTTTTGATTACTAGGTTTTTTGCACTGCTATTATCTATATTTAATTTGTCATGGCTTGAATTAAAATTTAATTTTGAACTTTGTTTTTTGAACAAGATACATCAGACATGTAGCAGTTGTTAAATTGTTAATCCGGCCTGTGATGGCCATGCAAATTTGTGTCGAGTTTGTGATTTTGATTTTGAGTCTTCACATGTTGCAAATCGATCTGAAGTTGTGGTTTCTCCCTTGTTTCTATAAAAGGGAATTCAAGGTCATTTGCAAAGGGTTCTGAAACTTTGTATTGAATTTTGCATGGAGAATCACACAGAGTGGTGTATTGAATGGATTGTATCATATGGCTATATTTTGAAAGAATTAATGAAAATCTAAGTTCTAAATATGTCTAAATAAACATCTATGTATCAATAAACACATTATGGTCTTTTATTATGCTATTTTAAATCTGGAAATAGAAAGTTGAAAAATACAATTACAAATCAATATTAAATTCTAACTGCAAAAAGTTGACAGACTCATAAAATATCATCAAGTTATCAACCATAATAATATGCTTTTGTAATATGAATGATGAGATATAGTAATAAGATTAATAAATACCAATCTCTTACAGTTGCCATTCATCCTCGTCAAATTGAGAGCTTTCTTGATTCTTGTTTGTGTTTTCTTCGCTCTAAGTTTGCATACCTTTATTGAACTGCATCTCAATGCTACCAACAGGTCCAGTACATGAGTCAATAGTTCCACTGGCACTTTGGTTTGAAGTGTTTCCCAAACCTCTTCTTTCACATTTGGACCTCCAGATTTGCAGTGCCCTATCGTAAGGAAAAGTGTGGACATCATACCTAGATGTATAGAGCCTCAAGCAATTTTTCAAATTTTTGTCTAGCTTGTTTCTTAGCTTTGATTTTAGGAACCCCAAAGCACTGAAAAATCTCTCATCTTCCATCGAACCCAATATCATGGTAAGACATAAATCAACAAGCTTCAAATATTTTGGCATTGAATCACGCAACGCTGCATCCTCAGCTATATATTTCCAAAATATTGTTACTGATCCCTCTTCACGGGGATTCTCCATTGTGCCATGTTGTTCCCTCATAGTGTATGCAAAAAAAGATGATTACTCTCTCAGATGAGTTTCATCTAATATTCCATTTATAGTTACTCCATTCAATTCTCTAGATATGCAAAATTGTTTTATCAAAGTCAGTAGCTTACTTCGAAAATCAGTTGCACTGTTGAGGCTCCAATATTGAGGAAACACAATAGACATGGCTTCGAGTAGGTTGTCAGGAGGGAATCTACTTCTAATTTGTGAGGAAAGATCATAGGCAATTTTCTTCACAAAAGTAGTTACAGACTCAACAATCTTGTCGAAATCTTCGCTTGTAACTCTTGCTAGTTGCTTCCTTGGGCACTTTCCTAGTTCCTCGGGCTTGATTGTGGCATAGAAGTGCATTGGTATCTCAACTCCCCATACATTGGCACATACCTCCTTGTTTGCACCGATTTGTAAAAAGTTATCAAGATTGTTCAAATTTGTGAGTGTCTGCCACTTAACAAATTTTTCATCAGATAGTGTTGGTTGATTTCGATAGAGATTGTCGAGGGTCATGCATGTCATCTTACGCAGCGTAGCACATTCTACAATATACAAAGCTCTTTTTTGGGAAGCCTTCATAATATTCCTAATTTCCTCTAGCATGGGCAAAAGAGCTACTAAAGTTAAGAGTGTCTCTAGATTACTTAACCTCTGAAGAAGATCAGGAAATTTTGGTTGCTCTGATTGTCATGAGTTGTGTGAAATAGTCCAATCAAGGATGGATATTCTAAAAAAACTCGATGTGTTGGATCATCCAAAGAGATCCATCTAGTATCATTATCCTTGAGAAGCTTGTTCCCATCTATTATTCCATTAGGAAATTGTCAGAATTCCATAAATCACTTGCGACTTCGACCTAAGTTTGAGTAGAGCTCTCTAATTAAAATTTCAAAAACATTTACCGAAGCATACTTGCTCACAATTCTAGAAGCTAGATTCATTATGTGATTCATGCACTGAATTGAAGTAATGTACGGTGCAAATAAAATTTCAATCTTTGTACAAAGACCGTTCCTGTGACCTTGCATTACTGAAGCTCCATCTGCTCCAACACACACCAATTTTTTGGCAATCGTCATGTCATCCATACCTCCATATTTAATTAAACTTCTCTTTACTAGTTGAAATAAAAAATTTGTTGTCGCATTCTCCTTCATTTTAGCAACAGATAGTAGATGAGGTTGGCGGGCATGATTTTGTACAGTATGAACATGCATGCATACCCATGAAGTATTGTCTACTGCCATAACTTCGTCTAAAGAAAATGCAATAAAGTTTGACTCTCTTATTTTTTCCTTTACATCTTCTTTTTCAACCTCGGCAAGATAACTTGCCCATTCCCATCCACTGTTTACTAACTAGTGTCTATTAGGATAGTTAGGAACTTTCAAAAATTATAGTAAACCACTAATTGATGGGAAATCTATCATAGCACGCCCTCTACTCAAAATATAAAAAACAACGCTTAACAAAACAGCTTTTCCCAGTTGTTCTATTTGCATTGATTTTCCAAAACTAGCTTCAATAGAACCTTTAACTTTAGTTGGCTTCATCTGTATTTTCTCATGAAAATAATACTCTTCGACATTCCTCACATGCTTACATTCCTCCTTTGTTTTCCATCTTATCATTAATTTTTCAACTCCGTCTATCATTTGTTTTTTATAAACTTTACCCATATGCTTTTCTATGGTGTCAAATTTTAGCTGCAACCTAATTTCATTGTTTTGTTTCCAAGCACAAATCTTACACCTACATTCTATTGGAGGCTCGCCTTCAATTGGATTATCCACTGGTTCAATGAATGGATACTTTGATGCCCAATTAATTTGAAAATTCCTCACTGACACATCCCACTGTCGATCTTTTTTTTATTGTGATTGATCCTTTTTTGATCTGGCTTTTCTTTTCCCCTTTCATGCATTATCATCAATGGAATTATCACCCAAGTTGATTATATCATTTCGGCTAACTTGCGCATCTACCAGATAATCTTCTTCAAGATCATCTTGATCTGAGATATCAAGTTCATCGTCGTCTTCAACATACGGTGTAGGTTGTGAATTTTGTACTTATACTTGTGATGATGTACCTTCTCTATTTTCATCACAATATTTTCCAAAGTCAAAGTATGAAGAAAACATTCTTCTTTTTGTTGGCCTCTCATGGCCTTCCCCACATTCAGGTTTCCTACCCTTCTTCCTATTCAACATCTCCAACGAAATAAAGGATCCCAAAAAAATATCAATTTGTTGAAGAAGCAATAATAAACTATAAAGTATAATATATGTTTCATTGGCCCTACGACCTGCAATCTAGATGTCTAAGGTCTGAATCTCTTAGCTAACTACTTGGCACTGACGGGTCCCCACTGAATAAGAATGAACTCAACAGGGAAAATAAATATAGATAAATTCAAAATAATATTATAACACTTCAAAAATATGATCGCTCACCTTTAGGTCACTAGCAGTCTCCAATGCAGTCAACAACAACGACTTTCCTTCGTCTGAAACTTTACTATTGATCCGAATTCAGAGCCTAGAACCCACCAGATTGTGTAGAGATAGATCTGATCTTTGAATGTATTTATACCAATCCTTATATGGCAAATTCTGTGGAAGTTTTATATGGTATACAAATATCTGGTAAATCTTGTGTAACTATAACATGACTTATATAATTTTCGAGGCGATTATGGGTCGTCCAAATAATTGGCAAAAGTTGGGTTGAATGGAGACACGCAATGGCATTTTGTTGGGTGAATTGGGTCCTCCTAGCTAACAAATCTTCATATGCCTATAGGCGAATTATGGTCATTTATTAAGGCAACCTCAGAGAGTGTAGGCAAAAAAATTAAATTTACCGTCTGTCCACCGTATATTTTATTGACGAAATCCTCACATAGAAAATATTTAATTACATAAAACAGATGGCAATCGGACCATGAAATTGATGAAAATTGATAATGTTCTAGCGACATGGTCACCCCCAGCCGGTATAAAATATTTCCCATTTCCAAGGTTGTCGATGTGAAAAAATCGTCATTGGTGAATATTCGCTACTAAAGTAATATTTGAACTACACCTAACCTCGGAACCCGTGGACCCCAGTGTTCCGAAGTTATTTCCTCTTAGGCCATTATTTTAACTCAGAACCCAGAAGTTTCAGAGTATCTTTTAGGCTATTATTTGAACTACCCTAGGACTTCGGGTCCCCAAAGTCCTGAATGAGTTGTGCACTTAGTCCACCCCGGAGTTCCAGGTTTATTATTTTAGCTTTGTCATACCTCAGAACCTTGGGTTCCACTTTTTGGGTCGGAACCCCAAAGTTCCGAGTCATGTTTTTAGCCCATCCTCACCTCGGAACCTCAGAATCCAAGACTCCCAAAGTGGGTAATATAATTGATATATTTGATGATGTGATAGGCTAATTTGTAGTTCTTTCTTGTAGATCAGAAAAATTAGACGGACCCAACTTCCAGCAAGAAAGGCAAGGAATTGGATAGACTCTCCACAACCATGTAGTACCATTATCAGGGGCAGATTTATGTTTCAAATTTGGATGATCAAATCAAATGGGTAACTGATATAGAGGTAGGACATGTTGAATTAGAAGACATTTCAACACAATTGGATAAACCAAGGCTAGAGGCTCCTTACAGGAAGATCAAGAGATCAGGGCTAGTAGAAGCAAATGTTTTTCCTCAATCCATCCAAGCCACCAAATTCATTATGACCATGGCACACTTCTACAATGTAGACACTAGGAAGTGCATCGATACCCAAAGACAGACAGTAATATATTTATCTGCTGGTATGTTGGGATATGTGTTTGGTATTCCTTCAAGAGAGGAAGAGATGTTGTTAACAACTGAGGAAGAAGCCACCAAAGTATGGGATGGAGATATTACTTCAAGAAAAAGACATAAGAATGAAAATTGGCTTGAGGAGGAGAGGAAAATAGGATTAAAAGCCAATGACATCCTAAGGGCTGATTTCAAGGAGCCACAATGTGACTTGATTATTATGCTAAAAAACCCCTTCGGCAAGACATATTGCGGACACTTCCACCCATGGATGTTTCATTACATGAATATTGTTCTAATTGGCAAGAAGTATTTCAAATGGGCTCAGATCTTATCAGATAATATACACAGGCAATTGGTAGATGTGCATAAAACAAAGAAATTCGGCTTCACTTCATATGTTGTCTGGGTAACGGCTCGAGCAGGAAAATTTACAAGGTTGTAGACATAGGGCCATCTCGGAGGTGAGGAAGAACAAAAGAAGGTGTGGGAGTATTACACCCAACTCCCTCTAGGCAACACAAAGGCACATTACAAAAGAATAAATGATGCCTTCCTTTTCCCTGTCATCATCAAACTCATAGGTGATACAAGTTATATAATAAGCCTAGAGGCAATAGCCATAATCAGGGAATGGGTATGTTGGTTTATTTAGAACGAATGTTCCTCATATATTAGGGTTAGTGGATTCACGGAGAGCCCTATGTTGCTGCCAAGATACTGCAATGACCACATTATATTATTAGATTATGTCAAGTAGATGCTTGGGTTGCAATCAATTTTGTATTCAAAACATAAGACGGGTGTTGATTTTACAGTTTCTATTGGTTATTTTTCTTGTTCCAAGATTTAGGTAGCTAAGACAACATAGAAAGAGTTGTAAGATCTAAATTTAAAAGAATTCAGTTATGCTAGAGAGTATTATGACCCATATGGAAAACTAAAGAAAATAATGCCAAAGGCATATGAGGGACACAAGTCAAGATTGGAGGATTTTTGGCCAACCTCCAAGACAGTTTTGAAGTTAAAGACAAAAGGTATTCCTGGCTCTTAGTTTCCAAGATTAGGAATTTTTAAATAGAGACCAATCTCCCTAAAGAGTAAAGGGATGATGGTGATTTATTAGACCCTACATATAAGGAATGGGAAATTGATAATAATCTCCTCTCTCCAGTCAGATGGTCAAGGCATGAAGAGGTGGATAAAGATAGACTAACTCAAACTGTTATAGATAGAACTAGGAATTAGCTAAGTTTGAGGGTTAGGCCGAGCGCTTCGAAGGGGAAGCAAAAGGAATCATCCTCAAGTGTTCCTCAGTCAAGAGGTTATAAGGAGTATGCCCGCAAAACAAGGTCCATCTCTAGAAAGAATACTTCTATGGACCCAGAAGAGGTGGCCCAACCTGAAGAAAGTACTGAGGAACTCCCTAATCAAGTCCATGAGCGAATGAGGAAGGCCAAGATTTTGAAGAAGGTGTTCATTTTGGAATCAAAGAAGGGTTAGGAGTTGTGCCATTGGCAAATGTACTCCATGTTAGGGCAGCAATTTGGCAAATGCCAGGAGAAGGAAGTCAAGAGGAAGATGAACAAGACAAAACCGATGAAAATACACAAACCTCCTCCTAAGATGACAAGTACATCTACTTAGCCCTGGCCAACTACAACCACACAGGCTCCAATTTTGATGTCAACCACTACAACCCCTCTACCAACATTATTTGGTGTCTTTGCAGCAACATCAGCAAGTATATTACCTCAAGTAACTATAGTATTGTTTCCTGTTGTAGAAAATGTAAGCATTTGTAACATTGAATCCGATTTTGACCAAGAGGATGAGCAACCTATGGAACAATTGGTACAAAGACAGACTGAAGGGAAGAAATAAAAGAAGCTTACCAAGCTCAAGGAGTAGGTACTAGTTGACGCCATGTACATTGATGAACATGGTCTACTAGTTGAGCAACCACTTGGGGGAGAGAAGGAATGAAATGAGCCTGAGGATTCACAGGATGAAAGATTGGTCTTAAATCCAAAAGACCAAGAAGATCTACTAAAAGAGGTAGCTACCAAGCAAGACATGGAGGAAATTGATAAAGGTGGCAGGGAGTTTGGATAAGAGATCAATGATAGGTTAGGAGAGTTGCATAAGCAAAAATAGTTGAATGTTGATGTCACGCTTCACACTTCCTGAATTCCACCAACTACATCAACCCCAGATATTCAAACCCAGGAGCAAGCTAGAGAGGAGAAAGATGAAGCATAGGAGTAATCAAACATACACGTGGTGACTATTGATATCGTTCCACATGAAGGTGAAAAGGATAAGGATGTGCCACAATGGTTAAAATTCACCTTTAAGAAAAAGAAGAAAGTGGTGCTACCAAAGGTTATATTACAATAGACCATCACTGAAAAAACATGGAAAACAAAGAGAGCAAAGACAATGCATCATTTGTCAAGGATGGGTTCTGGTGAAGTGATTGTTGATGTAGCAATTCCCGAAGTGATTGTTGATGTAGCAATTCCAACACAAGCTGAAGGTCAAGACTCCCTAAAATACTAGGTTTCATGGGTCAAATTGGGTAAATAGACCAAGTAGAGAAAGCTAGATACATTAGAACTTGCTACTAGTGTCATCAAGGGCCGAATAGAAAAGGAGCACATCTCACATTCAAAGGTAAAAGCACAACTAGAACAATAAAAGCAGTTGTTGATATAGATGGGTAAGCCCCTAGATACATGTGTAGATGATAACCTACCCTCAACCTCATCACTCCCAGAAGGAGATGTAAAAGTATTGGTTGAAGACAGATGGTAGCTACAGCAAAGGCACGTGCATGAATAAATGCCTCTAAAATTAGATTATTCTTGCAAAACACCATGAGGGAATATGTAAAGGCCATGCAAGTTGGAGAAGTGTTAGCTTCTTGTTCTCCACAGTGGGAGTAGAAGCTCAACATTTTTGGCAAATAGTTTCAAATTTTGAATAAATTTTTTAGTCTTGGGGAAGAGGTTATAATAAGGGAAGACCTCTTAGGCGGAGATAGTTGTAAAAATTTGCAATCCTACATATACATTTTGGACTTAAAGATTGAAATGCTTCAACAGTATGAGAAGGATATTACAGGTATTCGGTCTCCCCTTTCTCAGGGTATTGGAGAAGTAAGAGAAGTTTGTAGGGCATTTATTAAGAGTTTTTGGGCTTGGTATAACCAGTGTTGGACGTATGGAGGAGGACCAGGTGCTCTGCCAGTGGGATGCATATGAGGCACAACATTTTGCAGCTCCAACTCAGCTTAATATTGCATTAATGGACAGGTATACATATTTGATAACCCAGTGTCAACAGGACGTGGAAACAATAGAAGAGTTGGAAGGTGGAAGACAAAATACAGAGGAGATTTTGAGGAAATATAAGTTTAGAATCAAACATATTGTTGATCCTCCTGTTGAAGTGATTGCATGTATCATTAGCAATTACAAGACCTATAAAAAGAAGTGAAAGATAAACATATAGTTTCTAATGATAGCATGACATTTTGAAAGAGTTTTGGATGACACCACACTGGGGCTTCAACTCTAATTCCAACTTACACTTTAGTTTTGATCAAAATTTTGCATGACTACAAAATCTTGGCTCATGCAGGACCTTTTTTGTAGTGCTCTTTGATTCCTAGTTTCGTAATAGTTAACTGGAGTCTAAGGTAGAGACTTACATGTCAACTGCGACTCTTTGCTTTTTAGTTCTTAATTTAGGTAGATTTATTTCCTAGAAGGTAGGACAAGAAACTCTATAAGTTGAAGAGTTTGATTTATTTGTAAGTGTCCACAAATTGATGATTTGAGGCCCACTTAGAGATTTTAGATTATTTTTTGCAAATTGTTATGAATTAGATTTTTTTTGTGATACATTCTTTGAAATTAATACAAGAATCAGCTTATAGATTGCCTTATCTATGTGTATGTGCTATTAATTTGTTCTTTGCAATCTGGTAATGTCTATTGTTTGAAATCAACAACTCATTCTAGTCTTATGTTTATTGCTTTATGAATCATATTGCGCACGTAAGTGGTGTATGAGAATTACTAGGATAGACAATATTTTGATTATATTCTTTCCATGAATTTGTAAGGTTGCTGACTTTGCAGGTTTATTGGAGGTCTATTATTGAATGTTGATTTGGATGATATTGATGATTTTTGGATTGCAAGGTACTTACTAAGTAGCTCATTAAGTTGTTATTGAATTAGTTTCATTGTTATTTTCTTGTTTCCCTATCTTTGCAGTTTATTTTGAAAGAGAATCTTAAACCGTAAACCACAAAAAAAAGTGAAGTTATTGGAAGTTATTGGGATTCGTTTAACCAACAGGCCCCTTCACAGGTACAACCGCATCAACCATCAACCTACCCATCATCGTCGATACCCGACTATAGAGACCTTGGAGTACTTAGTTTTTTGGAACTTATTACTTTTCAGGATAGGTGGTGAGTGTTTACACAAATTACCCGACTGTTGGTGAGTGTGTCAAAACAAACGTCAATGGAAAGTGGCACTAGAAGGAGGGCCAAGATACTAATCCTCTCAAATTTCAATCCCACGGTCACACTATGACTTGAGATGGTATTCACAGGAGATAGACTTTTACCATTCACGCAATAATACTCCTCCACAACTGAGAAATTGAAGTACTAAGATGGATCGTATATCATTTTTTTCTCGAGAGAGGTTTTACAAGGTTCTTAGGAATAATTCTTCTCCTTCAGACTTAGTAGAGTTAGCACCTGCGAATAGGAAGAAAAAGAATAAAGGTAAAGGACAACCTTCAACATATTCACCAACACACTCATCTGGACTCAACATAGAGGACCAGTTAATCCCTAGCCCTCAACCCATCTCTACACCATTCGTAGCTCAACATCCACCATCACCACCTGCAATGGTCTACTTCAACCAAGATTACATGCCATTGGGAAACATACCTAGAGTAATTCATGACTTTCCTAGGAACCCAGATAAGTTCTATAGTAAGTTTTACTTTACGAGACCTAGGACCGAAGATGAGCACATTGGAGCATTCAAGGATGCAGTAGTTCACAATAACATAGAACATCAAGATGTGGTGTGTAGACTCTTCCCATATTCACTTGGGGAAAATGAATATAATTGGTATTTAACCTTGCCTGTGAATTCTATTAATGGATGGGATGTTTTGAAAAATGATTTTATTGATCAGTTTCGAGTATATGTTGATCCCGGAACGTTGTACCATCAGTTTGCCTCTCTCAAAAATTCACCAAATGAGCCTTTGAAAACTTTTAATACCAACTTTCAAAGGGCGTATAACAAGTTACGGGCTCCTTATCAAGTGGCAACGAATGTAGCAATTGACTCATACTTGAGAGCCATCGAACCATGGAGTGCCATGTTTATCAAAAAGAGTGTGCCAGAAGATCAAAGGAATACCTTGGCAAAGGTTTATGTGTTAGCCATCAATATGAACCAAGAGTTGAATCAAATACCTAGGGGTATTAGATACATCTTACCCATAGGAGTCAATCAAGCGAATTACAACCAAATCCTTGGGGTACCATCACCTCAACCAGTAGGAGCCCCAACAATGAACCTGGTGCCAATGTATGCACCTCAACCTCAGGTACAAGGGAAGAATCAACAGTTTGTTGTTCAAGCTTTAACTTTGTAGAACAATACTAACGCTGCCCCTATCCAAACACAATACGTTGGTCAGGTACAAGGGATGAATCAACAGTTCGGTAATCAAGGGTCACACCTATTCCCTGAAGTAGAGGCATTAAAGAAAATGATTTCACAAGTTACTTCAGATTTGAGTCAGTTGAATATGAATCCACCAGGAGGGTATAACCAGTCCCAAACATACAATAACCAGTGAGGCTACAATAACCAAAATCAAAACCAAAGGTATAACTCCAAGCTATACAATAGACAATAGAACACGGGTCCAAACAACAATGGAGTAAACCATGGCCATCCTGATGCGAGACACAACCCAAATAATACACAAAATGTTAACCTTGCTGATATGAATTTACTGACTAATTGGTGTAGGTTGTTGCATGATACAACATCGCATTCGGAGGTCAATTGCCCCTAGTTCTAAAAGATAATTAGGATTGCTCGAGTTGATTCTCAGCCAATGGGGTGCTCCAATGAGGAATCAAAACAGGTCAATACAACAATGTTGGTTGGCACGTTCCTATACAAGGAGTTTCAAGCAGAAGCTGAAGGTGAACTGTGTGTCTATAATGCTCAAGCTTTTCAAACCAAGAATAATTACAACCTTAGAAGTCAAGGCAAGGCTCCATTGATAGAACCACCTCCTCCAAACCCCTAGCCAAGAATCTGCAACAAAAGTTGTTAGTAGTTTGGGTTGTTTGACATAATCACCCCTTCCTGCAAACACACAAGTTAGGTACATTTTAAAAACCCAAAAGACTTTGTGACATAGGGGCCTTCAACAAAACGTTTTTTTGCTTCCAAGACAAGCTGCACCAATTTAGTTAGCTAGAACTGAAAGTGTTAGTCTGAAAATAAACCAGATCTGAAACCTTAACTACAAAATCCGAAAGTCAAATCAATGAAAACTTCCAAATTCTGAAACAGTAAATACACAGACGCTATTACCCTCAACGCAGACGCGCCTGGATAACACAGACGCAGTTCTGTGATGCACAGACGCTCCTAAAAATCACAGACACTCCTTTCCGACACAGACGCGGGTGAATGCAACACAGACGTGCTCCTGTAACACAGACGCGGATAGAAAAGACACAGACGCGCCTATCTCGGAACCTGCAAAATGAAATATTGACAAAACACAGACGCGGATAAAGTTGTCACAGACGCGCCTAAAAATCAAAACCGTAATCCGAAAGTGCGCAAACGCGAGAATGTCAAAAATGTTGTCGAAAATGCCAGATCTGCAACTTCAAACAAAAATCTGCAACAAAGATGTTAATGTAAAAGGGACAAGAGTCCCACCGGGCATGCCAAAATATATATGGTGAAAATGGATAACAATAATAACAATATTGAAAGACTAAATGAATTCAACCACAAAATCCTAGCCTAACAATCAACAAAGATCCACCATAACATATGAAGATTACCTAAGACAATGCAAATCACATGAAATCACAAAGATTATACCATCACATGTCCAATAGGGTTTTGATCTCCATTCTTCCTATCTCCATTGATCTTGCTTGATATATTTGCTCTCAGATTTTATGTGCACAAGAGCTCAACAAAGAACGGAATGTGGTTGCAAGTAGGATCGTAGTGTAGTCAAGTCTTTAAGATGATTCATTAGGGTGATTGATTAGGATGAATAGAATGATTAGGGTTTGATAATGAAGGAAGCATCTCCTTATATAGAAGACACTATATGAAATGGAGGGATAAGATTGAGAGGTGTAAAAGGAGGTCGGCTAAGATTAGAGGGTAGGTAGAAGAAATAATAAAATAATGAAAGGGGTAGGTAGTGTATGAATTAAGAGATGAATGACATGTGTCATGTGTAGAAAAGGATAATGAATTAATTAAATAAATAAAGATTTATTTAATTAATAGAAGAAGTAGGATAATTAAATAAATAAGATATTTATTTAATTTAGGAAAATGATAATTTAAATAAATAAATGTATTTATTTAAATGAGAAATAAGGCTAGAAGAGGATAAATGAATTAATTAAATAAATAAGGATTTATTTAATTAATAGAAGAATTAGGCTTAGATAATTAAATAAATAAAATATTTATTTAATTAGACTGGACAATTTTAGGTGTCTACATTTTGCCCCTGTTTGAGACAATGTGGCTTGTCGCGTTGTTTCAAAGAAGATAAGATGAACTGATACAGAGTTGCCCCAGAATGGGAATGATATGCCCCCTCGAGAGATTGGATGAAAATGTCTGAAAAGATTGCAGACAATCTCTCGATAAGAAAGAAAGGCTAGAATGGATTGACCGGATAAAGTGACAGAGTCACAAGATAACGAAGGCTGACTCGGGAAATGAAGGCTAAGGCTAGGGTAGGCTATAAGATAGACCACGGGAAAAAGACATCCGCATTGTCATCTACACCATCACGAGATCAAAGTGCAGAGCGAGAAAAGAGCAGGAGTAGTCAACAGCGATGGCTTTGGTTCACAGATTCGACCGCGTTCGCCGATTCCAGAGGCCAGCAGAGGCAGGAGAGCCGGTAAGTACCATCAAACCTCCTTGTACTTTGACGCATGTATTTTTGTCATTAATGCATGCTAGTTAGAGCAATAAATGCACTTAGGAATAGGGTACCAAAAAAGTCTGAAAACGTGCAACCGCGTCTGCGTTCGTGCCAGGCGCGGCTGTGTCCGATAGGCGCGTCTGTGTCGGTGCCAGGCACGTCTGTGTCTGGAACCGCGTTTGCGTCGATTGCGGGCGCGTCTGCATTACGCAGGGGCGTTTGCGATGTATAGTCGCGTTTATGCACCGCCTAGGCACGTCTATGTCCTACAAGCGCGTCTATGTTTTTCAGGCGCGCTTGTGCAGTTTGTAGGCGCGTTTGTGTCAGTCAATCGCGTTTGTGTTGAAAAAAATGCAAGCTGGTCTTCGAGGTCAAATCGGCAGTTCTGTGATGAACATACGCTGTCGATTGGATAAGCTGCTGAGAGAATACACTCAAGCAGGTCCTCTAGGAAGACTAGGATAGATCAAGGCCCTTTGTGATGAACAGTGAGTACCAAGATAGAGTACTTTGTGATGAACAGGGAGTACCCCAAAGTATGAGCAGCACTTTGTGATGAACAGGGAGTGCAAATGTGAGTAACACTTTGTGATGAATAGGGAGTGTCACACACATAGTACTTTGTGATGAACAGGGAGTACTACTAGAATAGAAGTAACACTTTGTGATGAACAGTGAGTGTCACTAGGATAGATAACCATATGCATTTAGATAAAAGAGTAGCATTTTGTGATGAACAGTGAATGCCACCATGACTGACATGATTAAGTTGCTTGACTGCAGGAGTACTTGCCTATGCTAGAGTCACGGGAGAGATTCCCGTCGACGCAGAGATTGCGACCTGAGCTGACCTTCGAGGACAGAGCTGCTATTGAGGCTATGGGTCTAAGACATATTCTGTATGTGCCTGAGTTTCGGGCAAACATGGGTTTACTGACTGCGCTTGCTGAGAGATGGCACTCGGAGACGTGCACCTTCCATTTGCCGATGGGTGAGATGATAGTCACCCTTGAGGATGTCTACAGGATTCTGCATATACCGATTGATGGAGACTTGATTCCATATGATCAAGATGGTGACAGAGAGGCATTGAGACGGGTGTTTCAGGATCCCGGCCTAGAGATGAGGGCCGGTCATGTGGCATGGGACACCATGACAGCCACAGGGTTAGCATTGCTAGTTATGATTGGAGGAGTGATTAGTGAGTTCTTGTGTCCAGATAGGGCGACACGGGGATTGACAATGGGCTGGGGCAGAGCATTGGAGACACTAGTGACGTAGCACACTAGATATGCTTGGGGACCATGTGTGTTGGCCCACTTATATTATGAGCTTCACCAGTTTGTATACCATGGGTCAATTGGATTGGGTTGCGGGGTGACACTACTGCAGGTTTGGGCCTATGAGCATCTGCCAGTGACGAGGCCGATACACTTCCGAGGCAGGGGACATGGACGCAGCTTTGTTCATTTGTACGACATGATTACCTCACAGCCGCGGATTGGCAGGTTAGAGCATTGGCGGTGAGTGCTGGATGATATTGATGTAGTCATCTGGAGACCGTATCTAGGATGCGAGGAGTGGGAGGATGATGCATTGGAGTTGCCATACACCTTCCGGAGCAGGTATCTGATTGGGTGGACGCCCTATGTGTTAGAGAGGCAGCTTGTGGACAGGGTTGGCTGACAGTTTGGCCGGATTCAGAGGATGCCACAAGGCTCGGGTATGTATGCCCGTACAGTCAGGGATCAGGCGCAGTTTGGCCCGCTACTATCGTATGATCAGGCAGTGACACAGCTGATAGAGATGATACCTCTACCCTGGGACATGTGGCCAGAGGTCGACGATGCTGGGATGGATGCTGAGTATTCAGCATATTGGGCGGAGCATCCATTCCCACGACTGACAAATCCAGGGGAGCTACTGGATGGAGATGGAGGAGGAGATGATGATGATGATGGCGGAGGTGATGGGGGTAGAGGCCGACGGAGGCGGAGGGGAGTAGTGGGAGAGAGGCGAGTTGCACCCCGGAGAGAGGGTGGAGAGGAGCGGCAGGCTCGGGTGGTGAGGGGTCGCGGTGGATTACCCCTACAGGTACCAGCAGCACAAGATCCCAGGCAGAGACAGGGACAGGGACAGGTGCAGGGACAGAGGCATGCACAGAGACAGGTACCTGTATAGGCACCAGTACAGGTACCGATACAGGGGCAGGCACCTGCAGAGGGGGAGCCATAGGCCGAGGCAAAGGGTGGGGATCCAGAGGAGGATGAGCTGATTGAGCGCAAGGAGATCTGCCAGGGTCAAGCAGATGAGATACAGGAGTTGGAGAGGGAGAGAGACTGACTCAGGACGAGGCTCAGGGATACTGAACGGGAGAGAGATCAGGCGATTCAGCACTACACAGAGGCTGAGACAGCGTTGAGGGCAGGGAGGCAGGCTATGCATATGTCCTACGAGCAGGAGAGGAGATTGGATACTGGAGGGACCTCTACTATGGTGCAGTGCCAGCAGATCAGCGGGCAAGGAGCTTCCATCGACCGTCGCGCACAGCAACAGCTACGGGAGGGAGTCGGAGGAGGCAGGCATCTAGCGGTGGGGTTATGGGTCCTCCACCACCACCAGATAGAGGGGGTAGGCGGGATGATCCTGGGGCGGGTCCTTCAGGGGCTCAGATTGCATCGAGGCCAGGCAGCTCCGAGGGAGCGAGTTCATCATAGCCTTAGAGGGCTCCCATTGTATCAGTGTTGTACCATTCTTTTGTATTGTAGACACCTGCGGGTGATTGTAGCCATATGATTTTGACATCATTGTATCATGACACTTTTGATTATATATATGAGATGATTCATCTTTGCGGCAGCTATATGCATGTGTACCTATGTGATGAGATGTTCTTATGTGATGCTTATGATATGGATGCAAATATGTATGTAATGCCATATTTTTGTTCTTTTATGTTTTATATGTGTATACATGATGCAAATGTGAATGTATGTAATGCAGATGAATATGATAATGCAAATGTAAATTGTGCTAACAGGTGTTGTGTGCAGGATGTGATGCAGTTGTGATATCTATATGTATGTATGAAATACTTATATGTGGTAATGTAGGTGCAACTACATGAAATGCAAATATTTTTGGTGTGTCATTATACTCAATCATGTGATAGCAGGCTACGCGGACTTGAGAAGGATGATGGAAGTCAATCAAGAAAGGGGGATGGAAGACAGAAGATATGAAAGTGAAAGAGCTTCTTGTGCATTATCATCATTGAGCTTTATTATGGCAAGTAGGTTATGACAATCGAGGCATTTGTTCGACCCAGAAAGTCATTGTACCTATTTGCATGGAGATAAGACAATCACAAACAAGAAATGCCCCAGTTCACACTAGACTCACAGTGTCCTCATATCCTTGGACAAGTCATAGCATTACTAAGAGACAATCCACAGACAGCAAATACAAATAGGTGACGATACCCCATCCTCGCCTTTCTAGTCAAAGACATCCTGGAGATAGAATCTCTAGTCAAAGACATCTCGGAAAAGCTAAAAGACATGTCACCAAAAAAAAGATGAAATCAAAAGAAAACCAAAACTCGACACCAACATCCACTGTAGTCCTCAAGTTTAGTGTCTCTTGTCACTTGTATAAGTCTTATTCGATTGTGGTCACAATGTTCACTTTCACAGAAAGGATAGATAGCACTGAACCATAATGTTGTCTGAGTCTGTTGAAAGATTTGATTTGTTGAAGCCCATTGTTGCTGCTGTGTCTCATCTAAAACTGACTGAATCCATGAAATTGATACTTTATTGCGGAGAAGACAAAACTTTATTGCGGATCTATGATGTAGATGTTGCTTTATTGCGGATTGTGCGCGAATAGACTGAAGAAAGCTGGAAGAAATTTTACTCCTCGAAACATGTGATGTTCTCAGTTCCACACCCATTACTAGACGTAGGATTTGCCTTAGCCACAGATAGGATCTGGTTTATTATGGATGGAAAGGGATGAAAATGGAGGTTTATTATGAATGGCTAACCAATCTTGGGTAGATCAATTGACAAGCCATGATGGGAATGGGTAAGTTTGTTATGAACGAATAGGTTGTGAGTGTGTGCAAAGTGGAGGATGAAAATGAATCCTGAAGGAGGGAGGAGCAATGTCTCTACGCATGGTGCTGGTAACCCAATTTTCACCGTGGTACTTGCCCAGGGCGCCACTGAAGTGGTTTTCACCGTTGGACAAAATTATTTCTCTTTACTTTTTTCGATTTTTCAATGTTTTTTGTGTCACAAGGCGCCTGTTTGCCAGGTTTTCACCAAGTAATGATTTTTTTGTTTTATAATTTTTTTTTGTATTTTTGAATTAGGATATTCCGACGAGCTATGTGTAGAACCTGCGAAGGTTCATGTTGTTGATAGGATCCTCCAAAGGTTCACCTTCTATAGTTGAGAGCTGATATGCCCCAGAGCCATATACTGCTGCGGTGATGTAAAGACCAAGCCAGTTTGGTTCAAACTTGCCCTTCTTCTCTCTGTCTTGCTGATTCTTGGAGTTTTCTTTGAGAACCAAGTCACCTACCTCAAATGTGCGAGGCTTGACTTTGTGATTGTAGCTGCGACTCATTCGTGGTTGGTAAGCCTTGAGATGATTAAAAGCAGTTTGTCTCCATTCATCCAGCAATTCTAGTTCTTGTAAGCGAGAGACCCTGTAGTCTTCATCAGTGATGATGTTTTGCAAAGAGACCTGTAAAGAGGGTAACTCGACCTCAATAGGCAAGATGGTTTCAGAACCATAGACTAGTGAATAGGGTGTAGCTCCTGTAGGTGTACGGACGCTTGTGCGGTAGGCCCAGAGTGCAAGATTGAGTTGGATATGCCAATTACGGCCAGCGTCGTCGACTGTCTTCTTGAGGATTTTAAGGATTGTTTTATTAGATGTCTCAGCTTGGCCATTACCTTGGGGGTAATATGGTGTGGAGAAACGATGGGAAATATGGAAGCGGTCACAGGGTTTGCGAACATCCTGATTTTTGAAGGGACGCCCGTTATCAGTGATAATGGAAACCGGAATACCGTATCGGCAAATGATATAGTTAAGGATGAATGTAGCAATTTGCTTTCCCGTAACTTGTGTGAGAGGCACGACTTCAATCCATTTTGTAAAATACTCTGTGGCAGTGATAATGAATTTATGACCATTGGAAGAAGGAGGGTGAATCTTGCCTATGAGATCGAGTCCCCATTGACAAAAGGGCCAAGGAGACGCAAGTGGTTGTAGTTCTTGTGTTGGCGCATGTATGAGGTCTCCATGAATTTGACATTGCTTACATTTCTTGACAAACTGATATGAGTCTTTTTCCATATTGGGCCAGTAATATCCAGTCCTAATGAGTTTCTTGGCCAAGGTAGGACCACTAGCATGTGGACCACATATCCCTTCATGCACTTCATGTAACGCAATCTAAGCTTCGTCGCTTTCTAAACATCTAAGAAGAGTGCCATCTAGACCTCGCCGGTATAGGATATCAGCTAAAATGACATATCGAGAGGATTGGCGAATGAAAGTATGACGTTGGCTATTTGATAGATCAGGAGGTAAAGTATTGTCACGTAGGTATGTGAAAATGGAACCATATAACTGGGATTCGGGACCGACAACACATATCATCTCAGTAGGCATTATCTCATATGAAGGGACTAAAAGGTTATCCACCAAGAACTCATAGCGGGTCTCGTTCGGAGGTAAATCAATCAATGAAGCAATTGTAGCCATGGCATCTGCGGCGCGATTCTGCTCTCTTGGTATCTGCTCAAAGTCTATCTTTGTAAAGTGTTGTTTCAGATTATCCACCATTTGTTTATAAGGCATTAACTTTTCATCTTTTGTTTGATAATCACCAGTTGCTTGACGGATAACAAGTTGGGAATCTCCAAAAACACGAAGTTCCTGGATCATCCATTGAACTGCAATTCGTAATCCTGTTGTTAATGCCTCATATTCCGCTATATTATTAGTGCAAGGAAATGATAAGTGGTACGATTTTGGTATAGAATCCCCTTGAGGAGTTATAAAGAGGATGCCAGCTCCTGCCCCATGCTGTGTGTATGAGCCGTCAAAGTATAGTTGCCATGGCTTTGCATGTGATATTGTTAAAATGGATTCATCTGAAAATTTTGAATTTAGAGGAACATCATCAATCATGGGAGCATCTGCTAATTGATCTGTGATGGCTTGTCCTTTTATTGCTTTTCTGTCCACATACTCGATGTCGAATTCACTCAGTATCATTACCTATTTGGCCAGTCACCCAGTAAGCGTTGCCTTATTGAGAAGGTATTTCAACGGATCTATCCTTGCAACCAACTTAGTCTTATGAGTGAGCATGTAATGTCGTAATTTTTGTGAAGCAAAGACCACGGCGAGACATGCGCGCTCAATTGGTGTGTAGTTTAGCTCGTATCCCAGCAATGTGCGACTGATATAGTATACTGCTTTTTCTTTGCCCCCAGCAATTTGTTGTGCTAAGAGTACCTCCAGTGTTGTTGGAGTAGCTGATATGTATAGTAGCAGTGGTTGATCTGGAACTGGTGGCATCAGAATGGTGGATTTAGGAGATAGTCTTTGAGCGTCTGGAAAGCCTGTTGACAGTTGCCATCCCATTTGAATTTGATGTTTTTTATGTAGCAGGTGCTAAAAAGGATTACACTTATCTGCCAGTTGTGCTATGAATCTTCGTATGGACTGGAGTCTGCCTTGTAAGGATCAAAGTTGACTGATATTTCTTGGTGGTTGCATTTCCAAGATAGCTTTGACTTTTGCTGGATTCGCTTCAATTCCTCTTTTGGATACAATGAATCCTAGGAGTTTCCCGGAGGTTACTCCAAAGACACATTTCTTAGGGTTTAACCTAACTTTGTATTTTTCCAACCGATCAAAGGCAACTGAAAGTATGTCCAAGTGTGTATTTCTATCTATTGATTTGACCAGGAGGTCGTCAACATAATCTTCCACAGTTACATGCATGAGATCATGAAAGATAGTAGTCATAGATCTTTGATATGTAGCACCTGCATTCTTTAACCCGAAGGGCATAACATTCCAACAGAAAGTTCCCCAAGGACAAGTGAATGATGTTTTGTGTTGATCTTCAGGTGCAATTCTTATATGATTATAGCCAGAGAATCTATCCATTAATGATAGCATTTCATGACCTGCTGTGAGATCAATGATCAAGTCAATGTTTGGTAATGGGAAGTCATCCTTTGGACAAGCTTTGTTAATGTCTCTGAAATCTGTGCAAATTCTGATGCTGCGATCTGGTTTACTGACAGGTACCAAGTTAGAGATCCATTCCGGATAATCAATTGGGCATATGAATCCGACATCGAGTAATTTCTCAAGCTCTGCTTTGACTAGTAATGCCACTTGTGGATGCATTTTTCTCAATTTCTGTTTTACTGGTTTTGCCCCTGGTTTAACTGTCAGATGATGCATTACCAAATCTGGATCCAATCCAGGCATATCAGCGTATGACTAGGCGAAGTTGATTTGTCGCTCTTTGAAGAAACTTATGAATTTTGACCTTTCGGACCCCGTCAATGATTGAGCTAGGAATATGTTGTGCAGAACCTCTTCTATACCGATGTTTGTTTTGATAGTTTCTTCTACCAACATGTATGATTTTTCCTCATATGATGATGGGAGAATGTCGAGCCTTCCATCTTCGGGCGCCTCAGAGAGGTTTTCACCCTCAGATACGTCCTTTCTTTTTACTTTTTTGGGATCAGATAGCGCCACAGTGTGGTTTTCGCCATAAGACCCTTGATTTGTTCTTATTTTCACATTTTTGCGACTGGAAGGTCCGACACCCTCACCAAAATATGCCACGCTATTGAGTTCTATGGTGTATCCCGCTTTATGGTCTCCAGGGGGAAGATCGTTTCGTATGCCTAGATAATCAAAAAAAGCTTCATCGTTTTGGAATGTATCCAACTGTGGAGGTCATTCATTATCCCAGTCAATGAGTTGGTGATGAACAAGGGGAAGGTCGTTAATGTCTTCGAAGTTAGCAGGGCTAAGAGTGAAGATGTGGTTATATTCAGGTATGTCAAGGTAATTATCGAGGTCATCGATGGCACTCTCCTCATCAGTCTCAATCACGAACGAATCCACATTATCATTACTAGTAGTGCATTCCGGAACAGGTGTTCTCATCCTATGTGATTTCAACCTAGAACCTTGAGACAAGGACTGTGTAGACTCCTCATGGGTTGTTTCTTGACCAACTCTGAATTTGTTATAAAATTCCTCCTCTTCTATGGGCTCATCTGGCTCTCTGAATGTCTCGGTGAGCTCATAGTCACTGGAGGATTTGTCTGAACCCCATTCCCATTCGTTGGAGTCTGTGGAATAGCGATCCTCTTGTTGAATTTTGGCAATTTTGATTTGTGATGCTTCTTCTGTCCTTTTAGTGTGGATCTTGGAAGTCAGAAAACTGAGTCCCTTTGAGCATTCCCTTTTTACATTCAATTCAGGTTGTAAGGGCTCCATAACGCCTTCTTTGCGTAACCCAAGAGGGCTTTTTCCATCATAGCCAAATTTTTGTAGAATCTTGAAGCCTTTGCCATATTTCTCACAGGGTATATTGATCTAATCTTGTGTGTCATCTTCAATGTCTTTGTAGAGCATTTTGTATAAGCCTTCCTCTTCCAATTCGCCCCATCTTTGAAAGGTAGTAGGATCCCATTTGAGCGTCATGATGAATGTTTGCTTGTTAGGATGTGGCCTTCCATATTCTTTTGAGAGTTCATGACTTGTCGTAAATACATGGTCTAATTTAAAGTGTATTCTCCCATGCCTTTGTCCTGAAATCTGCCTTTAAGTTCACCTTGTTTTGATGTCGAAGGTTTTAATGACTCAGGGTCAATGTATGCCGAAGAAGGAACAGCTTCACGATTACTGGGAATGATGGTCTCAGTATGTGATCTCAAGTTATTGCAATATATGAACGGATTAGGATCGCCATTAACTGTTACCTCGACTCCATTATGAGGAAACTTAATGCATTGGTGATATGTCGATGGGACTGCCCTCATTTCATGAATCCAAGGACGTCCTAGCAATATATTATAAGTGAGATCTAAATCCAGGACTTGACAAACCACATCCTTTGTAACTGGCCCAATTCTTAGAGGTAAGGTGACTGTGCCCTTGGATGAGCGTTCTTCATCATCATATGCCTTGATGGTGATTTGATTTTTTGAATTCACAGCTTTATCAGAATATCCCAATTGTTTAATGGTGCTCAATGTGCAAATGTTTAGACCAGCTCCTCTATCTATCAGGACTCGTTTTATTCGATGTTTGTGTATGAAGGCTTCAATATGTAATGGTGCATTATGTGGCTGACTTATGGAGGCATCATCGGCTTCTGTGAATGTAAGGGAATGTGGAATGGAAAGGTATCCCACCATGGCTTGAAACTGGTCCACGTTCAGATCAGTAGGAACGGTGGTGTCTCTCAAGATTTTGTCAAGAATAGCTTTATGAGCGGGGGATATGCGTAAGAGCTCAAGGATGGAGATGATCGCGGGTGTCTTCCCTAACTGTTCTACAAGGTCATACTCAGGTTTGGTAGATGAAGAAGTGGTGTTTTTATTTGAAGCACCTGGCAAAGTAATTTTACCTCGACGAGTTGTAACATGACATTCAGAGGTAGGCTCGGAAGAAGATCCAACACCTCTTAGGACAATCTTGGGTCGCTAGGGAGGATTCTCAGGGTTTTTGTCCTTAATGGTAATAGTAGAGATATGATTGTCCATCGAGATATGATTGATAGTTAAATCATAGTTGTAAGGTGCTCTAGTATAGTTGGCTTGATCATCTGTGACTTTAGCTTTTCCATTGTCCTGCTTTGGGAATGGTTCCTTAAACATCTCATGTTCTTGATTGGATGAGTGTCCCTCAATCTCAATGTCACCTCTATCAATGAGATCTTGCACAATATTCTTCAGTCGATGACAATTACCTGTTTTATGACCCTTGCTTTTATGAAATTCACAATACTCATCATCATTCCACCAATTTGGTTTGACCTTTGGTTCATATGGCGGGAAATCTGGAATTGTGATCACTTTGTTTGCCACCAGCTTTTTGAAGACTGACTCAAGTGGTTCTCCCAAAGGAGTGTACTTCCTTCGTGACCTGGAAGTTGTTTGAGTATTCACTTGATTGTTTGTAGAACTTGATCCTGAAAAGATGACTTTGGGTCGCACTGTGTTGGCATCAACAACACCATCATTGACTGTGTTCTTGTTTTTATTCCAAAATCTTGGCTTGTCTTTTCCTTTAAAGTCATCTTTGTTTTCCTTGAATAGCTTGATGACTCCTTGTTCAATTAAAACCTTTTCTGTTGCTAAGCCCTTTTCAATGACGTCCTTGAAGGTGGGCAAACAAGCTTTCCTTAAGTCATAACCAATCTCTTTATTAACATTTTGGGTGAACATTTCTACCATTTGTTTTTGTGGAATTTCGCAAGAGCATCTGCTGGCTAGATTTCTCCATCTTTGTAAAAATGATGCAAAAGATTCTCCCTCTTTTTGCTTAGTGTTGCACAAAGTAGTGACTGATATGTCTATCTCTATATTGTAGGAGAAATGTTGAATAAATGCTTCTGCTAGGTCACCCCATGACTTAATACCAGGTGGAAGTTGGGAGAACCATTCCATAGCTTGATCACCTAAGCTTTGTGGGAATAATCTCATTAAATATGTCTCTTCTGCTGCTACCTCAATGCAAGCTGTGAAAAATTGTCTTATGTGTGCCTTAGGATCCCCTTTTCCTCTATACTTGTCAAATTTAGGCGTCACAAAGTGTGTAGGAAATGGAGGCATTGGAATGCTCTTGTCAAATGGATAAGGACATATGTCTCTCATTGTGTATGTTGGCTTCGGTGTATTTATGTCCTCCATTTTCTTTTGTAAGTCCCTGATTTGTTGTTCCAAATTGCTCTTAGGTGGAGATTGACTTCTTGGACCATATCCTATGTTTGAGGTACCCATTGGAGGAGGTGCATGTTGCATATATGGATGATATTGATCATACACATGTTCATATGGAGGAGGTCTGTAATGATGCTGCGTATATGGACCACTTGGTATAGATTCATGTTGAGGAACACCATAGCTATATTGTGCATGTATACCATACTTTACAGGCATGTCATGTTCTATTGTATTGCCCCCAAATTTGACATGAGGTTTCCTTGTGTCCAAATTTTGAGCATGCCTTGGAATATCCCATTGCTTTGGTGGTTGATCCTTAGCATTGATATGTGATTGAGCATATTTTTCTCCATAAGATTTCCATAATGGTCTGCGAAGGTGAGTATCATATGTTTGACCATGTGTATGTGGGACCTCTGGTTTTTGAAGCAAAGCTGATGGTGATTCAGGTACCATGTGTGGTCCTCTATTTCCTCCACTATTAGGTCTCCTTTGATCCCTATTGGAGTGAGGTTGTTGCAAAGGTCTATGTTCCATTATTTGAGACATGTCAAAATCATGAGTTATCTTGGCTCCACTTTGTGCCATCATGTGTAAGAAGTATTGTCTATCCCTCCTCATTATCTCCTCAATCAATCGATTGAAATGGGGATTCATAATGGATTCCTCCACATCTGCTGAATGTATTGATAAGTTGTCCAAATTGTCATTGTGTGTAGCATTGTTGTTTAGAGTGTCCATGTTCTCAACATTTGGAATGTTTCTATAAGCCTCCATGTCAGGTAATGTAGTGTGATCAGTATTGAAAAATAAGTCATTGTCATACTCATAAGAACTCATGTTTGCGGACTCTTGAGCTTCTTTAGTTTCTCTCCTAGATTTTTGAAGACGGGTTTCAACCATGAACTAGGTATTGACCAAGATGTGAGAGACTAGCTTGAAAATGGAAAAAGTATGGAAGACCAAGAGTTGGATGGAATGTAAATGAATCTGAAGTGTACTTGCAATGTCCAAAGTGTAAGACCAAGTATGTATGTAGTAGAGTAGGTGTGACTTCCAAAGAGAGGATAGTTTCTCTTGATGAGGTAAGCTGACCTTGACCCTAAGTAAAACCAAATGAGACCCAAAGGTAAGAAACCTTGATGAGGGACCACTTAGCAAAGTGTTGTTGTATGTAGTGTGTTGACAAAGTATAGTGAGGACAAGCAAGTGACCTTTTGACTCAAGTTTAGACAAATGTGAATGTAATGTAAGGTGTAAAGCAATGATGGACTTTGTGAGACCCAAAGACAGGTTGAATGCTCAATGAAAACCTTAGAGAGATGACCTAGGAAGCTCAAGATTTCCGAAACTGACTGTATTTGCTTGCTAGACTGTAACAGTTTTTCAATTCTGGACGCAGACGCGACTGTATACTGCACAGATGCGGTTTCCTAACACAGACGCTACTCTATTTAACACAGACGCGATTCTGAGATTTTCCTGTTTATGTTTGCTGGACTGTAACAGTTTTTCAATTCTAGACACAGACGCGACTGTATACTGCACAGATGCGGTTACCCGACACAGACGCTACTCTATTTAACATAGACGCTGTTATAAACACAGACGCTATTCTGCCCTTCACAGATGCGCTTAGACAACACAGACGCGGTTAAAACAGACACAGATGCGTTTCTGTAAAATTTGTGCAATTTTTCCAATCTGTGAAGTCATTTTTGTTGACTCAATCTGACTGTTTGACTGATTTTCGTGACAAGAGGACACAGTGTTAATGAGGACTCAATGTTTGCTAGTGTTTAGACTCCAAAATGACTCCAAGAAAAGTGTGTTGTTTGATGTAAAATTGTTTTACATACACTTGAAGACACAAAAGACACAATGTTTTGTTGTTTGGTCTTGATTGTTTGAATGTTTAACATAAGTCAAGCACAATTCTTATGGCTGGCCAAGACAATAGTTGTTGATCCCACATGGGGTTTTACCCCCGAGGCTACGCTATTCAAAGCGGATACTTAGATGCTTGACCTCACTAGCTCCACCCTCGGCACTCACTTCTCGGGTCAGCCAAGCATCAGTCCCCATGAAAACTCCCCATGGCGAACTTTGTATCTCTACTAAGAACCGTATGTGTGTGGGCTGCTACCAGAGGTCCGACCTCCTGCCCCAACAACTACAAGGATTTGGGCCTCTAAAACAAAATGGTGCTAGTAAGGGCATCCGCTCGTGTGGCCATACATGCGGCACTTTCAGCTCTGTAAATACAGAAGGCTCCCAGTCGGTAGGGGTTACGCCCTACAAATGATCAAATAAATTTGATCAAACGGGTTTATGGGGAGACATAGTGTCGGTATGAACTAATCAACACATGTTATCCATAGTTTTCACTATGAATACATTTGATTATAGTGGTTCGGATGAGGTGGGTTTTCCTCGCTACCACTTGGGTCGTCCTCTTCTCACTAGTAGTCCTAATGACCACACGGGAAAATAGGCCCTCTAAAGAATTAAACAAAAAGAGCCTATTGCTCAAGACACAAAAGACAATGATTCAATTTTAGTGCACCAATGGAATTGTTTGCTAGTCTATGAAAACAAGGCACACAATAAAATTCAAAACCCTAGCCAAGAACCTGAAACAAAAGTTGTTAGTAGTTTGGGTTGTTTGACATAATCACCCCTTCCTGCAAACACACAAGTTAGGTACATTTTAAAAACCCAAAAGACTTTGTGACATAGGGGCCTTCAACAAAACGTTTTTTTGCTTCCAAGACAAGCTGCACCAATTTAGTTAGCTAGATCTGAAAGTGTTAGTCCGAAAATAAACCAGATCTGAAACCTTAAGTACAAAACCCGAAAGTCAAATCAATGAAAACTTCCAAATTCTGAAACAGTAAATACACAGACGTTGTTACCCTCAACGCAGACGCGCCTGGATAACACAGACACGGTTCTGTGATGCACAGACGCTCCTAAAAATCACAGACACTCCTTTCCGACACAGACGCGAGTGAATGCAACACAGACACGAGTGAATGCAACACAGACGCGCTCCTGTAACACAGACGCTCTTCTGTAACACAGACGCGGATAGAAAAGACACAGACGCGCCTATCCTGGAACCTGCAAAATGAAATATTGACAAAACACAGACGCGGATAAAGTTGTCACAGACGTGCCTGAAAATCAAAACCGCGATCCGAAAGTGCGCAACGCGGGAATGTCAAAAATGTTGTCGAAAATGCCAGATCTGCAACTTCAAACAAAAATCTGCAACAAAGATGTTAATGTAAAAGGGACAAGAGTCCCACCGGGCGTGCCAAAATGTATATGGTGAAAATGGATAACAATAATAACAATATTGAAAGACTAAATGAATTCAACCACAAAATCCTAGCCTAACAATCAACAAAGATCCACCATAACATATGAAGATTACCTAAGACAATGCAAATCACATGAAATCACAAAGATTATACCATCACATGTCCAATAGGGTTTTGATCTCCATTCTTCCTATCTCCATTGATCTTGCTTGATATATTTGCTCTCAGATTTTATGTGCACAAGAGCTCAACAAAGAACAGAATGTGGTTGCAAGTAGGATCGTAATGTAGTCAAGTCCTTAAGATGATTCATTAGGGTGATTGATTAGGATGAATAGAATGATTAGGGTTTGATAATGAAGGAAGCATCTCCTTATATAGAAGACACTATATGAAATGGAGGGATAAGATTGAGAGGTGTAAAAGGAGGTCGGCTAAGATTAGAGGGTAGGTAGAAGAAATAATAAAATAATGAAAGGGGTAGGTAGTGTATGAATTAAGAGATGAATGACATGTGTCATGTGTAGAAAAGGATAATGAATTAATTAAATAAATAAAGATTTATTTAATTAATAGAAGAAGTAGGATAATTAAATAAATAAGATATTTATTTAATTTAGGAAAATGATAATTTAAATAGATAAATGTATTTATTTAAATGAGAAATAAGGCTAGAAGAGGATAAATGAATTAATTAAATAAATAAGGATTTATTTAATTAATAGAAGAATTAAGCTTAGATAATTAAATAAATAAAATATTTATTTAATTAGACTGGACAATTTTAGGTGTCCACACACATTCTAGCTTTCCTTGCTAATCTAGGGGCTTTTGAAGAACAAATCATTTATGAAAAGGATAGATCAGATGATGTTGATGAAGAGGGTGACGAAGAAGTCATAAATTTGCCTACAAATATCATTCCCAAAGGTATGGTCACCCTAGAAAGGATTTTTGACTCTGACCCCAGAATAAAGGAAAGGTTGACCATGGATTTAGATGCTGGCAAATATGAACCACGTAATATTGGTCCAGAAGGCTGGGAGAAGATAGTATACATTGGCAAGATTTGCACTCCCAATGAAAGGGAGATCATTATACAAATCTTAAAAGAATACATTGATGTTATAGCATGGGGATATGAGGACCTCAAAACTTTTGATACATCTATTATCACTCATGTTATACCTTTGAAACCCAATACAAAGCCATTCAGACAGAAGCAGCAACCGGTCAATTCATTGATCGAACCCTTAATTTTTAAAGAAGTACAAAAGTTGCTTAGTGCTAGGATCATCTTCCCAGTCTATCACTCTACTTGGGTCAGTGCCTGTAAGGAAAAAGAATGGGGAAATTTGGCTTTGTGTTGATTTTTGCAACCTCAATAAGGAATCAGAAAAGGATAATTACCCGCTCCCTTCCTTGGATGAGGTTCTACAAATTGTTAATGGTTCACAAATGATGTCATTCATTGATGGCTATTCTAGATATAACCAAGTTTTGGTGAACCATGAAGATTGCATGAAAACAACATTTACTACGAAGTGGGGAACTTATGCATACCACAGGATGTCGTTTGGGTTAATTAATGTCGAAGCAACATTCCAAAGAGAAATGGATACAACTTTCAAATATTTGATTGGAAAATGCATTATAATATATATGGACGACTTGACAATATTCTCCAAAGTCAGGGGAGATCACCTGGACCACCTCTGCAAAGCCTTAGAAAGATGTCGAATATATGGGATATCCCTTAATCCCAAAAAGTGTGTGTTTGGGGAGGCTAAAGGGAAGCTCCTCGGTCATGTAATCTCTAAATTAGGGATATCCATAGACCCGGATCGAGTAGATGCATTGTTAAAATTGCAGATGCCTGGAAGTAAAAAGGAGATGAGATCTTTCTTCGGGAAGATCAATTTTGTCAGAAAGTTTATCACTGGGTTTGCAAAGATAGTCAAGCCACTAAATGAAATGATGAAGAAGGATGATAAGATTGAATGGACTGCAGAATCAAGAGAGGCGTTCGACCAAATCAAGAGGTCCATTGTAGAAGCTCCTATACTGACTAGTCCTGACTATACTTTTCCATTTTATATAACTATTTTTCTTTGTTACATTCAAGCGTTGTTGTTCTGACACAAAGGCAAGCAGGGGATGAGAAACCCATCACATTCATGAGCTCCCATTTTAAGAGTGCTGAGGTAAGATATTTTGCTCTTAAGAAACAAGCTTTTTCTTTAGTGAGAGCAATTAATAAATTCAAACATTATATCTTGAGGAGGAAAATATACACAATTGTACCTAATCAAGAAGTTAAGTCACTACTTATGTAATCAAAAATGGGATAACGCTGAGGGAAATGGATGGCTATTTTACAAGAGTTTTATCTAGAGATGCATCCAATGAGTTTAGTTAGAGGCTAGGGTCTGTCTCAAGCTATGGCAACTGATATCCCTCAAATCCAATACCAGCAGTATACATTGCAGTCATTCACTCAAGACCCATGGTAAACTGATTTGGTTTTTATCTTGTTGAATAACAAGTGTCCTGAGGGATTGACAGCCACGCAAAGACGAGCTTTAAGGCTCAAAAGTGCCAATTATATGATCAAGGATTTGATACTTTATAGGAAGAACTATGAAGGTATTTACCTTCGATATCTTGATCATCAGGAAGCCTATAAAATGATCGAGGAATTCCATAGGAAGTATGGTACAAGTCATGGGTCAGCAGATGCCACTACCCATGAAATTTTGAAGGATGGCTATTACTGGCCTAGTGTTTTTAAAGATACTCATGAACATGTTCGTCATTGTTATACATGCCAAACCGCAGCTTCCAGAGAGAGGAATACTGCCATGCCTCTCCAACCAGTGTTTGAGGTAAGACCATTTTCCCAATGGGCATTTGATTTCGTAGGTGTCATTAATTCCAATTCGTCTGCAGGACATAAGTTCATTCTCATAGCAACAAATTATTGCACCTGATGGACAGAGGTCATAGCATGTAGGAATGTTACTGCGGAAGTTGTTCTGAAATTCATTGAGGAACACATTGTCACCAGGTTTGGTATGCCATTCGCTCTGGTATGTGACAACGACCTTGCTTTTACTTCTGCAAAATTAATTCAATGGTCATATGAGTATAAGGTCATATTGAAATTCTCGTCTAATTACTATCCGCAAGGTAATGGGGTAGCCGAATCCACAAATAAGAATATCTTAGATGTAATTAAGAAACTAGTTGAGAAAAATCCCAGGGATTGGTACAATCAGTTGAGGTACGCCTTATGGGCTCATCGAACCAGAGTTAAAGCTGTGTGTGCGAAAAAATGAAATAAGTATGATAGATGTAGGCACAAACTTAAATTAAGTCATTACATGTATGGTTAGACAAATATAAGCATGAATAATACAACCATAACAAATCGACTAATTGCCTTCTAAAAGATGCAAGTATAAGATTTCTCTCATATTTTTATAAGCATTACCAGTGACTAGACTACACCAAGATGAAGGATTTAATCTATATGAGCATGAAATTAAGCTAAATGGATGCAAGATGGATGAATAATTCAAGCAATAATGAATTCAAGCAATATGGATTCAAGCAATCATGAATAAACTAAATGTGGAAAAAAAGCTAAACTAAGATGCAAATAATCTCAAAAAGCAAGCACAATATATTTAATGACTCCAAAGCAAAAACTGTATAATAACAAATCTCCAGGGTGATTTGAATGAGAGCTGAAGGCTGAATTTATAGATAATTACAAGAGAGATCAAGAAAAAGCACAATTTAGGATTAATTGAAATAATTGAGAAATTAGATTCAGTTAACCTTGAGATAGATGCCAATTATAGTTTAATTGAAATGCATTTAAATAAGAAGTTCAAGTTTGCATTGGAAATAAGATTTAATTAATTCGATGCATTTGTGATAAAAATAGATAATTCTTTGATTTATTCAAGAAAAGAGTCTTTTCAATGCAATTGAACTTCTTTTTCTGAAAAGATTTGAGTCCCAATTTTAGAGAAAGATTAAATTCCTTTTAATTGCTTTTCTGATTTCAAATTAATCTCAATTTAGAAAAAGAAATAATATCTCAAGTTTGATTTCTCTCAATTCAATTCTTTTATTTTATTTTCAATTTAACTCTTTCTGTATGATTAATTCCTCTTTTGTAATAAATTTATTCCTTTTTTGCATGGTTAAATGACAAATTTATTAATTAATTAAATATGCAAGGATATTTAATAAATTAAATTGGATAATTGATCAAAAAGATATTCTTGGAATGATTTAATTAATTAAATAAATATTTAATCAATATTGAGTATTTGATTTGCCATGTGACATTTGATGATTAAAGAATTAATTAATATGCTCAAGATTGATTTAATTGCCTTTGGTTAGGACCTTGGTGATGTTGTCGAGATTAGGGGCCCATGGTTTAGATGACCATTTTTAGGGCATTCCATTTGCCCCTTTGAATTAATGTGCGAGCAGCGCGTTGGTTCAAAGAATAGTTGATGTCTAGGAGATACCAGTTCTAAACTTGATTGATCACGGACCAGATGAAGAGTGAGGTGTTTAGCTTGATTTGAAGCGATGAAGCTGAACAGAGTTGATTAAAGCGATACTGATCCCGAACTTGATTGAACTAGGAATGATAGAGAGCAAAGATATCAAACGTGAACTTGATTGATCAAGAAGCGGATCTTACTTATCTAGAACTTGATTGATCTATACACAGTGAGCAAAGATAAAATTGATCTTGAACTTGATGGATCAAGACACGATGAGCGAAGATAAACTGTCCAACTTGATTTGATGCGATGAAACTGAACAGCTACTTAGATCAAGCGTGTGATAAAAGATACTCTTTAAAATTTCTATTGAGTTTAAACGAATAATCAGCTTGATGAAAAGTGATGAAAATGATTAATGTTAAGAAACTGATTCAGATGAAGATAAATATTAGCTTGAAGAAAAGCAATGAAACTAATATGCCCCTAGTGATTGATTTGATTCAGATGATCGAGAGATCTCAACTTGATATGAAGCGATGAAGCTAAGATGCCCCTTAGTAATAAGAATTTGATTTTCTTTTGTTGAAAAAAAATTTTGCTCAACTTTTGATGAAGATTTGAGAATTTTCTCGACTTCGAAGATGTGAGGTCATAAGGTCATGAGTATGCCCCCTCGGGAGTGAAATCGAAAGATAGCGAGGGTACATGATGATTATAGGCAATTTTTGGCGATGATAATTATTTGAGCAGGAATGATTCAAAGGAATTTTTGAAAATTTGGCGTTGATTGAGAAATTGAGCGCAAAGTTGTCTTGTAGAATAAAATTAAGATTCAGCATTGATTACTAAGAAATTGAGCTCAATTTGAAGAAAGAATGAACTTTTGATGAAAAGCGCTAAGTGGTCCAAATTGTGTGAAATTGACTAGAAAAATGATCTTGAATTTTGATTTTGATCCCGAAAATGGAATCAAGATGGGCAAATTAGCTAAGGGTATAATTTTCATGTCAATCGGAGCAAGTTGAAAAATTAGGGTTTTGGCTATATAAGGGGTAAAAGTGTCATTTTCAATTGATTTTAACCTCCCAAGTTTAAAAATTCAAAAAGCCTTCTGTGAAGAAAAATGGTGGTTCCCACTCATGAACATTGATTCAAGCACCAAAGATGACATAATCGACCACGAAACTATGAGCCAGCGGTAAGTGATCAATCTTAAGCCTGTTAATCATTTCAAAATTGAATTTGTTTGTTGAATTTTTAATTTTTGGGATGTAGAAGTCGGTCATTTTCGTTTTGTCGTGCAAGACAGGATCTTGTCTCGTACGACAAACTGATTAAGTTTGTTTTCTCGTTTAAGTCTACTAGTTTTGTCCTACTACAACTACCCTTGTGTCATACGATAACCTTCAAAAGAGCCCATTTTGTCGTTCTATAGCTAGTCTTATGTCATATGAGAGTCTTTTGTCGTATTAGGCCTATTCCTAACTCGTACGAGTTGTTGCCTCTACTGTGTTATGTCGTATGGAAAACAGTAAGTATTTTTGAAGGTGAAAACTTGAAATTTTGATTTTGCAGTTGATGTAGTTGGATTTGCGTGATGTTTTACTTCTCTTATAGGCTTATTTGAAATGTTTCCTGGTGCGTTGTTGTTTGATTTTTTGCAGGTTCGATTGCCTCATGTGTTGTTCAGATGTGTATATCCACTAATGATGACATTAGTGCATCAGTTATTAGATGTAGACCGGGAACATATTGATTTGTGACAATTGACTCATGTTCTTGAGTTACCCGATATCTGTGTGAATCACAGTATGCTCACGACATTAGTTGAGAGGTTCCATTCAGAAAATAACATATTTCATTTGCCAGTTGGGGAGATGATGATCACTCCCGATGACGTTTACAGGATTCTCCGTATCCCTTTTGCTAGGGATAAGGTTGATTATGATGCAGTGCAGCTTCCTAGGTTACTAGTTGTTAGACAGGTTTTTCAGGGATCCTGATATTCTAACACATTCTATCAGTTGGGACGTTATGATGACCAAGTACAGTGAGGAATCTCCATTGGCTTGCGTCTTGGCAGGTTTCATCGGTTGTTTTCTTATTTCGAAAAGGGGACAATAGGTATTTTTGTGTGGATGGGGCAGGATGTTGGATAGGCTTGTTGAGCACCCCCAGAGGTTAGGATGGGGTTCTTGTATATTGGCACACATGTATCACGAGATGCATGAGATTATATATAGGGAGGGAAAGAGTATGGCTGCAAGATTTTTTATTTTACAGGTATGGGTCTGGGAGCATCTCCCTATATGCAAACCGATTGTGAATGACGGTAGGGATCCTGGTCAGCCCATCGTATACAGATATTTAGGATATGTGACTCAGTCCCATCTAGGCAAGATAGATTATTGGAGACGACAGCTGGACGACTTGATAGTCATTATATGGAGACCGTACAGGGGTCTGGAGCCTTGGGATGATTGGAGAGTTGTGCGCAGAGACCTCTTCATGACACGACCTCTCATAAGTAGATCACAGATAGTGGTCAAGCGGTTTGTTGTTAGTCGGGTGATGAGGCAGTATGGTAGACCTTAGGGGATCTCGCAGGATTTCACTACATACACGCGTTATGTAAATGAGGAGAGGCAGGGATGGGCACTGAGATTATCTTATGCCCTAGGTATGCGGGAGCTGACTAGGTTACAGCGACTCAGATGGGACTATATGGATGATGTTGTAGATGCGGGAGTATTGCCCCAGTAGATGGATTGGTTTTAGCAGCATCCTTTCCTGAGATTTATGGATCCGGCTGAGCAGGCACCTCACATAGAGGAGGTAGAGGATGATGCCCCCACACAGGGACAAGGACATGGACAGAGGCAAGGATAGAGAGTCAAGGCTCTGAGGTGGGCAGGTGGTGATCCTGGTGCTAGCAATAGCAAGGTACTAGCTGGAGGTAGGCAGCAGAGAGGAGAGGGTGGATCCCTAGGGACTATTGGCATGAGACTGAGCGGAGTGAGGGTGCTTGAGAGTGGAGGTGAGGAGGAGCAAGTAGCTTTGAGACAGGTCAAGCAGAGACGGGAGGAGCAGGGTGGATCTAGAGGTGGAGATGGAGGAGGAGATGGGGGTGGAGAGATTGTGAGGGAGGAAGGTTGATACAGCACGATCGATGAGAACATGTTTGGAAGGTCTGCAGTCATAGTTGACAGTGGTACAGACTCAGCTAGCGGAGCAAGACCGACAGCTAGCAGAGATGAGGGTAGAGAGAGATGGTTTGTGGCAGGAGGTTCTTCATCAAACGAGTCGAGAAGCCTATTATGTTGTGGCTTACAGTGTAGCAGTTCCAGTAGCGCAGTAGGTTGTACCATATTCTCAGTATATGGCTCAATTGGAGGGAGCTCGGGCACCTAGGCAGGATCCGGGTCAGCAGGCTTCACCTCCTCCACCACCTGGCGATGAGGGAGAGGCAGAGAGATAGATTTTCTTTTTGTAGCTCTGAGATTTTTTTGTAGACACCCATTTTTTGTAGCCCTTACGATTCTTTCTCCGATGGGAGTTTGTATATGTTCGTTGACATTATTTTGTACTCTGGGATATTGATGATTATATATACGAGATCTTGATTTGACTTCATTATACTTGTGTCGATCGATATATGAGATGTTTTTCTATATGCTTTATTCTATATGTATGCATATCTTTCAGTATGGATGTATGTAATGCAAATGAATATAGATGTTTTTTTTTTGGTTCTTTTCATATGCAAATGAATGAATGAAAATGAGTAGTGCCATTTTTTTTGTTTTTTAATGCAATAAGATAAATGTAAATGAGTGATAATGAATGTATGAATCTATATAAAATGCTAATGTATGCAGCTAAACATCTCAATACACAAGTACTCGATCGAAGAAGTGATGAAGAAGAGACCACTTAGCTAAGAAATGATGATGCTTCCAACTCTCATTCAGAAGATAAAGAGATCATTACCATACCGAAATCACTCTAAATTCACAAAATACAGAATGAAATGCAAAATGAGATGCAAAATGAGATGCAAAATGAAATGCAACCTAAACTTAGTCACTGGATTTGAAATGCTTAAGTTTCATCACTAAGAATTAAAAAACATAGCAGGCAGATTAGAGTTCCTTCCTTTTCATGTGAAATATTAATTATCTTGTCCGCAATGACCCTTTTTTCGTTCATATCCTTGGACAGATTTCGCAAGGACCTGGATTGCATGATAAAGAAATTCCCTCAAAACAGACAAAGAAATGATTTGAACCTCCCTATAGCATACAAATAAGCAGAGTCGAGGTATGTGTGGCAATTTCACCTTGATGTGAAGGCTCTTATCATAGACACCCAGTTGATTAGATGTTTCTAGATCATTGAAATCATTCCTACAAGCAGAAAACAAAGAAAAATATTATGACCCCAATCCTTGCTCCTCTTAGTCAAGATAGACTTCCTCAAGTTACTCAGAGGGATAATAATCTAAAACCAATATAAAATACAACACACAAAGAAAATTTCCATGCATAGCTCAAACTGTTTAGTGATTCTTTTTCGTTATGTTGTTTTGCTTGTGTATTCAATGATAAAACTCTTCAATACTCAAGAGATAGTTGACGAACTCAGATTGGATGACCAGATTTCACTGACGTAAAGTTGACTTGGTTGATACTGCTTAGGACATGTAATGTGCTATGTCGATTAACCTAGACTAGGACATTGATCAGTTTCAAGCCATGAGGGATCCAATGAATCAGGATGTCACAAAAGTGACTGAAATATATGTACAAGCGAAAGCGTAGATACATGAAAGCGGGAATGCCAACGTTGCATTGATAGACGGAGTGCTTGAGTACAAGAGGCACCTATTTTCCAGGTTTTCACCTGCTTGGTAGAGATTCATTTTTTTTTTACCCAGGTGCCTGTTGTAAAGCGGAAAATCGAACCCTAGGTGTTCCCCCACTCCATGGAGAGAGAAAGGAGGTCACTAGGGTTGACGGTTTTCACTTAGGAGAGACTTTACATTCAAAAGAGGGGTTGAAACCCACAAGATCCAATCCCACACAATGCAAGATTGGATTCTAAATGAGTTTCAAGGGTGGAGACATCAAGGATACCCTCTTTTGTAAAGAATGTAGATAGAAGGATTGAACTAGGAGTGTATGTAGAGTAAGAAAGATTCGCTTGTAGACAGAGATTGGGACACGGGATGAAGCTACAGACCTGAAATTAGTAGTAAAATGTTGAGACGATGTTGTCCTGCAAGTTTGAGCGAAAGTTGACGGGACGATGGCGCCCAGAGTGCGCATGGTCTTCCGAAAAATCTGCGAAATGAAGGGGGATCTGTTCGTCTCTACACAAGGATTCCAGATCTTCAATTACAGTCGTGTACCTGCAACCTACACACAGAAAAGAGAGGACGATTGGGGGGTTAGGGATTAGGGGTTTGCCTTTAGGTCAAACCCCAGTTTTGGAATTAACCAAGAAATGAGAATGTTGTAAATGTAAGTGTTTGTAATGTAATCAAGTACTGATACCTTGTTGTAAGAATGTTTGTATTCTTACATGCGAAGGTGTAATGATGTTGTATGTTGTAGGTTGTAAGTGATCTCCTCTTCAAATGGTTGAATCCTTGTCTTGAATGCAACACTTAGCCTTGAATGGAGACTTAGAATGCTCAATTGCTTGAAGGAATGCTTGAATGCTTGAATGTTTGAATATTTGCCTATCGCTTCCGCGTCTTGCACACATATGTTTTTCCCTCTTTTTTGGGAGAGGAAATGTAGTTTATATACTTGTCAATTAGGGTTAGGAGACTCATTTTTCCGACCTTAGGCTGACCCAGGAACATTATTTTCCAAATTGCAAACTTAAAGACCCGATGCCCAACAAGAGACCGGGCCCAAAATAGGGCCAGGGACCAAGGCACTGGGCGCCATGGTCCTGAGGGACCAGGGCGCTGGGCACCATGGTCCCACCTCCTGGGACAGCAAGGTGCAAAGAGGATCAGGCCAAGGTGCAAAAAGATGCAGTTTTTGATGTCGTAAACAGGTTTCAGGGTCTCCATTCAGGTTCAATGTTGCACCGCCATCGTGAAGACCCAAATCTAGTCGAAATTGCAAGTGTCGCAATTTTAGGACGCTACATTTAGCCCCCACTTTAACGGGAGTATAAGTGTATGCCCATACTTCCGGTAAAGTACAAGGAAACAACATTGAAAGACTTTCACCACGTCAAGGAGGCAAGATACACCAAGCCCCCAGTGGACTAAGGATCTTACGACTTCGACAGTAAAAGGGAAGATCACGAGGGAGAACCATGACTATCAGTAGTAAGGTTCCCTCACTATGAGTCATGTAAGAAAAATACCAAAAAATTTCAAGGCAAAGCTAAGTTCGCCAAGAGATTTTCAAGTATCTTGAAGAGATATGAATGGGGTGTATGCCCCCTACGTTAAAGCGATCGCACACACCTCATTGGGGGTGATTGCTTTAAGGTAGTGATACACATAAGAAATGAGAAGGGAAAGGAGCATGTTATCACAAAGATTTAGCCCCCAAGTGTGAGATAAACCCAAGGATAATAGACACAAAACACAAAGCACGAGGTGACTTCACTTTCCTCGAGGTCAGTATGTTGTATGATAATTCATGTATATCATATGTATGTATGCATAATTGTTCTTCATTCCCCAATCAAGGAAGGTCACCTAGAAGAAGGGAACACACGTGTCTTTTGAGTCAACATGAGAGAGACCAAAAGAGATCTCAATGCTTTGCATCGTCCTCAAGTAGACAACACTAAGGACAACAAATAGAAGAATGGGAATAACACATAGAAGAAGTAACAAAAGAGATCAAGAGAGGAGGAGAGAATCTGCTATGCTAATGAACTAGTCTAGCACGTTATCCACCCCCCCGATCTTGCTGATCAATATTTCGGGAAGGCAAGAAACACGCTAGAGGAGGAACATCCAACACAGTAGATGGAGCTATCACAAGATCCAAACAAGGGCTATGTTCATGTTCCAAGCCACGTTGTTCTTGTCTAGGAGCTAGGATAAGTGCTTTAGAAAATTCGTTAGATAAATGGTTATCAACATCAACATATTCATATTCACTATCAGAATGAAGAGGAGTAACATTTTCATCTATATCATCATCAAGATTTATAAAAATAGGATCTTTAACTCGCACAGGATCAAAACCATCATGTATCTTATGTTTAGGAGATTTTGGCTCAATTTTCGGCAAAGGAGAAAATGAAATAATACTAGCTGAAGGTGTTTTTGGGGATTGCAAAGTTTGAGAAATAGCTACACAAGCTCTAAGACGACGCTTTCGTCGGCGTTCACACACAGAACGATTTCATCTAGTCGTAGTAGGAAGTTGAGAAGATTGAGGAGGAGGAATGTTCTCATCCTTATCGCTTGGGTGTTTAGGTTGTGGTCTCTTAGATTGGACAATAGGAGAAGAGGAAGGTCTCTTCTCTCTATAAAAGGAAGGAGGAGGAACTACTCCATATAAAGGAGGAATATCTGGTTTAGGAAGGAGACCAAGTCCATCATGACGAGGAGGTATAGGTCTACCTTTAGAAAGTTTATTAGTCATAGACATAGTCACATCCATAGGGATGGGTTGGGAATCTTCTTGAGGAAAGACATTAGTTTTATCTTTCAAAGGAAGAACTTCCTTCTCAAGAATGATAGGAATATCAAGTTTGGGTGTTCTAGGTTCACTTAGAGATAAGATCATATGTGTTTTCCACTTTTGATAAGATTTGAAAAGATGATCACTTCGCGGTGGAAGAGATTGAAATTGTTTAGGCCAAAAATAATCAATAGGAACGCTAGAAGTTCTTTCAGTAGGTTTAAAGAGACTATGATTGATAGTAACAACTTCACCATTATGGGGAAATTTCAAACACTTGTGAATAGGAGAAGCAATAGCTTTCATGGAAGATAGCCAAGGATAGCCTAGCTTCACACGAAATTGCTCGGATGATGGAATAATAGCAAAGTTGACATCAAGGGATTTGTTATGGACCTCAATAGGTAATGTAATAGAACCAATTGCAGCAGAAGAAAATGCATCAAATAATTTCACAACCACATTTGTTTTGTCATAGATCACTTGATTCAATTTCAAAGTAAAAAGAAATTCTTCAGTAATGACATTAACCATACAAGAAGGATCAATAAGACTCCACGGCAAGGTGTATTCTTGACTTTTGCAATTATATATAAAGGACCATCAGGTGCCCTGATAGTTTCACTGGAATAAAATGTGATGCAAGGTTCTTTAGGGATTTTCTGCTGCTCTACAAAGTTAATCACATTCGGAGTCATAGACACAAGACCATCAGGTGAGAAAGAGGAATCGTTAGTCTCAATCACATTAGAGGTATGAGAAGGTAATGGATCAATAAAAATCTTAAGATTTTGGTTAGGAGGAGCTACAGATGTGTTGCCTTTATCATTCACACCTGAAACAGAGATAGTATTATTATCAATCAAATCTTGAATTTTACCCTTTAAAGCAAAACATTTTTCAGTATCATGCCCCGGTTGACGATGAAATTAACAAAAAGATTTGTTATCAAAATAGGGTGAATTAATCTTTGCAGGATCTATTTGCTTTATAGGAGGGAGAGTAAGCACATTTTGTTCCAATAACTTATTCATAATACTATGCAATGATTCATTCAAAGGAGTAAACTTCCTTTCTTTCTTGAAAAACTTAGAAATAGGAGGCACACCTGATGCTGCATTCACATTGTTGTTGATGATGTTTTCATTGAACTTAATGAACTCTCTGTTCGGTTTAAACTTCTCAAATGGTTGTTGACTACTATCACCCTTATCACTCGGAGCCATAGGATTTGCTTGTTCCATTTGACTCACAGTCAGTTGATAATTGTGAAGAGTTGCGCACAACTGTTGGAAAGAAGTAAACTCAGAAAACAGAAGTTTTTCTCTAATATCTTTTTGTAAATTAGAAATAAAGATTCTTTGAATATCATTGTCAGGTACTGGAAAAGAAATTTGAGCACACAAATGCTTATATCTACCAATGAAATCAGTCACTTTTTCTTTAACACCTTGTTTACAATGCATTAAATCAATCAAAGTAACTTTAGGACCTATATTGTTTTGAAATTGTTGAATAAAAGCATTTGCAAGTTGTTGAAAAGAAGTAATAGAATAGGAAGGCAACGAGCAATACCATTGTAGAGCCTTATCTCTTAATGTTCTAGTAAACAGTTTTGCAAGCAACCTTTGGTCATGAGCAAAATCAGTACATATTGTTTGAAAGGTCTTAACATGTGTTAGAGGATCACCTTTACCATTATAAAGCTCCAACTGCGGGATTTCAACATTCTTAGGGGGGATAGCTCTAACAATGTCAAGAGAAAGTGGGCTTGCAACATCAAATGTGGGCACACTAAACTTAGATTGGTTCATAGAGGCAATTTGTTGCTGTAAAGAAGAGACAGTTTGTGCAAGATTGTTAAGGGTCACTTCAATCGAAGAGTTCATATTAGACATGTTAGATTGTGATGGAGGTATTATGTTATTGAAAGAAGGTATTGATTGAGAGTAAGGTGGTGGGACACTATGATGATTAGTCATAGGAGATAATTGGGAAAAAGGAACACTACAAGGAGGAATGGAATGGTTAAATGAATTGCCCCCTTGCGCCAGGTTCATTTGTGGAGATGTAATAGGAACACTCATTGAAGGAAGGAATGAAGAAGTCGGATTGAATGAAGGAAGAGGGTTGATTGAAGAAGAAGGATTGCCCCCATGGCTGGTGATCATAGGTGGAATGTCTTGTATCAAAGTAGTCATTATGTTTGATGTAAAAGTAGGTATACTAGCAATAGAAGTTGTCAAAGGGGTAGAATGATTGACTTGAGTAGGAGGTTGTGTATAACCTAAAGTTTCGGCACAACTCTTCATAGGCATCACATTCGAATCCATGATGTGTGCAATACTATGCAAAATATCAATTCCATTCTTATCACTTTGAACCATACGTTTTAGACCCTCGATTAATGAAAGAGCTTGACTATCAGGATATTCTTGAGACATCCATCGCTGAAAATCATCAAATTGGTTATCCAATTTTGAAAGTTGTTCTACAGAAACCTCATGGAGAGCTTCTTCATCATTAAGAGGATTAGAGCAATTACCCGTGTCCTCATTAAAAAGGCCATTCAAATTAGGTTCCATCTCCTCGATAATTAAACCTTGGAAAGACTTAATTCTAAGGCTTCGTCTAACGGGAATAGTGTAAGTAGGGCTTATTGTTGTAAAACTCATGCACTAGAGAGAGAGAGAAGATTTTGAATTTATTTTCGAATTTAGAAGTAGCAAATTTCAATAAAATCAGTCAATCTCCTAGATTTAAGCTGTTAAATGCAATCATGACAATCTCCCGAAGTTTCAGAAAAAATGTCGGGGACCGTGGCGAACGGAGTGCACACGGTCCTCGCAACTTTTTTTGAAATTTTCAGGGATGCAAGTTATGATGATTTTAAAGCTAATCTGAAAAAATTGAGTGATTATACAATCTGTAGATAGGCCAATTTAAAGTTGCAATCTCAAAATTGAACCCTACCAAGATTGTTGAAAAATGCAAAATTTGAATTTTGAAAAAGAGAGGGAAACTGAAATTTTGAATTTTATGATTTTAGAGGGAATACTGAAAGCAATGCAAGTTTTGAAATTTAAAAGTTGACTCAATTTCATGCAAAATTCAATTTTGAAAGTGGAAATCCAGGTTGTTGCAATTAAACACTTAATTTCAAAAGTCACAAATTGCAAAATTTGAATAAAGCACTGAAATTTCGAATGAATGCCAACACACTTTTCAGATTTAGGACAGTAAGAAACACAATTTTAACACAAAATTTCAATTTCAACAATTTTTGAATGATTATAAGCCTTTATCCAAGCAATTACTAGACCAACTTTGACTTTAATTTTGAAAGTGTTAGAATTGATGAAATCAGCCAAGATTCTGGATTCTAGCAGAAAAATACAGTAAGATCTAGCTACCGAAATTTTAGAAAAAATGTCGGGGACAATGGCGCTCGGGGTGCACACGGTCCTCGCAACTTTTTTCAAAATTTTCAGGGATGAGAGATATTGTGATTTTGTTGCGGAATCCAAAGTTACAGCTGATTTGGAGGTGTTTTGATCAATGAAATCATCAGTCAAAGGTTGAATCAAGAGGGTTTTAAAAATTAGGGTTTTGACACTTAACCACTTAATTTTTAGAATTAAAGTACAAATATGATTTGACAATTTGCAATAGAAAGGTAGATCTGAAACAAGCATTAGCAATTAAACATTTCACAAGCTCAATTACTAAAAAGAAAATTTAGGGTTTTTATGCCATTAACCTCTAAAATTTGCAAAAGATCAAACATGGAAATGTAATTAAGGAAGCAAATTTATTTTTTTCAGATCTAACCATGAATAATCAGAATTAGGATGTTCACGTCGGGTTCACCAAAATGTAAAGCGGAAAATCGAACCCTAGGTGTTCCCCCACTCCATGGAGAGAGAAAGGAGGTCACTAGGGTTGACGGTTTTCACTTAGGAGAGACTTTACATTCAAAAGAGGGGTTGAAACCCACAAGATCCAATCCCACACAATGCAAGACTGGATTCTAAATGAGTTTCAAGGGTGGAGACATCAAGGATACCCTCTTTTGTAAAGAATGTAGATAGAAGGATTGAACTAGGAGTGTATGTAGAGTAAGAAAGATTCACTTGTAGATGGAGATTGGGACACGGGATGAAGCTACAGACCTGAAATTAGCAGTAAAATGTTGAGACGATGTTGTCCTGCAAGTTTGAGCGAAAGTTGACGGGACGATGGCTCCCGGAGTGCACACAGTCCTCCGAAAAATCCGTGAAATGAAGGGGGATTTGTTCGTCTCTGCACAAGGATTCTAGATCTTCAATTATAGTCGCGTACCTGCACCTACACAGAGAAAAGAGAGGATGATTGGGGGGTTAGGGATTAGGGGTTTGCCTTTAGGTCAAACCCCGATTTTGGAATTAACCAAGAAATGAGAATGCTGTAAATGTAAGTGTTTGTAATGTAATCAAGTACTGATACCTTGTTGTAAGAATGTTTGTATTCTTACATGCGAAGGTGTAATGATGTTGTATGTTGTAGGTTGTAAGTGATCTCCTCTTCAAATGGTTGAATCCTTGTCTTGAATGCAACACTTAGCCTTGAATGGAGACTTAGAATGCTCAATTGCTTGAAGGAATGCTTGAATGCTTGAATGTTTGAATATTTGCCTATCGCTTCTGCGTCTTGCACACATATGTTTTTCCCTCTTTTTTGGGAGAGGAAATGTAGTTTATATACTTGTCAATTAGGGTTAGGAGACTAATTTTTCCGACCTTAGGCCGACCCAGGAACATTATTTTCCAAATTGCAAACTTAAAGACCCGATGCCCAACAAGAGACCGGGCCCAAAATAGGGCTAGGGACTAGGGCGTTGGGCGCCATGGTCCCACCTCCCGGGACAGTAGGGTGCAAGGAGGATCAGGCCAAGGTGCAGAAAGATGCAGTTTTTGATGTCGTAAACAGGTTTCGGGGTCTCCATTGAGGTTCAATGTTGCGCCGCCATCGTGAAGACCCAAATGCAGTCGAAATTGCAAGTGTCACAATTTTAGGACGCTACACCTGTTTACCAGGTTTTCACCAGGGCATTTTATCTTTTTTTTTTTTTTTTCTTTCTTTTTCTCTTTTTTTTATGGCTTTTTTTATAAAATTTAGATTTCTTTTTCAGGACATTTTATAATTTTTTAGATTTTTTTTTAGGACATTTTTCAGTTGTACAGGTTGCTGCAGCAGAGAATGCTAAGTGAGAAATTTCTTCAAGTGGATGGTGTTAATCGTTTCATGGATTTGTTCTCCTTCCGATGTTGAGAGCTGATAGGAACCAGAGCCGAAGACTGCAATAACAATGTAGGGACCCAGCCAGTTGGGTTCAAATTTCCCTTTGTTGTCTCAAAACTGTTGATTTTTAAGATTTTCTCTCATAACTAGGTCACCAACTTGAAATTATCTTTGTCGAATCTTCTTGTTGTATCCTCTAGACATTCTCTTTTGATACACTCTGAGATGATCAAACGCCACTTGCCGACGTTCATCCAGCAATTCGAGCTCTTGCAATCTAGCTATTTTGTAGTCTTCATCACTAATAAGACCTTGCAAAGAAAGTCTTAGAGATGGTATTTCCACTTCAATAGGTAATACTGCTTCGGACCCATACACCAAAGAAAAGGTGTAGCCCCAGTAGGTGTTCTGATACAAGTGTTCTGTAAGCCCATAATGCAAGATTGAGCTGCAGATGCCAATCCCTCCTAGATTTGTTCATTGTTCTGTGTAAGATAGTCAGGAGGTTTTTGTTAGATGCCTTAGCTTGTCCATTACCTTGAGGGTAATATACAGATGACTAGTGTTGTTTAATTTTGAATTTCTCACAGAGCTCGTCCAGATCTTTATTCTTGAATTTTCCTCCATTGTCAGTCACGATGGATGAAGGTATCTCAAACCTGCAAATTATATGGTTTAGGATAAACAGAGCTACTTGTTTATCGGTCGCTTTAATGAGCAGAACTACTTCTACCCACTTAGTGAAGTACTCAGTGGCAGTTATGATAAACTTGTGTCTGTTGGGTGATGCAGAATATATCTGACCAATGAGATCAAAGGCTCGTTGATGAAAAGGTCAATGTGTGATGTGTTGGTACCCAAAACTGCAGATTGGAAAACCCAAAGACTTGCCAACTCCTTAGGAAATCCAGTCAGCCTTGGCCAATGAACAGGGATGGTCGAAGACCAAATCCCTCTGCACTTTAGGCTCCACAAGACCTAGGCGGGTGTACCCTTCCCTCTCAAGCACAAAAGAGTTATTTAAATGTGGATTTAAGCCTCTAAGCAAGTTTACACAACTGGGAAATTAGTGTTCTGCAACTACGCTATATCATGTGCTTTAGCTGAATACTTTGAAAACTGAAAACTGAATATGAATAAAAGTGTATGTTAAAGATATTGTATATTGAAAATGAAATGCTTTCAGGGCTTGAATGAAATCTGCAAGGATTAGTTCAAATAGGATATGGAAGAATGTTTCTCTATAAGGATCTTATGCATACAAATCAAAATCTCATAAATAAATAACAAACCAGTGCCTCTATCCAGGAATATGCACGATACTTTGTGGACAAATAATTCAATTAAACTCTTGAGATAGTTTTCAGGCAACTTGTAACACAAGACTATCAATACAGAGGTTCCATTAAGTGCTATAAGAACATGAAGAAGCAAATCTTATATTCAATTATAACAACTTGTGGTAGCACACTGTATTAAACCCTTTATCAGATTTATCAAGAGGACAAAATGAAATTCATCAACACAAAAGTATACACGAATTCTGGAATTGAAACAGCAAATCTTGTATATTAATTTTTAGAGAGTGAATGCATACAATAGCTACACTTACAGATACTCCATTACACAATGATTGCTCAAAATGATACTTCCATTCCTATAGACTTCTCCAATACAGACATCCCATAGCCCCTACTGGCAGCCTCACCGATTGTGAATTGTTCTGGATCACTTTTCTTTTTTAATTGAAAAAGACTCCCTATAAATACCTGATCTAAAAGACATATGTGAAAGGACACACCCTTTCTCATACAGGAGGGAGTTACAAACAGTTGTTTTTCCAAAGGACGCGCCCTTTTGTTTATAAGATAATTATATTTGAATCCCTAAAATGCACACTAATTAAAGCTTTAATAATGTTCTTTATAATCTTTCACTTTGATAAAATTCCACTTCCGCTCTTGAACTCCTTGATATTCCTCGTCACCAAACTTTGATAAAATATCCTGCACACAAACTAAACCAATCAAATGCATTGGTTTAAAAAATTAATTACTCTCGATTAGGTTTTTCTTATGAAAGATTAATAATCCCTTTCCTAATGGAAGATCAATCCTCCTTAATCAAAGTATATCATCAAGAGGATATTTTACAAAGTGATTTTAATACTTGGGAAAATAATAAAACAAAATATTTACCCAAGTATATATTTCCAAATAATAACAGAAGGTAAAATACTTTATAATAATACTTCCCTTGGAAAATGGTAACCATGGATAAATATTCCAACTTTGCAATACCTTTTCATCCTTTTAGGGCAACTTCAATTCTTTTTGACATATTTTATCATATAGAACATATACTTGCAAAAAACCAATCAAACCATTAACTATATGATTTAAATAATTTACCCTAATAAATATATTCAATTTATAAACTTAGGGAAAATAAAATGCATATGGAAGGATCACTTAAATAAATAAATGCTTTTCATCATTTTACTTATGGTAAAAATACATTTTCTCTAAAATAATAATAATCATGTTTTGATCTTGCATAAAATCAACCCTAATATATACATGTTCCATTTTATTCACTTAGGGTGAAAAATATAAATGATCAAATGATAATATCAAAATGCTAAAATTTATTAGGTCATCAAATTAAAGATTTAACCATGGTAAAAGAACTTATAAAATATAACTTCCTTTGTGATAAAATATATCCCTTTATAACCTCTCCAAAGGTAATTTCAAAAGATAATATTGAAAACTATTATTATCGTATCAAATGTTGTAAACAAGATTTCTTTTACCAAGGTGCTCCTGAAAATCATCAAATTATAATATCAAAACAGTAAATTAAATTTCTTGAGTAAGGGATACTTCTTGTTAATATGCACCCAAGAAATATAATTTTTGCCTATAGTATCCTGCACAAAACATAAAAAATAAATAAAATCAACTAGCTTGATAGGTCATATGTTCCTATTCCATAGGGATACATTTAATTAAATCATTGATAATATTTTCCCCATGCAGAATAAAGTAAATGGAAACTTCTTGAGTAAACATTCAAATAAGGATATTAAAGATTTGAGAGCGTTTTTACTTTCACTTGAATAATTTCCAAAGTAACAAGAAAGTTGCCATAATAACCTCTTGAAATTAATTTTACCTTTTAACTTAATAAATCAAAAGCAAATGATTAAAACATACCTACCTCCGCTTGATAAAAATACATTACCTTGGGAATTGTGGAAATATTTGCAAATTATTATCCATACTAATTTACCCTAACAAACATTTTCAAATAATACAATAGAGCAATTGGTAAAAGGGGAGGGTAGGTATGGGTAGTTAGGAAGGTCAGGTTGAGAGGTTGATTGTTCAACTCCCTCTCCCTGCCCTTTTGTAAAAATATATTTTAAAATCATTTATTTATATGCAAAATGTAATCTTATTGTAAATCAAAAGTATACTTGCTTAAGATATACTCCATGCTCCTTAATGTGCCTAGAAATTTAATTTTTCCCATGTGTAACATCCTGCACAAAAAAAAGAAATATAGTAAGATATACTAACAAATCAAAAATCATTTTGTTAAGGATAAAACAATATATATTTTTAACTGAAATGTTGCAGGCCGTCACTTTCAAATCTGGGCAATTTTTGAGCTAACGGACACTCCAAAAATATCAAAAATCTTGTAAAAATGACCTTCAAGGTAGGGTGGATGGTTTGGGCCTCTGTTGAGAAACAAAAATCACCATTTAAAACTCATATTCAAGCCCCAAAAATGGCCTG